>NC_092825.1:50890143-51229072 GCF_039878825.1 Excalfactoria chinensis | reverse complement strand
TACCCAAGGAACCCAAGGCCAACCCAGGAACCACTCACAAGTTTGGTTGCAAAAAATGAAGCATTCTTTCCTTTCTCCACCTTTTCAGCAGATCTCTAATTTATTAAAATGTCATTAAACTTCCATAATGCTGGACTGCTTCTTAATATGAACCACCTTAGGAGTGGGAAGTGATTTATGGTTTCCCTGTTGGGATTCCCTGCAGCTTGTACTCTTCCAATGGCATAGGCCTCATGCAGGGTGACTGTCTTCCAAAGAGCAGGACTGACTGAATCAATAACATAGAGCCATGCTCTGGAAATGACTGATTTTTCTTCATGGATTTTCTTTTTTTTTCTTTCTTTAAGAAAAAATCCTGACCTCAGACTTGGCTTGGGAGCTCCTAACAGTAGTCAGAATTGCTGTGGCAATTTTGCACTTTCAGTGCACAGCCCCATATGATCCATGGCAATGTGTTTGCTTATCTAAAATACTGGCATGTGGCTGAAATCTGAATTACAGTGGGATGCACTTGGTTAACAACACTAGATAAAGTTGCACACCACCTAGGAGAAAGCATCCCTAAACCTCCCCAGTTTGAAAGCTAGCAGCAGCAACAGCTCCAGCAGCAGGAGTTTAAGGGCTGTAGGGCTACGTCATTTCAAGCACTAGAGGATATATATTCTTTTTTTATTTTACCATTTATGCTCCCCATAGAGGTAGCATACACCTGTCACTTTGCAAACCCTTGTGTACTGTGGTTGTTGTATTATTTCCCAGAGATCACTGCAAGATGAGTCATTCATATCCACACACCAAGGTGGAAATACTGTAGCTGCTGTTAGTAGACCATATAGGAGAGACTTTTAGAGACTTTTAGAGGAGTTTCTCAGGGTCACTGACAGTCATTGTGACACCAAAAAGGAAAACATAAAAACTTCTCTGTGTAAAAACTCTAGATCTATCCTGCAAAGGACAAAAACAGACTTACAGACTATGTCAGGTAATTGCATTGAAGTAGGACATCCAACTACCTATGTAGATCTGAGGCTATAATAATCAATTACAGTGAGGGAAATGGAATGCCACATTGTGTTGTGAAACAGCATTCTCAGGACACTCTTACGTTGCCTAGATATTGTTTCAATGAACCAAGAAACAGTTGAAGCAATGTCAGAGGACACTGTATAAATCATAGGGGAAATACAAATTCTGCATGCTAAAAGTGGGTAAGCATGATGGAGAAAAAGCAGTTTGCAGTCAACATGAATTGGAAAGGAAATTATGACTGCTTGGTATTCCAGCCATTTAAATACAGTAGAATAACATTTCTAAGCAATAGCTAGATAAAAGAATGAAAAACATGAGGAAATGGCATACTGTGATTTAAAAATAGCTGAGCAGAAACCAAAGCAGCCATGTGGAGTGGTGGGAGCTGTGCAGCTGTGCAGTCACTGCTGCCTTACATGACCTGGAGCATGTGCCTTCTCCTCGATTTCTTCCTCTGTCCTATATCTGTGTCTGGCTAAGGATTCCTGGGAACTTCAATATTACATTGCCAATGGGGATTGAGGGCCAGGTTATGTGGTTATAGAAGAGCCAAGACACATGTAACTTTAGGCTCTCTGGACTGGAAGGGGAAGAGGGTGCAATTTCAAAGAAATCAATAGTGTGGAAAGAATATGTGGAAATTCCTAGTTCACAAATAGTGCTATGTAAAACTTGGCACTTGTGCTTTTCAGAGATTTGCTGCTTTCTCTTTTATGTTGGTTCATGCAGGCTTGCACCCCTTGGCTTTTCTTTTGTGTTCTGGGAATTGAATAAACCCTGGAAGTGGTGAGAATCATCTGGTCTCACAGCCTTACCATGCAAAATCCCCTGGCTGGAGTGGTTTTGATGTGAAATCATAAATCAGTCCAGGTTCACACAAAGGCTTGCTGAGCTGGAGCAAACCTTTAGACAAATGCAAACCTCAGTTTGGATTATTTTTATTTAAGCTTTCCTCTTAATTTCATCTATTCTATGTTTTGTTCATTAACAGACATCTTGAAATCACATAAACTGTAGTAACATGGATGATTATCTTTCCTCTCTCTCTCTCTCCCACTGTCTTGCAGTGTCATTAACTTCTTCTGTTCCTTCCTTTTCTGCTCCACACACAAATGCACTTAAAAAAAGCTTAACTGAAAAGTGTGCTGGAAGCACTACAGTAGCTTTAGGACTCAGAAAAGTATGTATTCACAGGTCATGCCAAGTCAGGAGTCTGAGTACCCCTCCCTGTGAGGTCTAACTTTGGTATATTTGAACAGTCAAATGATCTTATCACAAAAAAATAGAAGCTTCTATTACAGTTTAGCATGAAGGTCATGAGGAATAAATATGTTCCTTTAGGTAGACCATTGTCCAGTCATTAATTTTACATGTGTTTTTCTTTATGCCATTATTCTGTCTAGCTGACTTTGGAGGATAATACTGCACATCTAGAGAATAAAGTGGTAGATCTAATCTAACCATACTTTCAAAAAGCTTTTAACAGAGCCCTTCACAGAGCACTAGAGATGCTTAGAGGATTTGAGGTCAGTGAGCAAACACAGCACTGCTGTCCAGTTTCAAGAAGGATAAGGAAGTATGCAGGGAGATGGTGAAAATGAGTGAGAAAATGGCAGCCACCTAGTTGGCAAAAAAATCAGCTCTGAGTCCAGTTCTTCTGTAGACATCCCAAATGCTGTTAGTTAAGTAAAGTGAGTTTTGTTGATTCTTTGTGTCTTCTTAAGCACCAATCATATATTTTACAACAACAACAACAACGAAAGTAGTTTACCAAACAAATGAACAAATGTAAAGCTGTAAAAATGGGTTTTAAATGAAAAATGTCAGTAATTTGTGGCCTCTTCAAACAATACAGCTATAGAATCATAGAACCATAGAATCACCAAGGTTGGAAAAGACCTAAAAGATCATCCAGTCCAACCATTCACCTATTACCAATAGCTCCCACTAAACCATGTCCCTCAACACAACATCCAGTCTTTCCTTTAACATATTCTCTAGCTTTTAAGAGTATCTATCAGATGAATGCATAAGGCTGGTGGAACGAATCTACTCAGGCCCAGAAGCCAGAAGGGTGCAAGGGTGAAAAGACAGAGTCTACAGGAAGAAGTAAAAATGTTTTGTTTTAGAATATATGGGATGTTTACACTTCAAACAGAAGCCCACTCAAACAGAAACAGTTACGTTAAAGGAACTGGATAATGTGAAAAGCGTTAGCCAACCCAAAGGTACCCAAAAAACATGAGTACTGCTATCCCAGTGATGTAGCTTGCATTCTCAAGGCACTGGAGGTCTGGCTGCTGGCGGCTGAAAGCACAGCTTGCCTCTTCCAAGCCAGTCAACATCTCTATCTCTTGCCTGGCTGCTCATGCAAAGGTGACCTCAGCATTTGTCCCCTCCATGGCCCAGCAGTATGGGAGCTCAAGGGCTTGTGGGGGCAGAAGTGGGGAGCTGCCTTCTTCAGGGAAAGGGGGTTTCCAATTCTTATAATTGTGTTTGTGATGATGCTGGCCTCCAGTGGACTAAAAAAGCAACATTTGATTAATCTTTTTCTATTATTAGTCATGGCTAACTTCTCAGTTGACTTTTGCTGGGATTTTTTGCCTGCCTATCACTATCTGCCAATTCAACTTTGTTGTGGCCCAGTATAAGCAAGAAGTTGTGACTACAGCCCTCACAATACCCTTCACAGTGTAGAAGGGTTATGAAGATTTGGTCTATGTGGCATTTCTGGCCCCATTCTTCAAGCCTCATCAACCCAATTAATCACCTGAACTTGGTGGCATGGTGGTCAACCTAAACCAGCTCATACCTCCAGATCACTCATGTTTTAGTCCAGACATCACCAAAGTAGATACGGAGGTTCCAGTAAGACAAGTGTAAAGGCTGAAACTCTTTATATGTAATACTTTCTGTGTGCTATAAGCAACAAACTGATGAACTGTTGAAACATTCAAAAAGAGGTTGTGTCCTCTGTCCTCTTCTCTCCACCATCACAAGTCAGAAAAACTCCAGTCCCTTGTTTACAAATGCTCACATATTTTTCTTGTTTTGTTTACACTATGAAATTAATCTACCATGTGTCCTAGATAATGGTATCTTTCAGAAGTGATAACTTTTAGGACACTGACAGGTGTCAGTCACTTGGAAGTAGCACTGCAAACTTCCCCTTGGAGAATAATTTTGCATTTCTTTATCCGTAATTGCTATAGATTTTCATGATGAATTTATTTCATCATATTTGAGTAGTCTTCTCCCCTTCTTTATCCATTTGCAAGGACAGTAGCAGGAATGTGTCTGGCAGAGAAGGATGATACTTTAATAGAAGCACCAGATGATACTTTGGAGCTTTGTGGCTTAGCACAGATTTTTCATTTTATAAGAAGATACTATTTTTATATTACTGGTGAGGCTTATATTCCTTGTTGCTGGGCAGGACAGTTCCAAATCCCTTTTGATTCTGTATTTCTTGACCTTTAACTACTTGTTTTGCAATATTGTTGAGCCCTGGCATTTCTCTCTCTTTTCTTTTTTTGGTATTTGCTACTATTAGCTATCTTATATTAAACTACAATGTGCAAACCTTCTTCCATGTGTCCCCCCCATACTTCAACAATACAAGGATTAGGCTGGCAATATCTTTCCTCTCATAGGTAGACTATGTCAAACCTAGGTATTTCTCTAGTCTTTTCAAATCTTGCTTGGCAAACAAACAAAGAAGGAAGCTGTTGGGATCAGACAAGCAACCTAATCTCTACCTGTAGCAATGGGAATAAATCAGGGAGAAATAACTTGGAAATCCTAGTAGAGGAAAACCTTTCCTTCTATAACTATTTCTGCTTTCCTAGCAGCTTTAAGCTCATACATGCTGTAAATCCATGCTTTCTTGTTTCCTTCTTGAATAAAGCCACTGCTGGAAGGAGCTCTGCTACACTGAGATGACAGCAAAAGAGACTGCTGCTCAATGTAGGTTGGGCTGTGGTGGTTTCCTTTTTTGAGGGTTGCTTTTGGTTTTTGTTGGGTTTTTTGCTTGTTTGCTTGTTTGTTTGGCAGGAGTGAGGTGAGAGGGAAGATAGCTCAAGTTTTAGAGTTAAACTGAGCTCTTTGTGTTACCAGAGCATTTTGAACTCTTTGGTCTTCTTATTCCCTGGAGGAAGACCCAAGACTATGCCTACAAGTGAGGAATTTGTAGCATTTTAGGCTACCCAGGGAGAGTCCTTCATTTTCCTCTTTGTAATTCAAAACAGCATTTGCATCCTTGCTGGAAGTCAAGCCCTCCTTAACTTTCCCTCACTCTAGGGAAAGGAAGTGCTGAAGGATGGAGCAGTTAAGCATACATGAACCCAGTATCTCCTGTGGGGGAGGTTTCACAGGAGAAAGGCATCTGCTGTGCTGAAATATCTGCCCTCCAGAACTGATATTTAAAGCTGCAGGCTGTTACTCATTTGTACTTGTGATCTTGCTTTCACTCCAGAAAAGTGAACATCATTCTATAATTCAGGCAGGAAAGGTCTGTGTGAGGTTCACCATGTAATCAGTGCTATGCAAAATTGTTTGGAAATTTCTCTAAATGCACATTAATTTTATTATGTGAACAAAATTCTTTTACAGCAAATCAGATTTGTTCCAGTTGCTTCCTTGTGCATTGATCCTCCCTAGTACCATGATACATGAATGGAAGGAGAGATTTATCTTTACTTTTATTTATCTTCGACTCAGACCTGGTTGAGGCCTCAAGCAATAATGATAATATCACTCCTTAAGTCCAAAGATACCAGAGTTACAGGCATGTGACATCAAAGAAAAACACTGCCTGCAAGCTGGTGCGAAAAGAAGGAGCTCTCTGAGCATGTCCTACCTGTACTTACATGTTGGCAACTTGCTCTGCCACCAACATGGAATTAGTCACCATTTCCCACTTGACCAGGGAAGTGCAAGGCAGTGTTTTTCCGGAGTCATCAAAATCACACACATTTCTCTTGCTACTAATGATGAAATTCAGGATAAGATTAGTGCAGATCGTTGTGAATTAGGAAAATACATTCCCTCTGCACATCTCAGTTGATAGAGAGGATATGAAGAGCTGATACAGTTTCCCAGTGCTGAGTTATTAACCCATATCCTCCTCTGTACCGCACCATTAAATTTTACTGGCCCTAGTTACCATCTCAACAACAAATGCTATTATTGATGAAATGAAATTATGCATTTCTTTTAATGCTGATACAACATTTGATTCAATGAGTAATTCAGTTTACTGCTGAATTTCTCAGAAGAGCTTAATAATAAACTGCATGAAGAAACAATTCATTTTTGTTGTGACTCATTTGGACTGATCTAATTGTGCCAAATGTTCTCCCAGTCTTAGGGGAGAAAGTCGTGGAAAGGGAACTGTGCTTCTCATTTTTAACCTTTTAAAACTTCCAATGTGCCACTTCTGAAGCCAGTCACGTTTTGCATCCTACTATGATGACTTGAACCTTGCACTTCATTTTGTTTTCATTTCCAACTTCCATTGCCATTTCTCAGTCATATCCCTTTTGTATATTTTTTGACATACATAATGAAGATACACTTAACATGCCTTTTTAACTCATCAGTTATGCAAAAGAAAGGCAATACTATCAGGGAAGAGACTCTATTGTCCCACAGAAAGATCATTAGATGAGACACAAGAAATATAAGCTTGGCTTATCACCTGGTACTGGCTCCTCACGTAGCTTTGAGCAAGTCACCTTGTCTCTTCGTGCTTGTTTCTAATTCTTCTCTGAAGAGGAACTGAGTCACATTTGGCATTTGTTTCATTTTCTCCTAGCTGCCAGGTACTTGGAGCACTAATCTTTCTCGTGTCTTTGTAATAAAAGTGAATAAAACCTAACAGTCCAGTGTTAGAATAGTCATTTTACTGAGGAAAACTTCAGAGAACCCGTTGTGTTGTGCTTAGCTCTGTGAGAATGTGAGAGCAAGTGCAAGCATTACTGGAAGAGCATTTCTCACACCAGTAGTTCACAAGCCTTAGAATATATTTATATTTGGTCTTGCTTACTCAGTGTCTCACTTTAAATCTCAGAAAAGTAACAGCACGAGCATTGGGTCTGAACAACAGACAGAAAGGACTGGCAAGTGCAAGGGGAGCTTGGAGTACAGGGATGGATGCAGCTCTGATGTCTTCCAAAAAATGGCTTCTCCTCACCACCAACGAGGAGTGACTTTGCCCTCCCTCCTGTCCTGCCTGTCTAGAGCTGAGCATTTGCTCTACTTTGGCTCAGTTAATGCACTGAATTTTAGTCAGCTTGTCAATGGCAGCCACAAAAGGTCCGTGGAAAGCACCCTTTTCCTCCTTCCATGGGAGGCCCCTCTTGGAGTGCCACACATTAACCCAGTAGACAGCTCAGCTTCAACACTGTGATGGGGAAGAGAACTGGAAAAACAGTAAAACTCGTGGGTTGAGTTAAAGATGGTTTCATTGTTCATCATGATGATCTGTGGTGTGGGATATTCCTTTGGCCAACTTGTGCCAGCTGTTCTGGTTCCGTCTCCTCTCAGCTCCTTGTGCATTCCCCTGGCAGGGCAGCCTGAGAAGCCAAACGTCCTGGGCTCTGTCCTAGGCACTAAAATATTGGTGTGTTATCAACATTCTTTTCATCCTAAATCCAAAACACAGCACCATACAGACTACTAGGAAGAAAATTAACCCTGCCTCAGCTGAAACCAGGACAGGGTACACATAGGTTGGAGGATGCCATGGAGGATGTCCCAAGCTTTGCAGCTTTGCACAGACTGTTTACCTAGTGGTTTTCTCTCCCCTCCAAGCATGACACTCTGCCAAAGCCCAGGTGACACATGGTGCCTACCATCCCACCTCCACTCCTATGCCCATGGATAAAGGCTGACCTGCTGGTTCTTGCCCTTGCAAGCTTTGTGAGGCCTCACAGCATTGAACAGCCCTCTCTCACCCAAGTACCAGCTTGTGACCTACAAGTGAAAGATAACACAGGGAGGAGGTGAGCAGCTGCCACTGTGGAAATGGGATCTCTTCCCATCAGAGTAATTTTTGCAACCTGGGAATACATGGCTTCAGTTTTCTCTTCTGAACCAGAAATCCACACCATCTGTTTAGATTATAGAGCCAAACAGTCAGACCACTGGGAAAGCCAATGCTGAGACCAGGACAGAAAGGTGCAGTCACAACAGGAGCTGGAGCTGCAGCTTCCTCAGGGCCCACCTCCAACCTTTTATATTAAAGTCTAATGAATTCAGGTGCAGACAATGCCTGCTCTGTCCTGTGCAACTTCATAGAGCATTGCACTGCTCCAAGGCTCATTTGAGCCCACAGCAAATTAATATTTTACCTGTTGGAATGTTTTTTTGCTCCAGCTAGTTTCAAGACAAGTTGTGGCAGCGAGTGGGTGGGGTGTATTTTATTTAGCTGTGGTGAAAATATTGCCATACTTGATGCGAGCAGCTGAACAATAGAAGCCATAGAGAGGGAAAACCACCAAAAGGGGTGGAGGGTGGGTGGAGGAAGAAGTGTTTTCTTGGTAGAAGTATAATGAATTTGCAATTCTCAGTGAAGCACTTGTGAAAATAAATAAATAAATAAATAAAATGGAAAATGACAAAGAATGAATGAAAGGGCATGGGCACCTAAGCAGAGTGACCCTATATGCTTGGTAAGTAGCTGTGCCAAGCTGCTAGCAATCAGGAAGGTTGCCAGGAGGACTGAGCAATGGGGCAACGGTTGCTGCACAGGGCTTTGCATGCTGGGCCCCAAGGCTTTGTGCCAAAAAGCTCTGGGACTCTTTGGTCAAAATTGGCTTTTGCCCATCGCCAGGTAACAAATCCCTGGGTGATCCTTCTGAAAATTTTCCATATAAAGCCAATGGGTCGCTGCACTCAAAGATTTTGTTACAGTCTGTGGTATTTAGCAGGGAGTACATCAGATTCCCTGTGAATAAACAGTTTCAGAGGTCTTCTGTCCAGCGTATAATTTTAAATCTACCTTTCATCTCACAGCTGGAAAATGTTTCCAGTGAATGCCAAGAGGCAGGGACTCAATGAAAGGAGGGCACAGCTGGTTCCACTGCAAAACATGTGAAGCAGTGTGAAGAAGAAGGGAAAAAGCAAAACCAGGGGTTTGATGTTAACCAGTTCCTGCTGATGAAATAGTTTTCTCTTCCAAGGATGCCCTAGTGTGTTGGCAGTGAATAGCAATATCAAACGCCTGAATTGAAGGAGACAGGCAGGAGACGGGCTGGCATCTGAGATGATCATCTTGCCAAATGCTAATCGTGACAAGTCCCATTCCAGCAAGCAGTATATCAGCAGCCACTTGCAAGTGTGGCAGCTCTGTGCAATGGTGAGGACAGGCCATGGAAGCAAGACAGTGTGCACCTGCTTCCCAAGGAGGTTTGTTTGCCTTGGACCTGGGATCTTGGCACTGCTGCATTGCTGGTGTAGCAGATGCTCCACTGTGAACAAGCAGTACATTCTCCCACTCCCCCATATGTTCAGTTGCTAATTGCAAACATGAAGGACTGACATTATGATGCCTGCTCTTTCGATTTCCTCTTGTTCTTACTGTCAAGCAGTTTGTTTCCAAGCTGCATTGCCTTCTTTTCAGGGTATTTCAGTGCAAGCAGCTTGCATTATTCTAGTAGCAGCTTTACTGTTTGTAGATGCAATGGACAGCTTTGGCCAGAAGCGAGGAACCTAAAACGTACTAGATACATAGCTGTCAATGCCTGGGAGTGTGCTGTCAAACCTCAGATTTACAGAGGGCGGAGAGAGCAGACATTCACAGTAGATTAACTGAAGTGCTGTAAAGTCACAGGGCAGCTTGCTTTTTTTCTCCGGGTAACTTGCCCATTTGCTGTGCTCTACTCACCCAGCACACAGCACTGTCACTCAGTCCGGGTAGAACACAGTTCTGCTTGCTTTCTGTATGAGACTTCATTCTTTACCTTAAAAATGATGCAGTTGCTTATCCACTTCTTTTCCTTATTACCAACAAACACAGAACAAGGGAGCTATGGCCAATCATTTCTCTGCAGCCCACAGACAAGCAACAAAAAGGTGTTTCTTTCTGTGGCAGCTGGGAGAAAGAGTCACAGACAAGATGTTTTTGTTCCTGTCTCTTCCAGCCTTCCTACCCCTATAAGGCCAGATCACATCTACCCTCTGACCTATTTGTTGTTTCCTCACCCCACAAGCTGTTGTGAACATCTCCTATCCTACTCATCTAGGGCTCTCCAATTAGTGACATAACAGTTGGGCAATTAATGAACCAAACCTGCAGCAGAACGGAGAATAAACACTGTTGGTGAGTCACTCTACAGCAGGCATCCAGCACTGTTGGAGTGTGTTTCCCGGCAAGCCGAAGCTGGTTGTACAGGGGTGTATCTTTCCTATGCTCTGCCTCGGGGGCAAATTACTTCAAAAAGGGCTTTGCAGTGCGGCTGGAGAAAACAACCGTTTGTTTGCAGTTTTCCTTTCAAAGGGCTGAATCTAAATCATGCTCGCTTGCTTGAAGCCCAGCAGTCATCAGTGCCAATTTCTTTTCCATAGAGGCTATTTTCAAAGGAAAATCTCTGCTGGATTTGTCCGTGCAGGGGACTCACTGACAGAGCTGTGTGTGTGCTCCTGCCTGCAGACAGAATGAGCAGGGAGCAGCACCAGTAGCCACCCTGTCACCCACAATCAGCCATTTTGCTGGGACTGGTGGAAGGGGAAGCGTGCATGAGCACTGCTCTGATAACTGGATGAAGCCCTTCTAGGGTGAGACTCAAACCAGTAAGTGCACGCAATCTACTTGGGTTAGTGGCTTACCTCAAAAAAGGGAGAATATCACTTAGCACTTGAAGCAAAAGGCTACCACAGCAATAGTGGTTTTGAAGCAGCATGAGCTGGTGCAAGTTGCTTAGAGGTGTAGAAAAGGGGAAGGGCTGTGGAAGAGCTCAGCCATTTTCCAGCGTAACTCTGGGAGGATATTAATGGTTGCTGCACTGCAGGGATTCCGACACTGACATATGGGACCTTCCAGCAGCAACTGCAGGAGAGGCCAGCATCTCACTGATACACATACTTCTCAGTATGTGTGGCCTGAAGCAGACTGGAAACTATCTCTTCCTCACTGGACGAGATGCCTGTTGAATCAGACCCTCCAGATCTAATGCTGCTTAAGTCATCCAGGGATCTCTGGCAGATGATGGAGGGTCTGCATCTCACCCAGACCCAGCAGGTTGGAGTGAACCAGGACTGTGACTGTGTGGCCTATCCCATTTGGACTCCATCCAGTTGTCATAACTATGGCTGGGACAGCTGCATAACTGCACATAACCATAAATGGGACAGCTACAAAGGGTAGACAGAAAACCCTCATGCAACTATATGTAAGAAACACAAAACAGTGACTTTGTAGGTTCTTCTCCATCTTCAAGCAATACATTTAAGACACCACACTGGTGCATGACTACATCGATGATCGATACATCGATCACTTCCCCAGACAGGCCACATCCGTGGGTTTCTGCAAAACCCTTGCTTTGTCCTTCACACAGGTAGTGGGATTCACTGTGCTGAACCTGTAGCAGCTTGCCGTGGGATGCCAGAAGAGAAGTGGGGTCTCTTGCCCCAGCACTGGTGCCACAGCTCCCATCTGCAGATTTCTGTGGTGCATGCAGCCTCTGACAGGAACAGCCAATGGTCCCGTCCAGCTGAGAAGCAGAAATCAGATCCCACGACTGCTCATGGCTTTAACATTGCTGAGATTTTTCCTCTAGCTGTCACTGAAAATCTCTGCAAAAGGAAGAGCTGAGACATTTAGTCCAGGAAAATTGGGAAGCATTTCCAGCTGTCTGAAAGGTAGCCAGGACACAGAAGTGCATTCACCCCAGTCCCAACTCTTGTCACTGTCTGGTTTTCATCCAAACAGAAAGTGCTGTTGGATTTTATGGGAGGAGAAAAAAGGAATACCCATGGAAGTGAGAAGGTCCTTTAAGAGTCCCTCTGGAACATGCCTTATTTGCCTCAGCCACATGTGGTGGAAAGGATCCCATCTTGCCCACCTCCATCATACCATCAACCCCACTAGAAATAGCTCCCCTCCACTGAAAGCATTTCACTTCTCAGCCTATGTGCTTCCCTTGTCTTGATTACATGCAGTGCTGCTGCCCATTTCAGATGTGCAGATACATACAGTAAAATTGTCATCCATACCAACTAGCAGAGGCAATAAACTCTTAAACCAAATAGTTTGCCTTGCAGTGGGCAAGACACCTCGCTCTTCTCACATTTCCACCTCAGTATTTAGTTAGGCTTGGTAACTTTTATGCTTACCCTTGTTAATCGGAGCTTTGCAGGTACAAAAATATTTGCTTTGTCAGGGCAGAGAGCAGCCATTGTTTGCTGAAGCCTGAATTCCTTGCAAATGTTTTCTTCTGTCTTCTTATTCTCATCTCCTTTGGCTAAACCACAGCACAATAACCCTTTGTAACACTAACACCTTGGTATGACATGTTAGGATCTGTTCTACTGAGCCAGTTTAGAAGGAAAGCATGCTTGTAACTGTGTAATTGAACTACAATGATATGAATGTGCCAGGGAACATTAACTTCTCCTTAACTCTCAATAGTTTCACATGCACAGTATTTTTCCAGATGGACTGTAGCTGAAACTGTGTCTTTAATGTCCTTAAGATACAACACAGCAACCCATAAACTTCTTACGCTCCACAGAGCATTGAGAGGAAAAATATTTGGTGCACCAGATTTCTCTGCTAAGTATTTCTCCTGACGGTGGCATGCTGAAAAACCATGTAACACTGAGATTTGATGGCGACACTGCTTTCAGAATGGAAAAATAGTGCTGTGAGCAAAGGTTAACCTACTGTGATTGATTTACTTAAGCTTTAAGCAGTCATGCTGAACCTTTGGATAAATGTTTATTTAACATTGAAAATGTGTTGTTCATTTTCATGACACAACAAACAGAGCATCTGTGCTGGCGGGGATGTGGCAAGGTTTGCGAAGTTTTCTTCCTTCCAAACAGAGAGCTCTACTACTAGGGAAGAAGATGAAAAAATACTTAGTCACTGAATGGGATGACGTTTGGGGTTGGACTCCCACTGATGGCTTTGTTTGAGAGGTCAAGCACCCAAGTTGTAGCTGTCCTGGTTGGTTGGTAGGGTTAGAGTGTGTCCTGTGCTTTAAATGTACCTCAGCATTCAGCAGCTTCTCAGCGTTGACTTGCTATTGAAGATGTGCATCACTGGAGAAAAGGGGAGGTGGATTCAGTACTATGTGAAAGAAATACATCTGTCATTCTGGCCGTGTGGCATAACATGACTTTTTGTTGTTTGCCATAAGGCAAAGAAAAATCAAGCCAAGTTAGGATGCTTATCAGGGGATGGGGGAGGCAGTGGTGATGGTGCCTGTTAGGATGGACACTGAAGTACCTAACATTCCCATCTATGCATCCAGAATGATTTTAGGAAGCTGACACAGAGAACAGAAAGACTGTTTTCCAGAACCAGTAGGGTCAGAGTCCCTCATGAAGTCAAACCTGCTGAATGTGCTCTACTGTGGGCACATGATATGAGCCAGAGTAAAAAGCACACTTTTTGGCTTTACACTTTCACCACCTCCTTCAGAATGGCTGGAAACTGCCTCTGTAAACAGACACTGAGCCCCCTCTGGCTGATAGCAAATTGTGGGATTATTTGTAGTGCTGAGGAGGAAGCAGGACGGGTCTCATTCCCAGCATTGTGGGATTATTCTCCTATTGTCCATGTCATTGTTCAGTAGAGGAGTGATCAGACGAGAAGAGCAGGCACAACTGAACCCTTGTAAAGCAGGACAATTCTTATGCCATAGAATCATAGAATTATGTAATCACAGAATAATAGAACTATAGAATCATTAAGGTTGGGAAAGATCTCAGACATCCCCTAGTCCAACTGTCACTCCATCCCCTCTGCCCACTAACCGTGGGGTACCACATCCACACACTTTCCAGAGATGGTGACTACACCACTTTCCCGGTCAACTTATTCTTACTGATCAAGAAAGATGCACAACAGATGCTGAATATCCTGGGTCTCGACCAGCACTGGATTCCAGTGCTTCCCACACAAACATTCATTTCTGTGCTTATGGGGACCAACTCATGTCATAGCAGTTGTTGTTTCTGGTGTAAGACAACCTCTTAATGCTCTGATTTTAAAAAGAGGGTCTGTGGGTGAGCTACTTTCAAAAGGTCTATCAAAAAAAAAAAAAAAGAAAAGAAAAAAAAAAAAAAGAAAGACAAAATACTTTTTCTACTGGCAGACTGTCTAAGTTCTCTGGAAGGAGATGCGTGCTTCCATTGGAAATCTTCTAGGGGTCTCCACATCCAAAAAGGTTGAAAACCAGTCTCTTGGAGATTTTCTGATGTGTTGGTTATTGTAACCAGATTATAGATTATTTTTGTCTTCTATGGAGCATACTCTTCTGAAGAAAAAAAGAACCCAACATGTAAAAAGTAGTCTAAATGAAGGTGTCTGCAGTAAATCCAGTAAATCCTTTTTAGCTTCATGCAAGTCTCATCTTTCCATTTATACTGTTTTGCATTCATTGCATGCTGCATAGGATTTTCTTAATGAATACATAGGGAAGAGCACAGCTAATCCCTCAGGGCCTTATTCCGAAGTTCTTATTAAGGCAGAACTCCAGTGACGTCAATGAGTAATTTCACCATGTGAGAATTTCAGTAGTGGACTCTGTCAGATTAAATAGAATTTTGTCCAAGATTTTACTCAACAAAATTATAGTAATCTCATGCACTAGATCTTTTGATTACAACTGGGGTGCAGAACTCTGCCAGTTTAATAGTATAATCATACCAAATAATCTTTGGACTTGCACGCTATGTGCTTGTCTTACTGTGGTACCAAACTGGCTGCCAAAACGCCTGTGCCTCTAACCACATGTCATCTTTAGCAAAAGTATGGAAATTATGGTAAGATTTGGACTACCTCTCCATTACTCACAGATAATTCTTACTCCACTTATATAACAACTGTTATGTATGTTTTATTTTCCTCATTCTGTCATTTCTCCACTCTATGTGCAACCTGGAAAATTCAGGACTCTATTTTCTTCCTAAACTTCTTGGGCTTGGATTTTCAAGAGAAAAGAGAGTAGATAGATTTCCCTAATGTGTTGCTTTTGATACCGGGGAACCACATTCTCCAAACTGCAGTATGATTTTATGGAAAGCTTATTCAAACTAGCACAAGGACACTGATTCCTGGGAGGAGGGAGAGGAAATGGATAGAGATGAGTCTATCTTTCATAAATGTGCAATCTGTTTAGT
Source organism: Excalfactoria chinensis (assembly GCF_039878825.1). Taxonomy (NCBI): domain Eukaryota; kingdom Metazoa; phylum Chordata; class Aves; order Galliformes; family Phasianidae; genus Excalfactoria; species Excalfactoria chinensis. The sequence goes on along the minus strand of NC_092825.1, from coordinate 51,213,691 downwards.
GGAGGGAACATTGTCAGCAATTCATAAGCTATTCACAAGGTCAAAAGCAATAAGGATGAAGAGTGATATGGTTCAGTGGTTGCTCAGGCAGATCATCATTCTTTCCACAATCCAAGCTGTACAGAGGAATCTGGATGAAAGGGCACATCTAGAGAGTCCCTTTTCAGGCCTCCATCCTGATTTTTAATAGATATTAATTTGTACACACTAATTTTGTTTCCATATCCCCATGCCTGTCCTAAAGATCCACAGGTGAACACCTCCTCCAAGAGAATACACCTGTTTTTTTCAATGTGCAAAAAGTGAGATTAAAATGGAATAGGAAAACACACTGTAAAGACTAGAAGCCTAGAATAAGTGAATATTTAAAGCAAATTTCTTTGGGAAACCTCTGATTGAGAGGATTCTGCTGAAGCTATTTATTTTTCAGTACAGTGGTCTCACTGGCATTTAGCTCCAAGATTGTGTCAACTGTGATATTTTCTAGAAGAAAAATTAAATGTTTGGTCTTTTTTCCTATGGAGTTTAAACTACTTAAATGAAACCCCATCACCCCAAATTCTGGAAATTTGTAGTTGAGGCAAGGAAACACAGACTTTGCAAATCAAATAGGAAAAGTAACTCCTCCTAAATCCCAGCTAAGCTCTAGTGTTTACTAGGTAAAAGATTTGGAAACATTCCTTCAGAGAAGATAAATCTCTGGAGTCTGGGACTTGTTTTGACCTATGTTGTAATATGATGAGAGCATTGTAAGGCAACAAGAATGAGTATGCTAATACGGTAGTTAAATAACACCTGAAATTCCCAAGAACACCTGCACAGAAGTCCTTCCATTGAAAGCACAGGTTGGGCTGACAGATGGAAGTGTTGCTTGTCTGCCACAGTCCCATTTATTAATGAGTTGTAAAGTTGTAAATAATCAAAGAATATTTCAGGTCTGAGCAGCCCTTAGGAGATCACCTGATCTGACCTCTACCCAAAGTGGGTCCAATCTAGAGATAAGATGGAAGTCAAGCCAGCGCCATTGAGGCCACGTGTTTCCATCAAAGTAGGCCTTGATCCAAAATCTGACCTGTCTGCTAATAGGGTATACTGAAAAGCACGTCAACCAGTGCGAAGGCTCACATTGACTTCAGTGAGAGGTGGATCAGACATAAGTTCAGTGAGACTGGCTGCCACAGTCAAGTCATGGGATAACACAACCAGGGTTTTGTTGGCAGCATTCAAGGTGCCAGATTGTGTTCTATCCTGTATTGGTGTCTATCCAAAATATCTGCATTCATGTAACTAGAGCAACTTGTTCCTGCTTAATTAAGAGCCTTTCCCATTGGGTTGATGAAATCACTCAACATTCAGTTTGTGGATAATCTGAACATATTCATCACTGTCACCATGCAGAGAGTTAGGATCCTCTGCAGGACTGAACATCTGGCTGTCAGCTTCTAGGTTGTTATTACAATATCATAGAGATTGCTAATAAGAATTTTTCAAGAACAAACGTTATCTGAGTTGCAAGAATCATGGGTAGATCTGCATTTCTATCCATTTTGGGGATACTAAAACTTTCATGGCCCACCTACAAAAAGATGTGAGGTGCATGCACTACATGGCTCCTGACACTCTCCTGAAAGCTGTTCTGCAGCAAAGATACAAGACTGTGTTCATTTCCAGCTGATACAATGACTACTGGAAACAGAGCAGAGGAGGTCTGTGCTTCCCATGCCTCCCACTGTGGGGTTCATTCTTATAATGTCTGTAGGAGATGTAGCAAACAGCAAGGCAAATTTTAAAAATCTCTATCATCAGAAACAATGTAATTTTGAAAACTGTGATTCTAAATAAAAAAGTAATCCACCACACAAGAAAAAGAACATGGATATAAATCTTCATCTGCAATGATTTGGAGAACAAAAGAGATTTCTGCTATAATCCGTGGGCTAGACATTATTGCCAGCTAATTTTTGTCAGAAATTGAAAGGTAAATTAATCAAGGGTGGAGAATCTAGTCCAAAATGAAAGCACACTTTCAGCTGCAGCAGTGGGAGAGATTCTCCAGAATGAGGGACCTACATGGCCTTCCTGTTAGCAACCCACTTTGCTCAGGTCAAAGGGAGGCAATCGAACAGCAGGAGGTCTCAAGAAGAACAGTGTTAATATATGATAGCAAATATGCAAAGCAGGAAGAAAAGGCCTGTTCAGATGATAAATCCTTTGGGTAGCTTTCAGAAGCATGTACCACTTAGGTTATCCCTTCACTCCTCAAGCACATACCCTGGGCTGCAGGCTCAGGGTTCCCATCAAAGAGATCTATTGCACCTTTTAGCTGCTAGGGAAAATTTAAAACAGTACAGGCTTTGACTGCTAGGCTTATTGCACAGCAGGATGCAGTCTGGTCCTTCGCTACCCATTCAGCAGCATTCAGCACTCCCCATCACCTTTATCAGCCACTTGCCAACACCACCCATATACATTTGTTTTTCCTTACAAGATACCAACCTCCCCCTACATCCACATGAATGGGAAATGCCTCTGTACCTCAGAGCACAAGGGGAGGCTGTTCATACACACATTTCTCCTTCTCTGTTTGTGTAATGAGGCTTCATGAGGCCACTCTTGCACCTAACATTCAATGTTGTGAATACATCTTTCCTTCTAATATGAACATTCCAGTATAGAGAGGCTCCAAAATACCAGCATGCTGGAGACCCTTTAATCAAGCTGTACAGGAAAATCCCATTCCTTAAAACTTCGTGAGTAAGGGGCAAGAGTCAGCCATTAACTGACACTAGAAGCAGACAGTTTGTAAAACTCTTCTTTTTAAGAGATATGTGCCAGGAGATTACATTGCAACAGGACTGTAAACAGCCTAATGTCATACAGGTTTATACTTACTAGTGAAAGTCATGGTCAGTGTCTCAGTTTTGAGGTGATGTTTCATCTTAATGTTTGTTTTGCATCGGGGCCAAGTTCTGTTTTAAACACCACCGCACTTCTTGAAAATTCCTTAGGACATCAAGCATTGGTATAATCCTATAATTGTTTGGACTACTCCTTAAAACATCAAAATGGCTAATATACCATAATTTAAAACAACATGTCTTTATGTACAAGAGAATTTTTTTAAGAAGGGCTCTAGCAGAAGAACAAACCAGCCATTCATTCCATGAGCCATCTTCTGTCCTGAGGTTTAAAGTATTTGATTGGTTAAGCTTTACAGTAGACGCAGGATGTACTTAAGTCAGTGATAAACAGCTTCTAATTTTGAAGGACCAACTCAAGCTGGTTTGGTACTGATCCTCAAAGGTTCTGCATAGCTGAAAAATTCTTCTTCTTCTTCATATGCTATTAAAGATTCTTGCAAAAAATTAGACTTAAGGTTTTCACAGTAAGATACAAAATGATGACTACTTATTCAAATACAGGCATACTTGATTGGTTTGAGATGACAGGGAAGGTTGGTGGCAGAATTTGAAGCTGATCCCGGGCGATCAGATCTCTCAGTCCATGTGCCATCTCACAACACAGTACATCTCTGGCCTTGTGACTCTTCTTCCTTATTGAGGTTTTAGAGTTGTATTATAGCCTTGCTGAGCAGTAATGGTCATCAAGGTGATTTCACTGTTCACTCTTTAGCTTGTAACTCAGACCAACGAAACTTAATCTTCCCTCTCACAGTTAGTGAAAGCAAAAGGAGAATCAGGTGCAGTTTTCCAGTTCTCCTTGACGTCCTTCACTTACTCTGCCTTCAACCCAGAGCACTTTGGAAGCTCACCAGGATTAAGGCGCATGCCTGAGGTTGTCCTTGCTTTGTTGTTTTTGATGTTATAATGGCACTGTAACCTGGAATTTATTTCCCATTTCAGTAGAAGGATGCTTTAAAAAAGCAAGGAGGAGAGATACTTCTTATTTAACTCCCTACAGATGTCATATTAGTCATAATAGGTAAAGAATGTATCTCCTGGCTTTACTCTGAGCTGTAGCAAATGACTTTGACCCACATCCTCATAAATTAGAATCTAAGAAGAAAGTTACCCGGCTACACCTAACAAATGTAATCAAAATCAGACTCCTGCTATGTAACAACTCTATTTATCAGCCATGATATCCTTTTGGGTCTTTCAATTGCAGCTATGGACATAATGATCAAATTACAAAGAAATTTTCAGCAAAGCCTGAGTTTTTCCAGTTATTCATAAATAAGAGGGTTCGCTTTCCACACTTTGATACAATTTTATTTGCATCTGAGTTGCACACTCTGCTAACAGAGAAGAAACAGCCGTGCCCTGGAAAAGTAAGCAGAAAGTCAAAGGAGCTGCTTAGTCCTGGCTGTGTCAATCATGCTGAATGCATGCACCTAGCAGGCCCAGCACACTGCTCACCCTGTGTCTGCCTCAGAGCCCTGCCAAGTTAAGTAGCAGCACCCAAAGCCTACCTGGCTTTATCTCAGGTCATACACAAAAGATGTAGTTAAGGCTTTTCAAAAGACTAGCAAAAGCCTAATAGTTTTAAAGTGGAAAGATTTCTTTGAACAGGAGGAATCCACTTGGAACTTCTCCTTGGGCTTTATGGTAGACTGAATTTCAATTAAAATGTTAGGTTTGTCCCCAAGCCAAATGCAAAGGGCCTTACAATGTAAAGGCCACAAAGAAACCAGTTTGTGTGACTACAGAGAGTAACTTGGCAAAACCCCATTCTTGAAGGGCTTTTACACAGTAGCACTTTTCATCTTCAACTCATCTGTTGGAAGGGAGACTGCCTGTAAAAAAGCTCTCTGGCTAGATGGCAAACATCTCCCACTTATGAACACTGCTCAGAGACCCTACATGAGCATAAATTAAACCTGTACTCTTTACAAGGACTGTTACATAATCCAAGGAGTAAGTATCCCCAAAAGAAGCAGGATGCAGAACCATCTGCTAAACAGCAAGGATGAAGGTATGGCTAAAGCAGCTCTACTTTTTCTTATATTTCTTCATTGCCATGATGGAATTTGGCAGGCATCTATTGTCTATTAAGTAGATGCCTAAAGAGGTTTGGCTCTGCTTTTAGTAAGCATCTGTCTACCTGCTCAGTAGAGTTTGGTGTAAGGTAGACACTGCAGTGAAAGAGCTTTGGGAGAACAGACTAAGTTGTCCTTCCCAGCATTTCCTTGTAAACTGGCCAGTAGTGGAAAACCACCATTTGCTCTATTTGCTGTACAGCTCTGTGTATTTCTTAACAGGGTGTGACTAAGGCCCATCAATATCTCGTCTGTAAAGTGACAGAGCTTGTGTGCTCTCAAAGTATCAGCTTAGCAAATCTATTGCCTGGTCATTTTTGGAGAGAACTGCTAATTATTTTCATTGCTTTATCTTCCTGATTAGTGTTCAGTTACACTCAGGGCACGCAGTCTCCTCAGAAATCGCACTGCCTATATATATTCCAATATTTCACTCAGTATGTAACTGTTATATGTGCACTTATTTCACTGCAGGAGTTTGGTTCTTGTTTAAATGGAAAGCACTAAATGTCAACTCATTTGAAAGGCCATTGTAGCCGGGGAGAAGACACCAGCCTTCAATTTGGTCTACAGACTGTGGTATTAAGGAAAAAGTGCACAAGATGAATTGTTGATATATATGTTTGCTAAATGGTATTTTCATCTCAAAGCATACTTGAATCTTAGAAGAATGCAACTTATCCGCTTCCTTGGAAGATGTGCCAATGATACAGCCTGAGGTTAATATGGATCACATCCTTCTTTTAGTTATTCCAGCACATTTTTATTGATTCAATGTGTTCAGTGTCTCCCTTATCACTCTCGTTAAGAAGAAGTATCACATATTCTGGTGATAGTTTTCTGAACTAAACCCTTAGAAGGAAAAAATTAGAATGGGCAATGTGAATATCCAGTCTCCAACTATGAGGTAGAGATCTTGCTGTGCATCTGCAATGTCTTTCTGTCTTTTTGAAGTAACATTTCTACAGCTTAGGAGCAGTCAACATGAAATAAAGTTTGCATTGTTCTTTGCTCAATCACACACAGCAAAACTCACCCTATTATTCATTAGAGGATCAAAAACCAGAGCAGTCTGGACAGATGTTTGCTTCCACAGAAAAAAAAGACTGAAAAATAAGGTTATACATCTTAATAGCTACAGGAATATGCATGCATCCATTAAGCATAATACGTACATTGAATAAATACACACGTGCAGTGATGAACTAATTGCAAGTGGAGTACAGTAAGCTCTACCTCCTAAGAGTTAGGCCACAATATACAACAACAGCACAATCTCCAAGCCATGAATCCATCACCCACATCCATCACAACTCATGGCTTCTTAAATCATTATGCCAAATTGTAATGCAAACAGTGTACAGAAGGATGAACAAAGAAAATAATTGACGTGTCTACCCTGAGGCCTTTGAAAAGATTAGAGAGAGAGGCCTCAAGACTGGTATGTTATTTTCTTTGTTCTTTATCCTTTTGCCGGTTGTTTGCATTAATTTTGGCACTGGATGATTTAGAGCACCCTTCGTTTTGATGGATGCAGGTGATGGCGTGTGCATGGTTCCTCTGTAAATAATGATACCAATGTGGATTACTTTAAATGTGGCTCCACTATCAGAGAGCTCTGTCTCGATATGAAAATGCATTTAAGTGATTAAGTAATGTCTGAGAGCTGAGTTATTTTGTATTCTCTGATTTTAGTGGCATTCCAATTAAAACTCCAAATGTATAATTATATAGAACAGAACAGTGAACACTTATTTTCTCTCATTATAAAGCAGTACACACTGTGGAGAGAAATAGCCTGCAACTTCACATGCATAAATACTGTGGGAAGCTGTGGATTTACAGGTAGTAACTGGGTCCAGAATGCCTGAAAACACTAGCCATGTGGTTCAGGAGTACATGCACCAAAGGTTTCGGGACATGGAGCAATGTCACCAACACTGTCATAACAGCTGTTCCCTGTGGCAAAAGGACAGAGATGAGGCAGGTCTCTAAGGAGGACAATGTGGTTTCAAGAGAAGCGCATGAAGTGGTCAGCATGGAAGGCTGTTATCAGAAAGGTATTGAGTGACCGTGGAAAAGAGGTGTAAAAGAAATGGGATGGATTTCAGAGGAAGTTTGAATGGTCTGGCTGAGTGATGGTATGAGAAGAGATGTACATAAATATTTGTGAGGGATTAACACCCAACAGAGAGTGAAATTACTTATCTAGCAGTGATGGGATGGGCGTGATAAAGCAGGAGAGAGAAAAGTTCTGTAGATATGATATGGAGCAGCGTTGCAAAGGAAGTGATGGCATGTAGAGCCATGCAGTTCAGTGAAAACAGGCACCAGAAGCAAGAGCTATCCCTGGAAGATATTGCTTTGCACCTTAGTGAGCCCTGTGGGTTTCAAAGAGGGAGATGGTTGCAGCCTCCAAATTGCCCAGTCTCCCTGTCAGCTCTCACAAGAAAATCAGACAGGAAAACCAGTGCACAGGTTAGCTCCAGAAACTCTTTTCATTTTCTTTTCCTGATTTTTTCCCACATAAAGTCAAGAATCTTGTCCTGTATACAGGTATTGACATGACCTCTAATTTGAATCAAAGCAGCCCTGTAGAAAACAGCTTAACAGATGATGTTAGTTTTTGGGAGCAGGGGAAAGAATAACATGAAGGCATATAGGAAATGCCTTTGAATCTTATTTTCTGCAGAGTACATAGGGCAGGCACATCCAGTGTGTGGCCTATGGGCCCCACGTGGCCCAGCACATCTCACAGTGTGGTCACTCCTGCCCTGAGTGATGCACAAGAAAGCCAATTCCAAAAACTCTTTTTTTGTTGTTGTTAATTTGTCACTCCATTTTCAGTCAACATAAATGCATTACTCATGAATTTTTAGATGGAATGCATAGAGTTGCAGTCCAATATTTGGTCACGTCTCTTTTCTTGACCTTTATAAGCCAGAGAAAAACATACCTTGCTTCACAGCGTCACTGCTTTTTGAAAGTATGTTCATGTGTGAACAACTGTTTCCAAGGATGAGGCATAGGGAGAGTAAAATTTCATCAAGATGTTGGCCCACAGTGCCAGAAATGGATGTTGGTGATATGGCAGTTGCATCTTCCCACCAACATCCAGTTAGGTTTTGTTGCTGTGTGACAGATGACAGCAGAGGGAAAGCCTGACAGAATGGGGTCTGATATGGAAGTGTACATGGAGCAAAGGTATGTCACTGAATTCCTCCACTGGGAAAAAGTGGCACCTACTGACATCTATTGATGCTTGCTGAATGTCTATGGAGACCAAGCAGTGGATGTGAGCACAGGAAGATGGTGGTGGTGTGCTTCAGCAGTGGCTAAATGGTGGAGACTGTGTTGAAAAATATTGTTTTGTAGCTGAGAATGTTCTCTATTAAACAGCATTATTCTGCTCTTTTTATCAGTTGTAACTTCCATAGAAATAGTTAGGAGGCATTTTGGAGCAAACAAAAAGTTGGATATCCATGAAGGGTTTTGTGGCATTTATTGCTAGAGATGGCAAGGGAGACTGAGAAAAGAGCAGGAGCAACAGAGATCCCAATCCATCCCAAACTGCATGAAGCTAATGTGTTTTTCTTAATGGGCAAAAGACAAATCATTGTTGTTCTGAACAAAAGGCACCAGCGTGTCAGACCTTGGTGCCATATTGTTAATCATCTACTTTCTTCTGAGATAATTATTTTTTTTTAATCGGTTTTGTAAAATTAGGGATGATACAAACTAAATCCAGAAGCTTTGTATTCTCTCTGCCCAATAATTCCAAGCTCTTATAAATCTATGGGCGTTGATGGAGATACTTTCACTTGCACCCTATATAAATCACAGGGGAATTAGAACCAAAAATGCTAGCAGAAAAACAAACATTTCCTGTTGTCACCACCTGATAAAGAATGGAAAGAAGTGTGGGACGGTGGGGCGCAGTGCCTTCCAGGGACCGCTTTGTACTTTCCACAAGCATCAGCAGCAGTGTCTTAAGGCATTGTGCAAATGCAGCTGTTGTGATGACATGCAGAGTTCCTACCAGGATCCAAAAGCAGAAGATTGACATCAACATTGTTGCTCACTCAATATGGTGATGAAAGCTCCCGCCTACAGTAGCGATTCTCTGATTTCTTAAGGAATTTTCTAAGGATGAGAAAAATGCAGACGACTTTTATAAATTACTATTAAAAATCTTGTGCGAGGTTTCTAGGTTTTATTTCTCTCTCTTTTTTTTTTTTCTTTGAAAGATGGAGTTTGATTTTAAAGGCACTGCTTCATGGGAAACTGCCGAATACCTCACCCTCCTTCACATTCAGGTCCATAAGATGAGTCACCTTAGTTTTCCTTCCTTCCTTCCTTCCATTCAGAAGCACTTCTGTTTCTACCCACTCTATATTTTCTCATCTAGAGTGACCTCTTACATTTAAGAGCCTTCCAACTATTAAAAACGGGCTTTGCTTTTCCTTCCTTTCTCACTGTCTTCATTTTAAGGCTATCAGTTTATGCTTTTCTTCTCCTATTGGGAGGGACAGAATTAAACATAGGTGAAATTGGGATGAGCTGAGATCCTGGCACTGCTCTGTTTCCTGCTTCCATACAAGTTTCATCCCGGTAATGGGTACATCACTCCCTTTTGCTTCCAGAAAGAGTCTCCAGCCCTTGGCTCCTGGTTGAGCAGGTGTTTGGGATGCAAGGTGGGGCCATTTTGGAGGTGATAGTGGTGGCATTTACTTAGCCAAATCTATTAGACCTGTTGCTGCAAGATCCGTGGTCTGTGCACATAAAGAATCTAGACCCATTTCTACCTATTTCTCTGCATCTTCTTCTCCTCACTCTAGCTGCTTAACCCCAATGCAGTCAGCATGACAAACCACTCTTGGTAAGGAAGACCTGCCTCAAACTTTGGCAAATTTTAACTCTTTTTAATCAAGCACGTTTTAGTAGATGGAGGGAAGGGAGAAGGGTGTTTGTACGCCTCCCATCACCATTAGCACCATTCAGTGTAGTGCTTTGCAGTTTTTACTTTATTTCTGTCTTTTTTGTAAAGCACAATAGTGTGAGATCACAACTGTTTTGTAGAGAATGCTGGACTGAGAGGTGGACTTTGCTGCTAGCATATTAGCACTCAGCTTCCTCCTACTTTTATGTCACTCATCAGTGAACTCTTTCAGTGGGAAAGAAAGTAAGAAAAATAAATCCAAGCTTAGTTTCTCTTCTAGTATAGACTGATGTAATTCATAGCAGTTACCATTGGTAATGATCAATATTTTTTACTAGAACCTTTGTGCTTGCACTTGTTTTCTTTTTCTTTTTAGTTGCTGAAGGCCATTATTCAAAAAGCAGTTGCTAAGATCATATTCTTTGCCCAACAACTCCCCCGTGTCAGCTCCTCCTACACTCTCTGAATCACTTCTCATCTTCCCTTTTCTTCAGGACACAAAGGTCAGGCTTTTTGTATCCTCTCTGAATGCTGACCGTGGTTGGTCTTTCTGTCCACCTGCCCTTACAGAGCCTCCACTGTCAGTGGGTGCTGGAGTTCCCACCCTATGTGAATGGGAAACAGGAGACCCGACTGCCCACTGTTCACTGGAAAGCTCCACGTGAACAATGAGCCTAATCAAACCAACCAACCAAACCAGATCACAAATCAAGCAGATCATCCAAAAATCAGCATGATTTCTGGAAAGGTTTGTTTGAAATCTTTTTTTTTTTTTTTTTTTTTTTTTTTTTTGCATGGAAAAATGTTCTAAGACAAACTCCTGGTTAACTTGGAATGGGAGTCCCTAATAAAATGGAGAGTGATCTTCATAATTTCTGATGGAAATGGCAGTGAGTTACCATTTTTTAGTAGATTTTCCTTTTTCATCCATGAAAGTCAGAGCAAAACTCACAGAATCAATCAATCACAGAACTGTAGGGGTTGGAAAGACACCTCTGGAGATCACCTAGTCCAACTCCCTGAGAAAGCATTTTCCCTGCAGTAGGTTCCACAGGAAGATGTCTGTGCAGGTTCTGAGTATCTCCAGAGAAGGAGACGCCACAGCCTCTCTGCACAGCCTGTTCCAGTGTTCTGTCAGCCCCACAGTAAAGACCTGTTTTTCTCATATTCCTATGGAACTTGCTGTGTTTCAGTTTTTGCTTGCTGCCCCTTCTTTTGCTGGGCACCTCTGAAAAGAGCCTGGTCCCACGCACCTGACTCCCACCCATGAGATATCTCTAAGCATTGATAAGACCCCACCTCAGCCTTCTCTTCTCCAAGCTGATCTGTCCCAGGGCCCTCAGCCTAAAACTCAGAAGATACGAGCTAATGCAAACTAGAACCAGGAAAGAAGCATTTGTGGTGGCTGCAGAAACCACAGCAGAAGAAGCTGCAGATCCCCCTGCACTAAGTACTCATACTTCACTCTTCCCTCTGAGAAGGACACTGGGCTGTGATTGGGAGGCAGAAATATGCAGTCTCTACTCCAGAACACCAAAAAATATCCATATTATGTCATGGAATCTCACCTGCATAAATCTCCCTCTGCCCTTGTTCTCTGAGCTTAACTCTGAGAACCCAACTCTGCTGTCTGTGTCTCCTGTGGCTCCTGGCTCAGACACAGGCTTGATTTTGCCTTACCTGGGAATTGGAAGAATGGGGTAAATATGGGAGAGAAGAAGAGTCAATGCCCCATGCATGCTAGTGTTCTAGAGGCATTTGTATAGAGACATCAATACGACAGTTTAAGTTTTGGTTAGCCCTTGTGTGATCAGGCAGTTGAACTTGATTATCTTTGTAGATCCTGTCCAACTGAGCTATCCTCAATCCTCTCCTCTCCTCCCCTACCCTATCCTATAGTTCAAGCCATCTCTTGCCCTGATGTGGATTCAACACTAATTTCCATACCACTGAACTCCTGCCCTTCTAGAAGAAGGACATGAGTAAATTAAAAGCAATTAAGGATCTGTTGAAAGTATTTCTGAATGAGGCAGACCGCTTCTCTTGTCTGTTCTATCTGCTTCTTACAAAGATTCTGACCAGGTTCACTGCCAGTGTGGTTTTTTTTTCCCTGCAACTACATCAGTGAACAAGCACAGGAAAAAAAAATGTCATTCAGTTGATTCTTAGATACTAGCCAGAAGTGACAATAAATTTAATGCAGAAGCTTGGGATAAAGCAAAAACTATTTCTGAAGAATGACCGCATGTGCAAAAGCATAATGCTTGAAGCTTAGCAGTTAAATTCTGAACCCATGTGATATTATGCTGCCCTATGTCATTAACAAGCTGTCAAAATGACAGCAAACTGGATTATCTCCTTTGTAATGTCTGTTCAGCACAAAATAAATGACTGCTGACTTATAACAATGCACAGCACCATCATAGTGAAACCATGTTGTGACCAGAGGCAATCCTACATGGAACTACCTTGGGAAGTGAAGCTGCAATTAATCTTTTCTAGCTACATGTTACCCCAGGTTCTTATCCTAATAATCTAATTAAAGGCTGCTTTATTTCCAGTTTTGCACCAGCATAACGATCTTGATGTTATTGGACATATACCGCTAGTGACTTGGGGTAACATGGGAGAGAAGCAAGGTCTGAGTACATCCAGCACAACCACATCACCATGGATTTTTCCACTGGAGGAATGTCTCTAATGTACTCTCTGGGAACCATCTTTCAGGAGAAATCTGAAGTTTGACTCTGATGCTATCAGTCTGCAATCCTAGTAGCTTTTGCTATCAACCAAACTAGTAGAAATAAGGGGATGGTGATAATTCATCTGATAGCCACTGTTAGTTGTTTCACAAAGTGTCTGTCTTATGTAAGAACCATAAAGCCACTCTGCAGAGGTGATCACAGATTTGAACATGAAAATCCAGCTGAGGTCTTTCCACGACTTAGCAGAGTAAGATTCCTTCTCACATCATTCAAACTAAAAGATGTGAATTTAAGGAGTTGTTTGTTCAAGCCTTTATAGAATTTCATCCCACTTCCTTTAGTCTTTTTTCTTTTAAGCTACCAAGATCATTTTAAATTCCAATCTTCACCCTTATGGATTTCAGGTCTCCCAGCTTTGTGTCTCTACAGATCAACCAAGTGTTCTCTCTATGCACTGACCCTTGACTAAAGGGGCAGTGGCTGCTAAGACATGGTGTTGCATCAAACCCAATACACGACACTCTTCCAGCTTGGCAATGAGCTGCAGATGACTGTGCCAATGAGCTGCCCTCTGAAAACATATTTGCTTGATAGGAGTGTCCTATGAGGTAACATCAGAAATGGGATGGACTACCAGCAGTCCCAAAGGAAGGTTCCAGCTATGACAGAACCTTGCAGAGCACTTTTGTGAGCACCTACTGGGCTCCACATCCTGCATTCACCTGGAACAACCAAATGATGTGAGGCAGAGGGATGGATAATATTCATACTTCAAGCAATTCCTCTACTTTGCAGTGGACTTCCGTTCTGTTGGAAGTCCCAGAAAGGTTGAGACTCACTCTTCTTGCCATGAGAACAGCCACGTAAACAGCTTCTCCAAAGGCAACAACCAACTGTGGTTGTTTTACCTTTCCAGGAGAATGAAGGCAGTGTTTCGTATGTGAGCCAGGTGTGTAACACCAGGCAGGCCTAGGCAAGCAGACTGGGCTATATGTTTGCTACCTTTTTGGCCCTTCTAGGGAGTCTGAGCTCACATGCACGTGGGTTGCCTGTTACAGCATCAGCCGGATCATGGATGCCTCCAAATTTGGGAGGTGCAGACTGCTGCTCACCAAGCATGCTGGTGCTGGTTTCTAGTTTTGCTGCAGATTCCTGGAGGATGAGGAAGCAAATTGTTCAGTCTCTCTTGACTCTGGCTCCCTGTTTGTAATATAAAGCTCATAGTGCTTTGCATATCCCTTTCATCCCTCTGTTTTTGTTCATAAGACCAAGTGATGAAGCCAAGTCCCAGACTTCCTGCTGCCACAGCCCCTCTGTGGACCTCATCTTGGGGACAAGCATCTCCGATGGAAGCCAGCTATTGTGACTAGTCACCTCCACTGTTTGCACTGTGGATATGAAACCCCATTTGTGTCTCTTGGCTCACACAGGGAGAGCACAGAGAGTTCAAGAGGAACAAGGAAGGAAGAGTTGGGTTGAAATTTGGGTTGTCAGCAAGACAATGCTAAGCTGCCTCCAGCCTGGCCTGTTCCTATAATCTGTTGCTGCAAAGGCACTGTGTATCAAAACTGATGTGATCTGAGAGGAGATAAGGAGCACAGGGTCAGCTAGAGGTATTCTCCCCATGGAACACCTGACTGCAAAAGCAAATACTTCAGCCCATCTCTTTACCTTTTTTATTGAGATCTGGAATAAGAACTACAAAGAAACTCTTGAATGATCCAGATTAGGGTCTCTGATGTGATTATTTGAATTAAAAATCCTGGAGGAATAGAGTTTGTGTATGAATGGGGCTGGGAGCAAAAGTGGTTTGTCTTTGACGGGGACACTAACAATACACAGAATCCCAGATTTTCAGAAGGAGCTATTACTGAGAATTGATAATAGGAATCCTAGATCTCTGTGAGTAGCCAGAGCTGTGTCATAATTCTGGGCAGTAGTAAAAGTTCTTTTCCCAAGAAGACTCTGTTGCACTGAGATTTCACCAAGAGATCGTTAGAAATGTTACTGTTTAATGAACTGAATTTGAAGGTGAACATTCAGCATTCATCTTCATCACACATTTCTGATGACTGAGTTCTTGCTGCACCTCCTCCTGCTTGGGATAGGTCTTCCTTCTGTTCATGGGAAATTGCATCTAAAATGGATGTGATTTGAATGAAAAATATTCTGTGGCTTCTCTGTTTTTCCGTGGATCCTGTGCTGTTCATAAACATGTGTCTGAGTTTTAAGGAGAGGAACATCCTGTTACAGACAGGCTGCTGAGACAGCACCTGAATTCAGGGAAATGCCTTTCACCCTCTTCAGCTCTTGAGCAGATCTTCACTCACACTGATGACTAAGAAGATATTTTTACTTTTGCACATCTGTCCTTGATCTATTGAGTGTTTTTCTTAGCACAAGCCGTCACCGGAAGGACATGTGTCTGTATGTGTAGGGCAGTTTTGCATAGCTGCCATGCTGCCTTGATGTCATTAGCAGAGAAATATTTGTTGCTGCAGCTCAGTTCTAAAAAGCAAATGATGGAACTAAAATGTAGAAAGTCTCTACTCTGGGACCTTGATTCTGTTCTGGGCATTCTACACTCAAGAACCTGTCTATCTCTTTCTCCTGCTTACCTCCCAGCAGTCACCAGAAAAAATTTCCTGTTTAATATCTTTATTGATTACCTCAGTAAGTTTGCAGATGGTACTAAGTTGGAAGGAAGTGTTGATCTGTTTGAGCATAGCAAGGCCCTTCAGAGGAATCTGGACAGATTGGATTGATGATCCAGTGGGATGAAGTTCAACAAGATCAGGTTCTGAGTCCTGCAGTGTTGCTGAAATAACCCCAGAAAACGTTACAGGCTTGGGGCAGAGTGGCTGGAAGATTGCGCGGGAGAAATGGACCTGGGGGAATTGATCAACACTTATCTAAACATGAGCCGTCAGTGTGTCCGGGTGGCCAAGAAAGCAGATGGCATCCTGACTTGAATCAGAGATAATGTTGCCAGCAGAACCAGGGGAGTGATTGTGCCTCTGTACTCAGCTCTGATGAGGCCACACCTCAAGCTCTGTGTTCTGTTTTGAGCCTGTCACTACAAGAAAGTCTTTGAGGCACTGGAGTGTGTCCAGAGACGGGCAATGGAGCTGTGAGGGGTCTGGAGCACAAGTCTGATGGGGAAGAGGCTGAGGAAACTGGGGATGTTCAGTCTAGAGGAATCTCAGGGGAGACCTCATTGCTCTCTACAACCACCTGAAGGGAGGTTGTGACCAGGTGGTGGTTGTCTTCTCGCATAACAAGCAATTAGACTAGAGAGAATGACCTCAAGTTGCACCAGGGGAGGTTCAGGTTGGATATTAGGAAACATTTCCTCTCTGAAAGAATGCACTGGAACAGGCTGACAAAGGAAGTGGTAGAGTCACCATCCCTGAAGGTGTTTAAGAAACAATTAGATATGGCACTAAGAAACATGGCTTAGTGAGGACATACTGATGGTAGGTGGCCAGACGGATTGGATGATCTTGGAAGACTTTTCCTACCTACCTATGAATGTATGTTATTCACCTGTATTTTTTTCAGTGTCAGGTGCTGGTTTGATGACAGGCAGTTGGGATAACTCCCGGAGACTGCAATACACCTGAAAAACTGAAAGGCTTATCTGCTGGCAACTGAGCTACAGATCTGAGGTGTTCTAGGTAAAATACAAACTGGTGTATCCCCTGTAAACTCAGTAGTAATGACAGATCTGGATCACACAGGCACGCACACACACAGACTGATATAGAACATTCCTTGGTCAGCACAGGGCCAGGATTAGATGCACCACTTTAAAATGATGGTGACTGAAGGAGCTGTGCTGGGAAAAGCATCCCCTAGAAGGTTGCTGCTGATGGCTGGAGTGGATATGAATTCCCTTTTGATAGCAAGGGGCTGGAGAACTGCATAGTGGGGCATACTGAAGAGCTCCTGACAAGGAAGTGAGTCAAAGTTTGTTATTTTCCTTTCAGCCAGGACTGTGCTTTCTGCTAATGGGGGGAGTGATTTACCCAGCCAACTTGAGCTGCAGGAATAGCAGCCAGGAGCTGGAGCAAATGTCTCGATTGTGACATCCTGGCAAGAAACATGTTCTAACAAGTAACTATTTTGAGACAAGGAAGAAAAAAAAAAAAAGAAGAACAAAAGTTGGCAAGAAGTGCTGCAAAGGCTGCATTGCAGGCGGCTGCTCTCGCCTCTGATCCCTGGGCCCTGCAACCCGTGGTGCCAAGCCAACCCCTGTCTATGTCAAGGCACACCTAAACACTCCCAGTCTTCCTTAATGCCATTCCTTTACTTTTCCACACCCTGAGATTCAGTTCCCTTCCAGCCATCCTTCTGCAGCAGTTTCCCCTACTACCTTCACCTCCTGATGCCCTCAGATGTGTGGAGGGGCATCACACCATGACCTCAAGCAGTAGCCTGCCTGTAGCTACTCAGAGCATCCCAAATATTCATGTAGAGCTTGACTTGCCAGTGCATATTCTCCTGCTTGGGATAGGTCTTCCTTGTTCTTCTCATGGGAGCTTGCAGCTAAAATCTGGGTGATTTGAACAAAAAATATCCTGTGGCTTCTCTGGTTTTCCATGGATCAAGTACAGTTGCTAAGCATGTGCCTGAACTTCTCTATTGGTCATTTACATCTGAGCAAAGGAAACATGAAGTGTCTGTGGTGTGCAACCAAACGTGAGCAGCTGTAAGTTGACAAGATCCATTTGCCATTGTTATCAACCCCCTGAGTCACACAGCCTCTGGATATTTCCTGTGCCACCGCTATTTTTATTTCTTCACAAATAAAGGCTGGATATTTGGGTTTGCTCAGGACTGAGACAGGCCTCTTACAAGCAGAGTTACCCTGACCTGCCTGTGTGCCATGTGTAAACCACATCTCAGATTTGCAGTGTTTTGCAATTATGAATGTATGTTGGCAGTGGAGAAAACTATGCAGCATCAAAAACTAACCTAGTACTAACAGGATCTTACAGACTGGCCGAGAAACCAAGAAACCAGATCATTTATTATCTTGAATTTTTTGGAAAGACTGGGCTCAGTTCAGTGCCGGCTCTTTTCTCTCTCTCTTTTTCTTTTTTTTCTTTTTTCTTGTTGTTGTTCTTGCTTTCTTTTTCAACTTACTCACTCAATGCTATCTAACATCAAAGCAAATACTTGCTGGCATTATCCTGAATAAGATCCCTGCATCTGGGGCAAAGCAGACAGAAAGCAGTGTAAAGTGCAGTAGCCTGTACGTGTGGGAGCCATCAGGACCTTTGACATTAGCCTGAGGTCTATTAAATCACCTGCTTACAGGCAGGGTATATATAATGCATCATAGTAAAATAGCTTTCCACTGGTAATTGAAAACAAAATAATTAGTATTTGTCACACAGACTTTTAAAACATGAACTGGCAGGACTTGATAAGCACAGGTAAAAGTATACAAGTAAAAGTTGAGCTTTCTCCCAAGATCTTACAATATGCTTAAAATTGAGGTCTGTCCTAATTAAGCACTTGCTTGAAGATCACTAGACTGCAGAACAGAAATGTGGACGGAAAAAATCAGGGTAATTGTTCCCTCATACAATGAGCTTCAGAAGGAGCAAGCCAGGCACCCACTGAATGACAGTGACCCAGAGCTCTTATCAAGTGCTAACACTGTACAGCACAGTGCTGACTAAGAAAGATTTCTGAAATTCGGGCATGGAGTGTTTGGTATGACAGTGTGGAAGAGGATGCCAGGATATGCCTCAGATGTACCAGCAATGCTGATTCAAGGTAAGTAAGATCGGAGCATAAGCGACTTGAGTCTGTAGTCCTGTAGGTGCCTCAAGTTGTGCCAAGGAAGGTTCAGGTTGGATATTAGGAATAATTTTTTTCTCAGAGAGGGTGGTAATGCACTGGAATGGGCTGCTCAGGAAAGTGGTGGAATCACCATCCATCGAGGTGTTTGAGAACTGTGTGGATGTGGCACTGAGGGGTGTGGTTAGTGGGGATGGTGGGAATGGGTTGGTGATTGGACTAGGTGATCTTAGTGTTCTTTACCCACCTTAATGATTCTATGATTCATCTGCTCAAATGATGTTTTACCTTTCCTCAGATGCAAGTGATCACTTGCCAGACAATGACCATAGGGATAAAAATATGTCAAAGGGGGAACTCAAAAAGGAGAAAGAATATTTACCTTCCATTCTGCTTGTTCTTCTTGGAGGGAGACTTTGAGAACATTCTTTCAAGTAGGCATAATCTAGTCCCAGGGCTCATATTTATCAGATGGAAATCAATTAACTCTCTCATAGCTAAAAGGATTCTCCTTCCTCACTAAAAAGATTTAGCTTGCTTTTAGGTGTTTTTCAGTAGAAAATAACTTTATAGAACTGGCAGCTTTCTGGCAAATTATTTCATTCCATTTAAGAATTCTGTATGTTTGATAGAAATTGGTAGGATGTAGCTATGACATCTGATTATAGCTCTGCTGTGCTCAGCACTGATTCTGACCATGGAATTCACATCAGTCAGCAGCATTCTCCAGGGACTCACCCAACTATTCAGGCTAGAATGTTATCTGCTCCTCATTTTCCTGCTTCCTCTTGAGCCCCATAACTTATACCTGTCTTTCTTCCAGAAAGACATCCAGTGTTTTATGAGGGAACTTTCAAAAGTGAGAGCTTCATAGCTCCCAGGGCAGTTTGCTTCAGTGGCTAATTACCTTGACTATTATAGACACTAACCTTAATTTTTTAACTGAACTTGCCTGGCATTAGTTTCCAGACACACATTTTGTTGTGCCTTTAGTTGACTTTATACCTAGTGTTTTCCCCAATCATCTCCTTGAGCTTTCTATTGGTGGACTGCAGATGAACAACTTAAGCATCTGCCTGTCTGGCAGGCTTTCCAGCCACCATGCCATTCTATTTCCTGCACGCACTTTGAAATTTTCAAGATTCTTTTTTTGAAGACCATCACAGAACAGTCCAAAGCAGTGCTAGGATGGCAAAAGAAAGATTAAGGGAGTTGCATTGTAAAGCTAAAGCAGCTAAGATAACATGGAGTTTCATTTGTTTTATGTTTTGGCCTCACCCAGAACTTTCTTAAGGAAGCCAAGAGAAGGAAAGATGATGCCTTTGCTATTTTTGTGAAATACCCTAAAATCTGCTCACTAAGGTCCTGTATTTGAGCTCACACTTGGCCCTTAAGATAGGTCAATCATAGCATCCAAAGGAAGAATTTGGACCTAAGGGAATAATTGTATACTCCTAGTGCAAGGAGTATACATGGTAATTTTGTGCTCCACAAGTGTACAATACTTGGTAATTATATGCAGCAGACCCAAAAATACCATTTGACACGTGTGCTGGTTTTTAAGGCAAAAATAATCATGAATTTACTTAGTGATTATATGGTCCTTACCGCGTTCCCTTTCTGCCAGAATTTGACTCTTACTGTGTCATTATATGTTCAGCAATCACTTTGGATGCAAAGCATGCTTGGAAAACTTCCCTGCTAAATGGAGCATCATCTAAAAAACATTACCATTTTGCACCATATTGTTTTTCCTAAGGGAAAATACACAAATATTGAAGTTAAATTCTAGTTCACATTATTCTGGAGATGTTTTGTGTTCCTGTTGATCCGAGAAAATATAATGATGCTACTTTCAAACTTTCTCCTGACTTTAATCACTATTTCTCTCCATTCATTTTCTTCTCTGAGACTCCCTCCCAGGCCAGAAATAACTGAAAGCTGACTGTGATTTTAAGCCAACAGTACCCCAGATCTTTGGAGAAGTTTCCATTGACTTCAATAGTCAAAGTCTTCTTTAAGGATCCTTGCTATGCACACGGTGTAACTCCACTGAAGTCATTGGGGTTGCAGAGGAAATGCTTGGGCACAACATTAGCAGAGTACACCCCAGCAGGATGAGGATCTCTTCCAGTTTCTGCAGACCCAAGCATGTCTACACGTGTGCGCACAGAGACCAGTGTGAAGCTCGAGCTCTCTTAAGCTTTACCAGCGCATCATTTTGTTTGGTTGCTGGACTCCAACATTGAAACATGTAACAGCCTGACCTGGCATGAGTGCAAATTAGAGAAAAAAGTGTCCTGAAAGAAACAAAGAGGCAGCTTTATTCAGTATGCTTCATATCAAGGCATACAGGGCTTTAACTAAGGAATGTTGTGGTTCCTACTACAACTACTGAATTCCTACTTTGCTATTCTGATTTTGCTTGAGTTTTCTGTTTATTTCAAGGATCACTGAAAATATTTTCATGTTGATTCATAATAACATGACACCAGTTCAGTTGCAAGACTGGAATTCACTCATTTTCAGAAGACCAACTGAATGGCTGTACGATACCGCATTGTCCAAGTCAGGCTCATAGGGAAACCATGGCAATGGATGGACCTCATGCTGGCTGCCTCCATGGGTGAGAATTTCATCTCATTCTTTCACAGATCTTTGCCAGCAATGGCAATCCTCAGGACAAACTGTACCAGACAACAGTGTGCGTGTGGAAGATACAGCTGTCCTCAGTTCCCCTTGGGCATCCCTAAGCCTGTGAACATAATCTAGTGAGTCCCACCACATCTTGCTTTCAGGCCTGGTGAAAACAATGAGCAGCTCTTGAAAGCAAAACCCAAACAACTAGTGAGCAGTTTGGGTAGAAAACAAAGATATGAACGTAGTACCTTAACCACAGAATGACTTGCTGATTGGTGGGTGCAAACAAGTGATTTTAATAGCTACAATGCTGGACCACATGTGATAGTTCAAATGCTAAATGTTTGACTAGAAATATTTTGTGGACTGGATTCTTTAGTAACAATAAAGTGTTTCTCCTCTGAAAGCTACATGCTTTGTTTAGACATTTTTCCTTTTGAGGAAAACCACCCATTTTCAGATGCTTTTCAGTTGATGGATTGCCACATAGCCTGTCTTGTGAAATGGGTACTTTCTGCCTGTCTTACTGACCATGTAATACTATAAAAGATTTGCTCTGGAACCTGTTTTTTGATCTCTCAGGACACGTACTTTTCTTGGGAACTCAATGCAGCCACTGCATGACTGTTCCCGTATGCTTGTTAACAGCTGAGACAAGACCTAGGCTTTTAGGCACCCATATGTTTTAATATTGCTAAAAACACTATGTGAGCATTGAGCCTCATCCTTTCCCTGATCATATCAATCATCCTGGTTCTTTATGCTCTCCCACTGAGATCAAAGTCTACCTCTTGTTAACGAATGAGAAGATCCAGAAAGCATCACTGCAAGCTTGTCTGGTAGCAAAGCCAGCAGATCTTCCCTGAAAATAGAAACTGCAAAAAAGAAACAGGCGATGACTCATGGCTCAGCTCAGCTCTTGTTTATAGTGGCACCAAACAAGAGCAACTCCCTTGGAACTGGTGAATTTAACACCCTTTTAAGTAGCCACACTTCTTGAGCAATCTTACATCAGCCAACATTGGTTGGCGTGATTCAGCTTTGATATTGAATTGAATCAGCTGGTTTACAACTCAGTGTGCGGCTCCAATGCATCCAGATCAATTAAGAGTAATGAGTTCAGTTGAGCAGAAGTGTAGTGGTGACAACTGGTGCCACGGTTAGGGTCACAGAGACTCTACATAACGCAGACTGTCCCTGAAAGAAGACCCCTGCAGTGAAAGGATATCTGCTTAAATCAGGTAGTTCAGAGTAGGAAGAGAGATTGACCAGGGAATGAATAAGTGATTTGCTATATTGCTTATGTTTCCTTGCCATTACATAGCACAACTTTTACTAGCAGAAGAGTTGGGGGGGACTTGCTGAGCACAGGGTGGGAAGAGGACTTTGCGTGCTTGTTTGTTTTCCTAAGAAAAGTGGGAGGTTTCTCATTAAGGATTTATGGGAAATTCAATTATAATAAAGATGTTTCCATTTTAGTTAAAAAAAAAAAAAATCACTAGGGGAAAAAAACATTTCTCAGCCATCTGTACTTTGTGCTTTCAGTTCTCAAGAAGAGAAAAGAAAGGTGCCTGAGGTCCTGTGGGAAGTCCCAGGAGGGGACTATATAGCATATGCAAAAAAACTCTAAAAAGTTTGGCAAACAGACCCAGGGCAATTAGAAGCACATAAAAAGCTCTAAACAATACCCAAATTACTAAGCTATCCACTGTCATTAGCAGCATAAATGCTGAAGGAGGTATTCTGCTGATTCAGGAGCGTATGGTGCTCTGGCCAGACCCCCCACTTAGATCTTGGGCCACCTCATAGCGAGCAAGAGAAGTTATCAGACATTGTTGATTGTCCGCTGAGGAGTGGAAATGAAAACATCTGCTATTCTTCACGGCAGCATTGCAGCTCAGCTAATGCAATTCACCTAGCAAGCTTCTAGGCAAACAAAACGGTGTGCCAGCGTTTCCAATAGCATAAATCAAGTATACAACCTGAAATGCTGTTAGAGATGCTATAAATAAAGATAAGTATATGTGGGGTGGGGGGGGGCAAGCTAATAAAAAAGATCCCATGTCTGTGGGGATTTGTGCTGTTGCTCTAACAAAGGGATACGATTCAACAAGCACAGCTGTTCCTTGCCCGTTGTTGCCTCCGCCCTTGCATTTTAAACAGTATTCATATTTAATTGAGCATTCTCAACGATATTTTCCCAAGTGCTTTTGAAAGGTCTGTTTGTTGCATTTGTCCGTGGCATCTCTATCTTCCAGATGCTAATTTCCTCATTACTGAGGTCTCTGTCGCTTATGGAAGGTCTAGGTCCCAACTGCTTTTAAGGTTAATATGGCGGGATACTAAGTATGGTGATATGATGGAGGAGAAAAGGTAATTTTAAAAAAGCAATTAGAGTCATATCATGACTTTAAAGACATACCCAGAGAAAGTCAATACCTGATTTTGTCCCCATCTTAGCAGCAGCTAGTAGCATGTGAGTGGCATGCTGTGCTTTTCTCCTAGACTCATCAGTGTAGTTATCTGCTGCCAGCAGAAGGCTGCAGCTTATGACCTTCCCTGCATTTGGCCAATGCATCATGAAACTGAAACCTTGAGAAGGATATGTGGACCTCCACAACGGTGCACAGGGTGAGGTGAGGACTCTGGAGCTGGTGTTTTGGCGTTGGCCCCAGACCTGGGGACAGAGGAGCAGCTCATAACCCCAGTGGCACTGGTATGTCTTTGGCATGGTTTATCCTAATGTTTGACTACATCACATGGAGGTGAGCTGATGTTTTCATGGAGCTCCAGTATGGAGGAAGACATCACAGGGAATTAAAACTTGGTGTGTCTACACAACTTTGACTACTGTTATTGCATGCACATTTCAGCTGCACCTGAAGTCTCACTGCTAAACCACTGTAAAGCCAGATACATAGGGTGCGTGGAAGGCAAAGGAGGCCAGCAGCACTTTGGCAAATTAGACTACTTTCACAAATGTTGAACTGCTTTCATTTTTGCTATAACTCCATTCTGCTGCCTCAGGCCTGTCCCTGCACTGTATGATTGCAGTTCTGAGCATCAACACACATGGAGATACCCCAGGGCAGGCACCCTGTGATCTCACCTCAGATCTCATAGGAGGGATGAAGATGGTGGGGCTACTGCTGAGATATCATAGAAAAAAGAAAAGCTGTCACTCAAGCAGTGCAGCACATAAATACCCCAGTGTCTCTGCAAGGAGTCAGCCTGAGCTGGAGGCATGCAGCCTTCTTGCAGGTCATTCACATTTGGGTCCAACTGAGCCTGAACAACAAGTGCCTGCTCAGAGAGTCCTGGCCCAAGGCAGCTGCACAATGCAGCAAATGCCTCGCATTAAGTGTGATATCGGGGTAGGTAAGCTTAGGAGAGGGTCTAGTTCTCCTGAGAGGTGCTACGTCTATGCTAAAGTCAAATAATTTTTTCTTATCAAACTACACAGTTTCAGGGCCTGTGCTTGGATGACTAAATGCATTCGAACTTTAAAATTCAAAGGAATGGTTGAAGGGAATCAAGTGCCAGATATAGACAAAGTCATTGCAGAGGTAGCAGGCACTCTTTTTGCCTTTAGACTTACTGTATGGCTCTTTCCATTGCTTTCAAAGTGATAATCACCCCTTTAAAATACAGCAGTGTTTGAGGGCATGATTGGGATGCCGCTGAATAATAGGATCTCATTTTACAGGGGATGGAAACACAAAGCAGAGGTAAGCAGCTATTAAGAGCTATTCAGTCTGCTCTGCTTCATACATTTCTGCAGTCAGTGGATGTAGCCAACACATCAGAGGTAAGGGAAACATATTTTAAAGATGTAAAATGTATATTAAGATAAGTATACATATATGTCATAAGGTGTATAATCACGAAAAGTGTTTGCTGAAATGTATGGTTAACACAGCTTAGATGCAATAGCTGTGATCCATGTTATGCTGTGCTTGTAATACCATTACAATCCATGTAGTTGCCCAAGGGAAACTTGAGTAGGAATTTAGTGCTATCTGGATGAACACAGGGCAAGGATTTGTCCTCCTGAGATGGATATTTTTTGTTGCTAAGACTGGACTGCTGCGCCACTGTCATCAACTCTGAAATGCCACATACTGGGAAAGTGCATGCACAGAGAAAGGTACCTGGTAGATATTGTATATCTGCAAGAGAGGGCTCTTTCTCTTTTTGATGAAGCAAAAACCTAAAACCAGGTCATAATCCCAAAACGGGTTTGCATTTTTAATCTAATTATCCACTAGACTCTGGAAAACCCTGGGAGTCTTCTGTTAACGCTGCTTGGCTTTATCACTTCAAGGCTCTCTGACACCACAGATCTGATTCAGCAAAACACTAAAGCACACACTCAGCCCAAGCACTGTGAGGACCTGCCTTCTTGTTAGCCAATACTTTCAGCCACTTTTAAGCATGCTCTTATGTCCCTTCAGCTTCACTGAAGCATAAGATCTACTTAAAAAACATTGTTTATTGAGAGCATACAGAACTAAAATATCATTGATGCAATTTGGTTTATGTTGCTAGCTCCTTCCCAAGTAGCCCAGCTTGTTAGATCTATTTGTTTGTTTTAATTTGAAATTCAGAGCTGTAAGGGGGAACTCTACAACCAAATTCTTGGTTCTGTTTGTTTGGTTTTCTCTGCAGATGTGGGGGTTCCAGGCCCCTTTGGGAACTGCGGTGCTACAAAGGATTTAGCACAAGGCTGAAGTCAAACATGGCTACGAAGCAGATTGACTGCATGTTACAGAAGCAGATGAGTAAACTAAGCTCTGTTTCGGTGCTCTTGGGTAACATTCTTGCATCTAGTCGTTTATCTTCAGCTCTAATCTTGCAAGCAATACATCAACAAATAATCTTCATCCATTCAAATGCATCCTTGATGTCAGTGGAAGCAACTGCAGAGAGTTTGCAGGCATGGATCATTATATAAGAAGAATAAGCAGTGAAAACCCAATCAAAAAGAGATCATGTCCATCTGCCACTGAAATCAGTGTTGATTTCCATCTGGTTTCAGCAGAAGCAGATGCGGTGCCAGAGCAGGACCTCTGTTCTCTCTGCAGTGCATATAAGCAAGCAGAAAGATTGCTTTTCTCGGACTGTTGTCACATGAAACAAATGAGCTTGGGCATGGCCATCTACAAATCCTCTCCTTTGCAATCTCTTTTATAAGGCTGGATAATTATATGGGAACTAATTCTCAGCCTGAATTTTCTCATATAAGACAAAGAACGTAGGCAAGACAGAGAACAATAAAGCTGACTTTGAATGAGTGGTTATTAGGAATTTCAGCTCTCTTGTTAATCTGCAAAGTCCTTACAGGCAGACTCCATGGGGAAAAAGGTTCCTGGAGACAGCAGAAGATGGTGGAGCCGTGGCGGCTTGCTGTAAATCTCACCGTGTATCATGTTCTTGCTGTGCTGGCCGGTGGCTACACAGGCTGACTCAGGGCTTTGTTCTCAGTGCCAGCTTGATCCCTGCATTTTCTTCTGGAAAAGAAAGGAGTCATAAAATTTCAATTGGCCTGAATAAAAGAGATAACAAAAGAAATGGGAACAGAGAAAGGCTGTTATTGCCAAGTTTTGGATGTATTAATACAATAGCACCTGAAAAATACAAGGAAGAAGTTTGGCTCTGTCAGAAAACAAGCTCTTTTCTTTTTTTTTAACTGCAAAACTGTTGTGTTATGCCTGTGGTCTGGGCTGCACAGCCTGTGTGTGAAAGCATCTCCAGGAGTCTTTCCCCTTAGTGGAGGACTCTATACTAATTTTTTCCTGACAAAAAGGCACAGCTTGATTCCTAAAGCTGTAGGAGGATGTGCCAGCTGCTGGAAGATCTGGCAACTGTGATGAAGCAGGAGGGATTTTGGCCCTGGACCATGCCCCACAGGAGAACAATTTCACCCTGCAGCTTGGCCAGAGGGAGTTTTAAAGAGGTATCCTTTCTCAGGGCTAACTTAAGAGAAAGGCCATCCTATTGGATGTAAAGACAAGTGGTAAAACTCTACTGGGTTCAGTAAACTATGTTGACAGAGACATCGGTCTCAGTACCAAAATGAAAAGAAGATTAATCTAGCTTTGGTGATGCTAATGCGCTAGAGGATCAATTAGTACAAAGGGACTGCAGAAAGCCCTAAAAATCTCAGGATACAAAATTGTTGTCAGAGGGTTCTTTTAGAAAAGACCAAGAAACCCTGGAAACCAGAAGCTTTTATATGGATAGATGTACACAGATGGAAGTCAGCCACAGCGAGATAAACATCAATACAGCTTTTTCTCTTTGCTTTCAAGAGTTTTGCCCTTAAGCAGACCTAATCAAGAATACCAGAAAAAACATCTGTAAGGAAAAAGGTGGACTAACATAGAACTGCCATCAAGGATACACCAATTCTACACCCACACTTTTAGCTATAATTCATCTTAAATCCAATCCCAGGTATTTTGAATCAGTTTTCTGAAACATCCATATAAAGCATATTATTGCCCTATGATTCAGCTCATCTCTTCTCCATGTGAGGCTCCCATCTCTATGACTACCTGAATGGAGGTGTTCAAGGAACATTTGGACATTGTGTTGAGGGACATGGTATAGTGAGAACTACTGGTGATGGGTGCATGGTTGGACTGGATGATCTTGTAGGTCTTTTCCAACCTTGGTGATTCTGTGATTCTGTGAAGCCTGGGGTGGTGGGTGAGGGAGTCCCATTGGTGAAGGGGCTGTTAGGTTGAGGCTGTTAGGTCAGGGTTGTTTCCCTGTCTTCTATTCTTCACAAAGAACCCACTCCTGAACCCACTCTTTTTCCAGTTTTTCTACTTAATTGTGTTGTCCCTTGTGTGTCTGTTTACATAGAGGTAAAAGAGGGCCTAAAACACCACACGATGAGGGCAAACAAATGGGAGCCACCTGCGTGCAGAAGGTATGGAAAACACTGGCCTGCAGTGCTGAGCTGCATTTTGGCAGGGCTATCAGCCTCCTGGCTTTGTGTGGTCCAGCTGATGGGCATTCAGTGAAGCCCTGAGCACCCTGATTTTGAAAAATTGAGGTTTTTCATGAGCTACAGGTCACGAGTCAACTTCCATAAATGCCAGCACAATGACATGTCAACCCTGCATGGCATTGGGGCACCTGATCATCACCTGACATCATCTCACACCACACGTAGCGCCTGATGGAGGAACCACCAATAAGTAAAAAGTCCTGAGGCTGTGCTTTTGCTTCCTGGGCACTGTCACCCTGGACTGGATGGGACATCCTTGGCAAAAGCCAAGGCCTTGTGCAGGGCAACCGGCAGCCATCAGCGCTGTGGCAGAGTACCTCATTTAACCTTGGTGAGGGAAACACAGACGCTTTCCCCTCTCAGCATTTGTTTTCAGTTGCTAATCCAGGAAACACACGTCCTTTCTATTTACTTAGAAAAGAATGAATAATAACCATGTTTCTGCTCGGCTCCTTCCCCGTCCCTGGCCCTCTCCTCGCTCCCCTCTAGCTTGCTATTAAAATGGAAACCCCTGTTACAGGCATGGCTGGGCTGCTAGAGCACTTAAGCAGCACACCGCGAGCTGCAGCCATTTACTATGTGCGATTGTTTCTGCGAGACCTAATAATTCTGCCATTGTTATTATAACACCGTGCACTAATACAAATGAGCTTGTAAATAGGGGTCCAACTAAAATAAAACCATTATAGTCACAGCCCAGGCCGTAAATCACAGACTGGTGTGTTCTGCTGTGGTTTGACCAAGAGCCAGGCAATAGTCAAATAATCAAACTGCAGATGTTGGGATAGCAAATCTGCTTAAATTTAAACTGTGGCAAAGGTCCAAACGACAGGGGGGGCAGAAAAGCGTCCTTTGCAGAATGGAGGAATTCTGCCCCCCCCCTTTCTTGTTAACTGGGTCTATAAAGCAACCAGACATCTTACCCAATAATCACACTGTTTCTCAGCAGATTGCTCACGCCACTGCCAGCTCAGAGGCACAGGAGCCATGTGAAATATCTGCACAGCAACTGATCGTTAGCACTGGCTGCCTGGCTTTCCGTGATGTCCCCACTGCTGTCCCCAAAGCCACCACCAGTGGGGAGCTCAAGCCCTCCAAGACTTTCTAGGAGAGAAGTCTAGGGGTACCCAGTAATGTCCTGTACCACAAACTTCAACAAAACTCAACAATACAGAGGGAGGACATGACCCTCTCTAATTTCTTGAGCTTTATCCTATAACTTACCTTACCTCCACCCCCATCTCACATTTGAACAACCCTGTTTCTCTGTGATTCAGCCCTGGACACAGCTGCGATTTGGCTTTTTTACTGAGAGAATCTCATGATGGGCACTACTGCCAGGTAGGCCAACGGCTCATGTCCCTAGAATCACTGAACATTCTGAGGTGGAAGTGACCCATAAGGATGGTCAAGTCCAGCTCCTCCCTCAAAGCATCCTTACAAAGATACTCACCTCCCTACAAGTCTTATGAGAAGGATCTGAGGGAAGTGGGATTTAGTCTGGAGGAAGCTCAGGGGAGACTTCCTTGCTCTCTACAATGACCTGAAAGGAGATTGTAGCAAGATGGGGGTTAGCATCTTTCACAAGTAGCAGTGGTAGGATAAAAGGTATTGGACTTAAGTTGCGCCAGGGGAGGTTCAGGTTCAGTATTAGGAAAAATGCAGTCTCAGAAAGAGTGGTGCTGCTCTAGAACAGGCTGCCCAGGGAGGTGGTGAAGTCACTGTTCCAGGAGGTGTACAAGAAAAGAGAAGATGTCGCAAGGAGTGACATGGTCTAGAAATGTCATAAGCATGGGTTGACGGTTGGACTAGATGATCTTATTAGTCTTTCCAGTCTTAGTGAGTCTATTTTTCAATGAAGAGGACAAGCCACTGCTGCAGAAGAGCTCAGAAGAGAGGTTTGCTCAGCATCTCTAAGTTTTACTGTTAGATTCTACTGTCTGTTTCCACAGCTGTGGTAGAAGTAATATGCTTGTTTCTCCTCCTAGCCAGGACTCAGGATCAGTGTCAGCAGTGTACAAATGCAGACAGTGTTCTCATTTGGAGAATACATGAGCCTTGGCTGTTGCTCTGTGACATCTGAAATGGTGTTATAAGCTTCTTTAGGGAAAGTATACGGTCATTTGTTTCTCTGACAGCTCAAGGCAAACAAATTGGATGGGTCCTGTTTCTCACCACGTTGTCATGTGGTCACAGGAGAGCTGTTAAATGCAAGAACCTCCTTCATGTAACTTTAACTTACCATGAAGGATATTTTTTACTAATTTTTTAATGCAATATTTAAGCAGCTGCCAGGCAACAAGACATAAAGGCAATCAATCACATAACCAGATGCCTTGTAGATACTTCTCTTGAGTAAGTTGCTCAAGAAATCCCTGAGGGGATCAAGCAGCCGTCTCTCTGAAGGAAAGTCAGCAGAATGAGTTGCCAGCCTTGGACAGGATACAAAGCAGTCATCCTCCTGAAGCCGCTTTTTCTCTGTGGCAGTGACACAAGCTGTGAATAGTAATGTTATTTCCCCTAAAACCTTGTGACTCTATTCCACCAGCAGAACAATTTGCCCTTCTTGCTCAGGAAATATTTGCTGCTAAAATGACTCGAAGGAAACACGAACCAAGCGTGTTCCAACCCAAAACTGTAGGGACCGCAGGAGAAGGGGCTGATTATGAAAAGCTGATAAAAAACCTTTTACCTTGAATTCTTCATGTGCTGAACTTGCAAGAACATCTTCTGCCCTTTTTTCCATTGGGTCTTTTTAAGGGACAACATAGCACCTGGAGGCAGAGAACTTTTTCTGCCTGTCTCCCTTCTGGAGAAAATAAATGTTAAAAGCAGAAAAATGTGCTGCTCCTAGCACACACTGCAAAATTAGCACCTTGGCATGCACTCCTTGCATATCCATTCTGCTGGATCCAAATTTCCACAGGTTTTCCTGCTCATTTTGTCAAGGCCACCATTTTTTAAAAAGTGCTATTCTTTTTGCCTGGGCCTTACAGTAAACCTGTTGCTCAGAGGAAGCCTGCAGAGAAAGCTTAGTTTCCTTTAATGCATTCCTAAGTGTCTTGGGGAGGGGAGTCATTCTGCTGTGTGAATCAGCCTGGCTTCCTCTGCCCATCAGAAAAACGGCGCAACCTTGCATTGCTACATAGTGCCACGCTGCTCAGGATATGGTTCATCTCTACTTCTGCTGCTGCTCCGCTGAGATCTGCTTTGCAATGTGTGCAGTAAGCAGATTAAAATCAGTGCTGGAGGTTGTTGTGAACACCAAGCATTAAATAAACTCCAACATCGTACTGTAATTCCTCATGAATGATTAGATCATCCTGCTGGGAGTGCTACCATTATACAGAAGGCAAATGTCACTGGTTGCCTCATAAATTTAGCATACAAGTATTAAACTTATTAGGTCTGATTCACTGCTGCCTAACTTTGGTTTATCCTACTACGAGGCAGAGGAGTTTCATCAGCAGAAATGTGTGGTGAAACACTGGTTCTGTTCTCTTTTAAAGGGATCAGCTGTTTCCAGTGACTTTCGTAAGACCGACACTAAGTAGATTCACAGTTGCTCTGCTCAAGCTATAAAGTGTCAGATCATGCAGGGGAGCCAGTCCCAGGAAAAAAAATATAGGCTGGTATTTCTGGCATATAGCTTGCACCCCTTCATAGCGAAGGTAGGTCTAGACTGCAAAACAACTATGTGCTTTGGAGCTATGTTGACAAAATCAAATTAGCTGCTTGGCTTTGGACACAGGATAGCTGCCCAAGTGTGAGTCCGCCACAGAGCTCACGTTGAGCAGGAGCTGGGGATGTGATTCAAAACCCAGACTGTCTCCATTGCCCTGGCAATGGCCAGAGCAACCCTGTCACATCTCTCACACTATCACTCTCCTGGGGAAGGGGAACAAAATGGCATGACACCATCTGAGTGCGCTGCACAGCTCCAGATCCAAATATGGTGACATTCTCTTGATAGTTCAGATTTTTCATCAAGAGAGTCACTTCCCTCAAAAAGAGTTTCCTTTCACCTCCTGCTTGTCAGAGTGGAGGTAGAAGTCTCAGGACATAAAAGCATTGTTGGGAAAACCTTTAACATCACATCCTACTGACAGCAACCCAGATATGAGAGCAGAATGTGGCCTCTGAAGCTCAAGATCCTTGACTTTCTGAGTGAAGGATTGTTCCCCACAGTCCCCCCGATGCACGTTGTCCAAGGTATTTTTAATGAGGTGTTGACTAATTCCCCCGGGAAACTTTTCCGCAGTCTGACAGGTCTCATTGTTAGCCTTCTAAACAGCCTGGATTTCGCTTTACCAGACTTCAACTCAAATTATTTCCCTCTTTCCTTGGTGTATTTTGCATCTTTCAAATATTTGTAGGCAGTTATCATATCCCCATTTTAGCTGTCTGGCAGCCAAGTTAAACATAATTAGCTTTTCTAATCTTCCTCCATAAATCCAACTTGCTCTCTTGAAATCCAGGGCCTTTCTCCTACTTACGTGTCTTTTTGGTATTATGAAGCTACATACTTTGTG
The DNA here is from genome assembly GCF_039878825.1 of Excalfactoria chinensis. Classification (NCBI taxonomy): domain Eukaryota; kingdom Metazoa; phylum Chordata; class Aves; order Galliformes; family Phasianidae; genus Excalfactoria; species Excalfactoria chinensis. The sequence continues at coordinate 51,181,047 of NC_092825.1, read as the reverse complement.
GTTGTTTTTCACACGCCATCACTGATACCAGTAGGAAGAGACATCACAGAATCAGACAGGACTTTGGGGATGGTTTCTATTCTAGGATCACTTTTTGCTCTTTGTCATGCAAGCTTAGCTTTACTGTCAAATAATTCAGGGTTTCCTTTGAACATTTATATCAATGAGCATTTACAAAACTCAATCCCTGTTCAGTGTTCTTAAAGTGAATTTCTGTATGGGATAGATTAAGAGTTTTATGCTCGTTTCATAGGCAGAGTGTGCACGGGTAGACATCAAGGAAGGGTAGACATCAGGGAAGGCTAATTTACCTATCCTGGTTATTTATTAATTTGATGGGGGAAAGTGATGTTTTGTCAAAAAAGTGTGCTACACAAACAGTGCAAAAAAGGTTATCCCAGACGGGTTTTTGTTCAGCACAAGAAAATAGGGTACCCACAGTGACCATTGGCCACACAGTGCCCAAATCCCATTTGTCAGATCTGGATAAGTGAGAAGGAAGCATTTCAAAGTATATTTCCTACATGAATAGATGGAAGTTTAACCAGAGAAATGTTTTGCACACCTATTGGCTCTGTACGACCACCGGAAGGGAGGTTGCGGTCATGAAGAGGTCAGTTTCTTTTCCCAGTTAGCAGCAATAAGACAAGAGATGATGGCCTCAAGTTGCACCAGGGGTGGTGCAGATGGAATATTAACAAAAATTTCTTCTCAGAAAGAGCAGTGCTGCAGTGGCACAGGCTGCCCAAGGAAGTGGTGAAGTCACTGTCCCTGGAGGTGTTCCAGAACCATGCGGATGCAGCACTGAGTCAGTGGGCATGGTGGGGGTGAACTGATGGTTGGACTGTGTGATCTTAGAGTTCTTTCCAATCATAATGATTCTCTGATTCCACTTATTCATTGAAACATTATTTAGTTTATAGCCAGATCTTTGGAGGGAAAAGGCCAGAAGCCTATGTGCACTGGATTTGCATTGTATATTCATATTCTTCAACCATTTTTAACTTCTCTTTGAGATCAAGAGACTTCAGGACTTAACAACACTTTCCATTTCAGATGCTGCATAAGGACACTGCTGACATGCTACAGAAATTTGCCCATATGGATATTTTAAAGGTGAGCTGCTTTCAGGACTTGTGCTGCTCCACTCTCAAAGTGACACTGAAAATCTACGTTTCATCTATTAGTCATAGATATCTGAACCAGTTTCCTAAGGAATGCAATTGATTCTTCATCCATTGGAATGCTGGTACCAGGGTTGGTTAGTTTCTGTGTGATAAGCTGTAACTTAAACAGATGCAAGTCATGTCTGCTAAATCTCTGTAACTTCTTCTGTTCAGCAAAAAGGTTGGATTAGAAGCTAATCCTTTGTTTGCCTTTAAGCATATACTTACTGCTCCTTCCTCCATTGTATTTGTACGAATCCGTAGAATTTCACTTTGTCTTTCTCAAATATCATATCTATGGCAAAAAGTGTAAAGAAGTCAAAATGCCTTCAGGAAAAATAGCAAATGAAGCAGGAAAATCCCTGCTGCAAGAAAATCCCCTGAAGCAGGGTAGAAGCATGCTCAAGTACATGCCTCCTTCAGCTTCAATATCCTTCCTGAGGACAGAAGTCTTTGTTCTCCAGGCTCTTACTTACAGAATTCTACAGTCCCCTCTGAATAAGCCGCAGTGAGAGTGATCAGCATGGCTGCTTGGAGGTCTGGAAATTCTGAAACATATGCTAAATGCTTTAATTACAATTTTGAGAGAAGCTGGAAAATATCTCATTTTTCTCCCCTTTCTTTCTTTTTTTTTTAATTTTTTTCTTTTTTCTTTTTCTTTTCTGGCAGATGATATTGTTTTCACAACCCTTCCTGTGGGAATTATTCTATGATTCTATCTTTAGCCGGGTATGTTTTGATAGGACAAGGGGAAATGGTTTCAAGCTACAAGAGGACAGATTTAGATTGGATCTAATGAAGAAGTTCTTAACAATAAGGGTGATGAGGCACTGGCACAGGTTGCCCAGAGAAGTGGTGGATGCCCCATTCCTGGAGACACCCAATGTCAGGCTGGAGGGACTCTGAGCACCTGATGTAGCTGTGGGTGTTCCCGTTCATTACAGGAGACTTGGACCAGGTGGTCTTTAAGGGTCCCTTCCAACTCAAACAATTATATGATTCTTATGAACATGTCTGTGCCCAAAACTGGTTAGATGGAAATTGAGGTGTGCTTCTTTGGTTTAGCTCGAAGTTCACAAGGAACACCAGTGTGGAAAGGACTGAAAATACTGAAATCCAAGCAAATGAAAATTAGAAGAAAAGAAGCTGCATTTGTTATTACAAAACCTCAAAATGCCCTGGACAGCAGATTTCACACACTGACAGAAGCAAAAGCAGAGCTGCTTTCTGCAAGATCTGCCTGGAGCCTCTCTCAGAATCACTGTGAAAGTGGAACGAAAGCGAATGCCACAACAAGACACCTGGTGTGAGCAGTCAGGGCACTGTGCACAACTGTGCTCAACCAAAGACTGTGGTAAAAATGGGCATAAACATGGCACAGCTGGATTTGTTTTATTGTACCTCCACAAGGAGTTCATAGCCTACATTGTTCTAGCAATGATAAAAACATGGAAAGTTGTATCTTCTGCATCTACAGTTTTACTTCTTAGTTCATCCTTTTTGGAATTTTAAAAAAATAAAAATGTTTTTATTATTACCCATTTTTATGAATAGGGGGAAAAAAAAGCTAGATGAGCAGACAGGAGCAGGCACTTGACTGAAAGACATGTATCTGGATGTGGGCAGACTGCTGTTGCCACCTGTTGTAGCTGCCATCTCAGCACGTTGTTGCCAGGCTGAGCATCCCACCATGACTCGCCATCCCTGCTCTGCAGATCAGCAAGCAAGATGGCCTTCCTTCAGCCAGATGGGGATTCCCAGCAAAGAAGCAACTATTTTGTGCCCTCCAATTCTTCCTTCCTTCCTGTACTTGGTGATATGTTTTAAAAGGAAACTGCCCACCTCAGCAGAAGGAATACATTATAGAATTGGAGTCATAGAATCATTTGAGTTGGAAGGGACCCTTAAAAGCCATCTAGTCCAACTTCCCTGCAATGAGCAGGGACACCTACAGCTAGAGCAGGGTGCTCAGAGCTCCTCCATCCGGACCTTGGATGTCTCCAGGAATTAATCCTGTTCTAGGGGGCACAATGAAACTAAACCATGAGGTGTGATGTCCTGCAAAGACTTGAACTCTGCTGTGGGTCTGTGACCCATTCCAGCCTCCAAATCAAAGTACCAGAGGACATTTGGGAGGGACAACTCAACAAGGATCCAGGAGGTTTCCTGGTTGTGATGGCACTTCAGGAAAAGAAGGTCTGGGCTTGCAGTAGAGGCTGATGCAGATGTGCCAGTGGGGACCTGTGCTGGAACCGTGGGTGCAGACAACAAGGAATGGTGGGAAAAGCTGGGGAGAGGCTCTGAAATATTCATGTATTTGAGCTCTGACTTTGCCTACTTTTTTTCATTCAAAGACTGTTTACTTTACTTTGGCACTTAAAAAGAAATCAAGTGCAGTAAAGGTCAGCTTTATTATTTTTGTTGGTTTTTTAAGGAGTTTAAGCCATGGCCATAGGAGATTGCTTTTGACATTTGGGAAAGAAATGTCTGCATATAAAATCATTCATTTTAGACATAAGTGATGATGCCCCATTCACCACAGCAGGGAAGATTTTATGGATACAAAACAGAAAGAAGACCCCCGTCTTCTTTCTCTCTGGAGCAAACTCTTGAGCTTTCCTCCCTGCCATTACACTTGTTGAGTTGTTTATTAATTCTTACACATACAATATATGTGTGTAAAACGATCAGGGTTGCCCTTATAATCATGACAAAATGTTCATTCTGTATGTAAAAATTCCTATACAGATCCCATATGAAATGTGAAAAGTTTATTCTTGGGCAAAGGCAGAGAATAGGCTTTTGCAGGGCTATCTGCAGAAAAGAGAACAAAAAAAGTTTGCTGGGGTTTTGCCAGTAACTTGAACAAGAACAGAGCTGGGCTTATGTCGAATGTTTTTGAAAATCTCAGCTTTGATTTGTTAATGACCACTTGTATGATGGACTACTGCAAACCATTCATCTGCAGAAATAAATACTCAAAATAAAAGAAAACGGGGCATGGTCAGGCAAGCTGCGGTTTGTACCAAAGCTTCAGATTTGCTGAAAGACAGATATATAATATTCCTCGGTTGTTTTGTTTTGTTGTGTTGTTGTTGTTTTTTTTTTCCAGAAAACCACTACTGAAGAAGTTTTGCCAGCCTCTTCAAGTTCATGTCAAAAAATAGTACCGAAAACTGACCTTTGGGGATTTTCCTGGATAGAGTTTCACCATCAGATAGAAAGCCATAGCCCTGAGTCAGCAAGGAACAGGCAGACCTACCTTTAAACACGTGGAAGTTATTTATAGGAGTAATTTACTGAATCAGGCCCCAAAAGAGAGAGATAAAGGGGAAGATTTCATAAAAAGACTGAGCTGCAGGAAATCCTGTCAGGGTCACGTTTGGAACATCATATGTGCGCCCTCCCAGCCCATCCTCTAAAAAGAATTTATAGCAAAACTCTTCTTTATAAAAGCAGTTGTTTGCTGGAAGATGAACTCAGTGTGCCTGCTGCCAGCCTGATGGTGGACTTACACTAAGCTGGAGTACGAATTCCAAGCAAAGCCTCCAAATACCATTACAGGACAGGTTCTGGAAGTCTTTTTTGCTAAAAGTAGCAAGTGGGGCTTATAATTAACAGTCAAAGAAGCCAATATCAAGACTTGCAAGAGCACATACATTTGTTGTTTCCTCTCTAAAAACTGACCCTTACCAAGTGGGACACTCAGGAACTGCAGAACCTCAGACCACTAGACATCTTAGAAAACCCTAGCCTGAACCTACAATGCATTAGTCCCCCAGCAGAATTGATCTCTGTAACAAAAACTTTCTTGTTCTGCTGAAAGACAATATCTGCAACCACTGGCAAGAAGGACCACATTTGGTTATTTTTTGTAATTCTTCCCCACCCCTCCAAGCAAGCTGAGATGACCTTCCAATAATGGTTTATTTCTTCTTGGCTTGGTCTGAACAAAAGCTTTCTATTCACATGCATGTGAAAGAGAGTGTGGATGTTTCTGTGGTGAAAGATCAAATCTCCCTTTTGAACTTTGCAGTGGATAGGCTAAACCTGTGGCACCTCTGGGGCTTTCAGTGGCCTTTCAGAAAGCAGACAACTAAATGCTTGTTTGGAGTGTTTGCCTGAAGTAAAGAGTACATATGACAGATATGGGGAATAAATTAGAGTCCTCTGGAGCATAGGTGAGTTCAGATCAGCAAAACACATTTCCTACCAAGAGCTGATGTGGCCTTATAGTGTGGCCTTATGGTGTGTCTGGGAATTTGCTGCTGGCTGTGCAATACTCAGTGCAGGCTGCATCATAGAACCACAGAACATCCTAAGTTGGAAGAAACCCATAAGGATCATTGAGTCCGGCTCCTGTGTGGACAAGCAGTGTCATAAGTCATGTATAACCCTGTTTTTCTCAGACTCAACAGAACATCTTTTCTGTAACTGGAGCACCTTGCTTCAGCTTTTAACCAGGGCGTCTTCAAGACAAGAAATAGTTTACGGGGTGAAAAGCATTTAAATTAGATGAGGGAATTCTCTTCTCAGCAGTATCAACTTTGCCAGAGAGAAAGAGAGAAAGAGAGCTCTGGGGTGGAATAGGTACCATTTAAATTAAGGTTTAGTGAGTGTGACAACAAAAACGGCTTTTCTACCGTTTGAAGCAATCTGTTTTTCTCAAAATGCTTTTTTTTAAAGTATTTTTCACTGTGGCCTCTGTGGCAAGGGTGACTTTGCAGGTGTTGAGGGGTGTGCTTCTGTCAGAGGGGAAAATATGCAAATCTTCCTTTCTCTGCATGGTAAGACGTTAACAAAAGCTGCCCCTGAAAGCCCCATTCAGACACATGATGAATTCTGACCCTTCCTGATGCTGTTGTCTTTGTAGCAGGGCTCCCTGGAGGGGCTCTAAGAGCTCTCCCTCTGCCCTTGTCACACAAGATGCTAACCCATCCTCCAAGTGCTATTGGAAGTGGTCACAAAGTGCCAACTTGCAACTCTTGTGAACAAACCTAGCTGCTTGTGTTTGACATGGAGAAAGGAATGAGGAACTCTTCAGTAGATCTGCTCCAATATTACAGTGGAATGTGTGGAAATTGTTTGTTCTCTCTACTGCACAAAAATCCCATCCCTTTGCTCTTGCACCGAGATGAAATGCAGCCTCCACTCTGTCTCACTTTTTTTGTTAGCTGCCAATAGTTCCGTTTCTTCCAGAGATATCTACATAAATCATTGCCGGATCAGGGCCACAATTTAGAACTTTTCTGGTGAAAAGGAGCTGTGATAACGGATCTGAACACCACAGTCTTTTTCTTTTTTCTTTTCTGTTTGTTTGTTTGTAGATCAGGTGACATCATTTATATACTATCTGAAGCGTTTGAATCTTCTCTAATAATCATAGAATCACTTAGGCTGTAAAATATCCTTAAGATCATTGAGTCCAATCATCTACCTAACTACCAAATCCAGCACTAAACAGATGGTAGATTTCTATGTCCATTTGGATACAGACTGATTTACATGCAATTGCCACTGATGTGGTGGGATGCTCTGGGTGAAGACCAGGTTAGAAACTTGACAGAATGCATGGCAAATTGCTCGGACTATAGCATAAGGTGAGTTGTTGGGAGCTTTGCCCACTTTTCGTCTGCAGCAGGCTGAGGTTCTCCATCCTCTAATTAGTACAAGTCATCGTGTCCCAAGAAATGAACAACATTTTGATTTCCTGAAAATAAAGCCAGTAATGATCAATCCCATTTCAGCTGAAGAATTGAGTAATTTCCCCAAAATCTTGGAAGCAGAGACTTATCTGTACAACGGCCTGGCGTGTCCATAATTTGAAAGGCCCTGGCCTGCTCAGGCAAAGCTGATGATTTCAGAGGAGCTCTGTTGCTTGGAGCATCCCCATTTTGAAGCATCCAATTGAAGGTACAGTAAGCTTTATCCTGTGAGCACACAGTGATCGTGGATCAAGCTGAATTCACAGCAAGCAGAAAATGGCCACCAGTTTCAAAAACTCAGGTGCAAACAGCTCTAACAGATGTTTCTAAAATCCCTTTTGAAAATCTGGAACTCTTCTTGTGGGAGAACTGAATGGACGCCACGCGAGACATGAAGTTTTCCCCACTCAGTCCGACCAGAATCTCACAGTGATGCAAACTTATTTTTTAAGGCTGGGTGCTCATCCAAGTTGGGTCAGCATCAGTTTGCACAATCTGGGGATCTACTACTTGACCATTAGGCACTGCTTCTTTCCACTCTGACACAAGGACAAGGGGATTTACTACCTCAGGGTTTCTGAGGACTGGAGCTGGCTGAGCATTCCTCATGGCCCTGAGTTGTATGGGAATTTAGCAAGCCTTTCTTCTCAGGCAGCAGATCCCTCATCTCAAGAAATCTTTCGATTAAACTGTCAAGCTCTGGGACGTGCAGCTGAAGGGAACAACAGATTTTGAAGAAACACTTAAAGAAATATTTTTGGTAATTCCCAGCACGGACAGAACGAGGACATACTGTGGGTCTAGCAAACTTGCCTGGCAGGCCGCTGTGGCTTTGTATGTAAATATAAACATATATTTACATATTTCCTAACATCTGTTTTGAGTTTGTGTTCCTTTTAGTTCTATTTAAAGTACGTCTTGTCCTATTATCTCTGAGGTTGAAATTTGGAGGGCTCTGCTAATAAACTCTAACACTGCAAAGCAAAAGGATGCACTCTCCTCCTCCCTGTCTTTTCAACCCGTTCTTTTACAGCTGTTCCTCGCCTGTATTCCAAAGTGCAGCAGCATCACCCAGCCTGTGGAAGGAGATCAGTTTCCTACGTAGATTGAAATCTGGGTGTGTATTGTGAGAAATGGTGGTCAATGTCAAAAGACCCAAAGTGTGATTCAGCAGTGGGGCTACTTTGAGGAGCAAAGGTGCAGAGTGATGGCCCAACCTGCCAGTGCACCAGTGGCCAACAGCTGCAGCTGATGTTCTTACTTTAATGGTAATCACCTATTTAACCCTGCTGCGGCCTTTTGCCACATCTCAGTGGTTTTTATATAACGCTTTTCCAAGGAACAATTAAGCACTAGGACAAATACGTACGATGTTCTTAAAAGCACAGAGTTCTGTGTCTCCAGATGATGTGCAAATCAAAGGCTTTTCTGCACTGATGAAATTCCAGGAAATGCAGGGTGGGGGAGAAGAGCTACAGAGAGATAGCCAGAAACAAGATGCTCAGATCAGCCATCCAAAAAAGTTGCTTCTTCAGCCAAATTGCTAAGCCTTTTATGAGAAAGATATCTTGGTTTGGCAGGAAAGAAGAGACAGCTCCGCCAGACAATAATAAAATAAAATAAAATAAAATAAAATAAAATAAAATAAAATAAAATAAAATAAGCCCTAGTTGAATGCTAAATACCATTATTCCAGGGGAAACATGACTTGTTCTCTGCTGTGGCAAAGCTTTCAGCTGAAACCCTGAAACCAGCAACCCTGGAACAGGAGCCAGAGAGCCTGGGCTGATGCTAGCAAACCCCTAAGTTTCTATTGGCTCAGTAAATGCATTTGTGCAGCTTTGTCTTCAGAAGCGTCTCATTAAAATGAGATGCAAATCACCAAGATAAATGCCTGAGTAAATGGATAAGCCTCTCATATACATCATATTTACATGAGTATTGGCCTTCTCCCTTCACTGGATGAATTAAAGCTTACCCTGTAGCTATAACTGAGGCTCTGATGGTGCGAAGTTTCTTATTACACACACTTAAGGCATCATTAACAAACTTACCTGCAAACGTATTTGTCCACAATAACTGAACGTGCCATCTCTGCCTCAGTGCAAATGGAAGCCAGACAGAGCTGTGAGAAGTCACAGCTGCAATTAACACGGAGGCTTCTCTGGCTGGGAAAGGTGCTCTACCACTCAGCTCTGAGTACTGCTCCTCTTGCCAGCGCTATGGGTGGTTGCGGGCACCGCATCAAAGGCTGTGACACTGCTGGAGAAGAACTCCCTCCTGGGGTGTTGGCATTGATCCCTCGCTCTGCAGCAGTGGGTAGGGGCTGGTAAGCTCTGAGGAGCAGTGCCACGCTGCCCTGCGAGTGTTGAGATCCTCGTTTCCAAGGCTCCTGCGTCACTTCCTTGCTCTTTTCTTGCCCAACCCAGAAAACTCCAGCAATTCCTGAGAAGCCCTGAATCCCCATGAAGTGAGCAGGCAATAAGGAAGACCAAGTTCAGCTACAGACTCACTGTATAACTTCAGCAGAGGCATATCACTCCGCACTTATTTCCTTTAATAAATAGGAAAATGAGACGCCCTCCTCCCCACCACACCCCGCCAGGGTGAGCTCTCAGAGCTGCACAAACGTGTGTAATTACTCCTCTGTGCTCGCCACAGAGGCGCACCATACCCAGCCGTTCTGAATTTTCTTTCCAAATGTCGTTATTTTTAAAAGAAAACAAATGACTTGCCTTCAATTTCTTCTTCTTTTTACTTTTCCTAGCGTGTTAAAAAGAAAAAGGTTTCATAATTGCTATTGCAGAAGAGACTTGCATTACACTTTCCACCATCCAGCACCCACACAGTGAGACCTTATTCACCTCGGGTACAAGAACATGCGCTGACTTGAATATGTACCTCTCACTTTCTGATTTAATTAGCATACAGCAGCTTACCATTCCCTTTGCTATATATTAAGGGCTATTTGCTTTTCTGCATTGTAGGGTTTTTCTCCTTTATTCCCACTGGTTATTAAGAAGCGGTGATGATAAATAAATCTTGCACCTACAGTCATGAATTTTTGCTTTAAAAAGCTCAAGAGAGAATGAATTAGAAAAAGGAAAGTCTCTTCTGCATGAGATCCAAACCTTGGTTCCTAATCCAAACTTCCCATAATTTAAAAAGCAGAAGAACAAACACCACAGGTATCTTGGCTGGCTACATCACGGGTGCAGTTTAATGGCGTCTTGCTCAGTGCCAGCTTCAAGACGGTGCCAACCATTTCCTGTGTTTTAATAAGTCACCAGCACACACAGCATACCTAACACCCAGTTTCCCTTATGACAACCACCTGCTTTCCAAGAGTAACAATCCAAAGCCTTTTGGTTATCGAGGAGTCTCCAAAATCCGAAAGCAGACTCCATTTCCGCTTCTCACCAGCTGTCTGCTCTGCCCGCTCAAAGCCATCCTACACTTGACAGCAGCAACCAGCCACAAGTCTTCGGCCAGAACAGCCATTAAATTGCACCAACAATGACAATGAAATTGCTAACAAACCATCCTCCCCACCAGAGTGGGGGAGGGATAATGACTAGGTGTCTCCAGGCTATAAATGAGCCATGTCCTGACTCAAGAGCCAGCCTGCTCTGCCCTACCTGCAGCACACCTGACCCTTCTTTCCTCCAGCAGAGAAAGCCCACTCATCTGCCCTTCTCCACCCAACACTTCTCTAGCTGAAAGCTCCAGGCATTTTGTGGTGTAAAATCGTTCACAGAGGGCGCCTCTGTGGCCACCCACATTACACTCAGATGTGCAAATGAGTCAAAAAAGTCCTACATAAACAATTTGGTGTGCTGTGATGCTGCTGTATTTCTGCACGGTAATCATAGAGTCATAGAACAACCTGAACTGGAAAGGACCCGTAAGAATCATCAAGTCCAGCTCCTGGGATAAGTTAAGTTCATCAAGGTTTTGGCTTGTGCTGATGTATGGCGAAAAAGGAAAGAGTGGGAGACTCTTCACAGTTACATTAATTCCATTTTATTTAATAAAAAACAGTATCAGATTAAAAATACACTTTGGGTGATTATCCAGCGTTTTCCCCTGTGTGCCTCCTAGAGCTCAAACCAACCGAGGATAGGGAGAAAAAAAACAATAAAACAAAACAAAACAAAAAACACCAAACGATTTTGGCCGGAGCTGTAAAATAATGTTGCACCAATTAAATTACACCAAATATATTATTATACCTTTGAAATGGCTTTCAGACCAATAAATAAAAAAAAAAAAAAAAAAGAAAAAAAAAGAAAAAAGAAAAAAGACAAATTCAAATAAAAAAGTCAACTTTGCATTACAAAAAAAATTAAATAAGAATCACAACACTAATAATAACAATGTGCAGTCAAGTGTTTTGTTTGTGTTTTTTTTTTTCTTCTCTAGGAATGATAACATGCCAGTAAACACGTAACATGCCAGTAACATGCCAGTAAATCCCTATGTAACATTTCCAGTTTGGCAGCAAGCAGTCACTCACTCATTCACATTTGTACATAAGGAAGGCCTGGGCAAAAGCCTAGGTAGATTCGAGCCTTCAGGGCGCTCCTCATTCCCTGCTGCAGCTGGTCGAGTTCCTTTCCCTTCATCCTAAAAACCCCTGTAAATCCACTCAGGATTCAGCAGCGGACCCACAGGGAAGGCAGCACTGAGCACAACCCCACTGAAGTGCTGCTCTGTCACATCAACACGACAGAGCTGAGATGCGCCGGCTCAGTGTACGGCCCTTCTGCTCCAGGGCCACTGTGCTGCCTGTTAATTAAATACACTGCAAAATAGGGTGTTGGCATTGGGTGGGCTGTAGGAGCAAATGCAGGGCCTGTGAGAAGACGGAATCTCCAAGCATCATACTGAAAGTATATTACATCTACAGAGAAATGCCCTGAAATTGCCCTTCCTGAGCAAATGAGCAGTGAGCCACATTTCACTTGACCGCCCGAGAGCACATCTCTCTTAGACTTTGTGGGTATTGATGGCATTGAATCCAGGGCCAAATTTGGTCCAGTGTTTCATAATAAAGAAAAGGTTCTCCACAGAAACGAATTAACTGACTTAGAAATCTTGAGCTCGTTTATCTTTATGCTGGCTGGTTTTCAGGAGGAACCAGCAGACTGAAGTACCGTGACATGAATAAACAATCTGCAAGTGAAACTGCTCCCTGCCCCAGATGCCAATGTTTGTGGGCTTATCCCTGATTCTCAAAGAACCATCGGAGGATTCCTATTCCATTTCTGCATAGTCTCTAGCATTTTGGACGTAGTGGGCCAAAGTCTGCTTTCAGTTCCAGTTCCAGGGGAGGAGTGAGAACAGAGTTTGCCCCATGCTTCTCTCTTCTGAGTATGCCTGTCTACATGGTTTTTGCAGCTGTGGCTCTTTGACATCATTGGCTGAAACTTGCCAGGTATTCACACCAGTGCACCTCCAAAAAAGCTAGGGGCTATGTGCTCATGTAAATGAGAGTGAAATGGGCCTTACGATTCCAGTTTGCCCAGGCCTGTCAAACACACAGTGCCTTTCTGACACAGGCTTACATTCAGATAATCCAGTAGACCCATGTGGTACCTTTATGGGAGTTGAAGCCTTTAGTCTTGATATTTAGGTATATGTGAGAACACACACACACACCTTTCTCATTTTTTCAAGCTGGCATCACTTGACATGCAGTACCAGCTATGCTATCGATACGGAGGCCTGCATTTTTATGCTAGCTCTGTTATCAAATCTACCATTATCATTTCATCGCTCAATTCTTTCTGCTCCATTACTACCTACTTAGAAATATTTTCATTTGGAGAAAGGCATGTTCCCAACAACTTTCTGACCTCTATCCGTTTCCTACATGCTACAACCTTTTCATTACCTAACATTCTGGTCTCAAACTACCTGTCCCCCTCAGATACTACAAGCTAATAGCAAGGTGGAACCATTTGCTGACAGTGACTGAACTCAAGGCTGGAGGGTCTGTTAGCCCTTGGTTCCTATCTCTGGGTATCCATCTGGGTGACTGCTTTCAAAAAGTCACAAATAAAACACACAGGTTGAAACACTTTAAAGAGTCACTGCTTACCCCCATTACTTTGAGCTCCCTTTCTTATTACCCTGACTCTGTTTTTCCTGGTAGGTGTGGTATTGGAAACAATTTTAGGGTCAACTGCTCTCTGAAGAGCAATGGCCGTAGGAAGGGCCAGATCTGAATGCCTACTCCAATCCTTGTACACATATAGCTGTGCAAAGTGATGCACTCACAAATTATCTGTCCCAGAAAGGGTTCAGGAACCTCTCAGTTCACCCTGATGGAAGGAAGCAGGGCGACCATCCAGCCTGGCCTCCTGCATAATGCAAGATGAAAACTCTCAATATTAAATGATGTCTGTATCCTGATGAGTAACTTCAAGGGAAAATGATGGTTCTCTTTCTGAAAGACATCCAAAATTGACCCAAAGAATTCAGCTTATCTCTTGATATAGCTAACTTAATATGAAATATACCTCTCAAAATGTGTGTGTCTTGTTTCCAGTTTTAATTCTGCCTAGCTTTCTCTCCAACCCATTAAATATCAATGCTTTTGTCTGCTAGATCCTAATACACTTTCATCATGTATACAAAGACCAAAGGTTTTGCTCTGGCCAGCTAGGTAATATTCTGAAGACATAAAATTAGAGAGGTGTGAGATGACTTTGGGGCTACTCAAGACTTTGCTAGGAATTCAGTTATGTAGGTACAGTCAGGTCCTTTGAAGGAAAACCTACCATTATCAGCAAATAGTAACCTGGCTAACTCCACCATAAAGGTACCCAGAACAACTCCCTTCCCTCCCTTTCCATCTTCCTGCTGCTAGTTGAGCTTGTTGCAGATCTCTAGGGCTTTCTTGTAGACCTGAGTCACATCATCCATGTCTGTGAGAAGGGAAAAGCTGCTGTCCCCCAGACGGTTGCGATACCGTTTTAGATACTGCGGCCGTGGGTGGTTCTGAAGTCCTTCAAAGTCTTGGATCTGTAGGAAATTTTCAGCAGAGACACAACTCCGTATCCTCTGTCTGTTTGGCCTGTTCTCTTGCAAATCCAGCAAATCAAAGGAGTCGCTGGACAAAATACTGTCATCACTAATCACGCTGGATGGGCGACTGTAACTTCGAGGTAATGCATCTCCAGGCAGGACTACTTCTTCCATGACCTCCAGCGTTGGTGTATCAGGGCTAATTAAAGCAGATTCAGTGCCGCTGGTAGAATACTTGCCATTATGTTTCAAGATACCCTTACGCCTGCAGGAATGGCTGTAAGACCCATTTCTGGATGGTTCTGTGACCCCCGGGGAGGTGTCACTGTTTACTGTTTCATCATTATTGTCCAAGAGTTCAGAAGATTCACTTCGTTCTGGAGAGGAGTAATAGCCAGACTCCCTCTGCTGAGTCTTCTTTAAGATTCCTTTTTTTGGCATTAGTGAAGACTGTTTAGTGCCGTATTTGCCAGCTACCTCTCCCTCCACAACAGTTTTAATGGCTACACCAGTCCTACACAGCTCTTGCTCCAACTTAAAAGCAGAGGGTAACACTGGGCTGACCACACCTTCAATGAACCCTGCACTGTGAGATCGATGTTCACTGTTGCTCCTTTTCTTCAGGATGCCTTTGGGTCTTTTGGAAGTGGGTTTGGATGCATTTTCAGCTCCTCCTTCCTGGATGGACTGTGCAATGTCATTTTCCTTTTTTGATTTTTTCAGAGACCTTTGTCTCTCTAGTGTGACTTCGGGACCTTTGGGCTTAGAAAGGCACTTCATTTTTGTATCAGTCTCTGGCTGGAGGCCAGTGGAGCGGTGATGCCAATCAATGAACCTCGCTAACAATGGAGACTCAGAGTCCCTCATGGCATCACAGTCACAAACACTACTCTTGTAGCCCCAGTTAACCCACCAGTGGTTGGCAATGTCTTCAATGGTTGCTCGGCGTTCAGGGTTCACCATCAGCATCCATCTGATGAGACCACGAGCATCTGTGGACAAAGAATGGAACATTTTATGAATGTCAGAGTCCCATATTACTGAATGTCGCACACGACTAAATAAGTCAGCGAATTATCAGTTCTAATAACTACAAAACTTGGAGGAAAACAAAGGGGAATTGGGATATTTAAAATGATCTATGTATTACTCATCCTGTATTTACTTTTTCCACAAAAGTGTATTCTTCAGTATACTTTAAAGGAGTATTTTTATAAAGAGAGCAATGTGGCAGCAGAAAATTGAAAGTATAGCAAACAAATGACAAAAGACAAATATTTAGTTAAATATAATAGTAAACACACATATTTTTAAGGCTGGAAAGAGCCTTAGACTTAGCTGGAAAGAGACTTAGACTTAGCTGATGCTTTTCTGCCTGGTGACAGCTTAATGTGTTACCCTCTGAGTAAACACATTTAATTCAAATTTTGGCCTCGTTTCTCAGATAAGGGACCTCTTTGCTTGGACCATTCATCTTCTCTCTGCTTGTGATATACTACAATGTAGTCAGAGGACTTATCTTTACCAGTATGTTGTATCAGTTTACAGCTTGTCTGAACAATTCCATTTGCAATAGCTAACAGAACATCCACTGTCATAGATCTAGTTAAAAGGGCTTGCTGAAGCTTCCCCAAGGCAATAAAATCTATATGCTATAAAATTTTCATTTCAAAAGGGCTTTTGGTAAATGCTGTACCCAGATGGGAATGGATTGCAGATGAAGTCAGTAGATGAATGAGAGATTTTTTTCCTTTGTCATTCTAATATAATGCCAAAACAAGCTGGAAGGGCAAATCCTCCATTCTGAACTCCTGTCAGCTCAATACATTGCCCTTTCCGCTCTTTTATACCTGAGGTCTGTGTTGGCTCACGATATTCTCCACTGCTGATCTGCCTGATGAGATTTTTGTGATCAAAGCCATCAAAGGGCATGGTTCCATAAACCAGAGTGTAAAGCAATACACCAAGGGCCCAGCTGTCAACCTGAAATACAGAGACAACGTGCGTGAAGCTCTAGAAAGCTGATCTCCATCATTCTCCCTGCCATTAGTACCACAAGAGTAGCATCATGTCCAGCTATGCCTACTGATGGGCAAATGGGTATCTAACATTTGACTAACCACAGACAAAGCAAATGGAAGCAAACAGACTTTCAAGATGGGAGACACCCATTTATACCCACACATGCAATAACATCAGCATTAAGACTAGATCTTAAGACTGTAATCATCAAAGACATCCCCACATTGCCACTGAAAAACTGACCCTTCTTACCTCTGGGCCTCTGTAAGGTCGTCCATTAACAATTTCAGGGGAAGCATACAGTGGGCTTCCACAAAAGGTCTGCAGAAATTTGTCTTTGTGATAAAGGTTGGAGAGTCCGAAATCAGCAATCTGCAAAGACAATTGCACCAGGCTTCTGTAGCATTTATAATATCTTAATGTACCAGAAAATCTTTATCAGGAAGGACTAAACTATACTTGACCCTGCTATAGGGCAGAGATCTTGACATAGATAACTTCTCAAGTTCACCTGCCAACCAATTATTCTGTCATTTCATGACTTTTTTGAAGGCCTTCTAGAGAAGGAGATGAGACCCCAAGATAAACCCTCTGGAAGAGGAACAAAGATTCTTTGGTTACACTTATAGACATGTCATGGCTCCACAACCATCAGTCAGTAATTCTATCCTAGATTAATTGCATGTGCTTGCAAAGACAATTTTATACTGGGAGGCACTGGACTATTGTCCACTGATTGCTCTTCATCTTGTATAATCATTAATACCAAGGAAAAGCACACAGAAAGTACTACTGTTCTTATCTTGCAGACGCAAGCCCAAAGTTGGGACCTTTCAATCCAATGGGAGGAGTGATGTCGGCATGTCGTGAGAAACCAAGTGTTAGCTTTCAGATACGAGTGATTTTTGAAATCATCAGGAATGTCTCTTGTTGAAAACAGGGGAAAGTGAGGCACTCAACTAACTGCTCCAGATTCAGGGACTTCAAGATGAGGAATCTGAGCCATTAAGTAAACAAGATGTCTATCACGAGATAATAAACACAAGTCTGGTTCCTAAGTGGAAACAATGGGCCCAAATCCGGCTTTCCCAACACAAACAAAACGCCCCTGGGGATTATTGGGAATTTTGCCCATGTAGAAATTGCAGGATCAGGTCCAAATAATTTGTTTACTTCAATTCTCTGTTCTTGTTCTTACAAAACAAAGGCTGAGGACAGCAACACTAAATACTCCCACAACCTTTGCATTTCCTTTGTTTCTCCAGCAGAAAGCAACACATCTCATTTTTTTTTAATCTTATTTAAAGCCTAAATATTTCTGTTTCCCAAAGGTTTTTTTTTTTCTATGACTGCCCACTACTGACATAGGACATATATAAAATACATAAAGCATGGGCATATAAAAGACATAAAGAAAAGGCATTATCAGTTTAAAGTTTTAAGAGACACGAGCTTTCTTTGGGCTTTCTTCAGGTCTTTTTGACCAGAAAGGAATTAAACCCCAGAAAGAAGCAGTTATTATCTGAAATTACAAGAGAAAATTCAAGAAAACAGAAAGTGACTAGAAAAGAAAGGGATTTACCAGCAGCATCATTCACCCCTGGCTTTCTAAAACATTTATCACCATTTCTGCTAATATCTGTTTCAACTGCAAGTCTAGTGAACTCTTGGGAGACATAAAGACTTTGTCCCTATTAACTACCCTGTCTCAGTTGAGACCAAAGTAATGAAGCTGGTGAAGCACGGACAGAAGTTCCCAATTTTCACTCTTTACCCCCAAACGTATAAACATGGATATGTTCTATTTATCCATAAATACTTATCTATCTATATGTGACAGATATACTTCTATAACAAAAACATAAACTTATTTTATAAAGTATCATTTTTACAACACGTTGGAAGTCACAGAACAAATAAGAGGCTTCACACTTCATCCTCTCCTGTTTTGATGCTCTGCTTGTGCAGGTGTTCCTCTAACAATTTGGACTCAGAGTACCTTGCTCAAAGAGTAGCTGATTCCCATTCACTGATGTTAATTCATTGCACCACGTCCATTCATAGCTTGAATTTACTCAGTCCCCCAAACAGCGTATCATCAACCCATAGCAGAAAATGCAACCCTTAAATAAATGCGGTTTGTAAAATCTTCATTGTATGGCTGGAATGTCATTGAAAACAGCTGGTGTACAATTGCAGTCTGCAAACATATTCTCATGGCTCAGATTGCACTTAATTGCCCTAAATTCCACTTTCTTATCAAGTCACCCTGACTGGCAGGAAGTTGGTTTTAAGCCCTATGAAGTGTGCCCTGTCAATCAGGGGAAGAATAGGATCATTTCAGTGTTACAGCTTCATGCTGGCCACTGAGTTTTATTTTAGCTCAGGATGCAGCTAAGACAAGGACAGACACTGCACAGTGTGATTCCTTAAGAAAATACATTCCCTTAACACCATGGAATGTATAAAATGCATGTAGATGTGCATGAACATATATAGAGGGATACACATACCATTGTTCACACTAAGAAACTCTCAAACTTGGGCATTTTTGTTTCCATTTTGACCATTCAGGAAAAGAGTATTTCTGCTGCAGTCCACTCCCATACTCGCCAACTGATGTTTAACAGCTTTTCCCATCAAAACTGTCATGCCCTCCCCTCAAAACAAGATTGATAGAAGCCAACGTTACTTCATGTTCAGGGCACACAAATGGAAGACAAAGAAAGTTCCTAAACTGGGAGGAGCTGGGAAGTGGGCTTTGTTCCCCTCACTTCAGGAGGTGAATGTTTCGTATTTACCGTTACTATGACCAACCAGATGCAATTTATTGTTTAAGCATGGACTATAAATTCCACTAAGTTTGCACTCATGGAAATCATCGGGTTTTCCTCACTTCAGAATCCGTCTCTTTGTACTGTAGACATAGAAATAATTACGTCTCTTAAAGCAAATGAAACGTGTGCAGTGGGTGAGACTCCCAGCAAGGTAAATCCCAATTACGTACACTTACTCTGTATATGCGAAACCCCCATGGGCTCTCAGTGGTTAGTCAGACTGGTGTCCCCTTACCAGCAAAAGAGAAAGCGCAGTAAGAGAATTGTGCTGCTATTAGACTTGCATTTTTCTCTCCTTTGGGGCTGATAGTTCAGTTTGCATCAAGGTCCGACAGACATCTATTTTAGGTGCACTTCCCAGTCCAGGAACTGTCACAGCCCTCTCTCTGCATTGCGCCAGTCTCCGTGACAGAGGCATCCCTGGGGGTAACTTGTGGCACAGGGCACTGTCACAGCTTTTGGATATGATACTGATTCCCTGGCTGATGCATTGTGAAGCAGTGTTGCTCCAGCTCATTGCATGCAATCTGGGGGATCTAGGGGCCGGGGAGGAGCTGCAGTGCTGCACAGGGACATGTGGTCCTCACCATACTGAAGTGCAGGAATTATGGGCTAATGGAGGCAGCTACACCTCCACCCCATTGCTAACTCTTAGAGTAAAAGTCACCCCCCGCGTGACTCAAAGACTGAGTCCCTTTAAAATGAGTTGAGAAAATCACCCTCCAGCTTTGGCTTGTGGACCTGCAAGACTTGTAATTTTTGTCAGCCTTCAGAAACTGGCTTCTCTGAGTTGTTATACTTCCATGTGATTGCTTCCAAACATTTTCATTCACTGTTTTAGCTTTAAAATAAAAGAGCTCATTATGTCTCTGAATGCCACTTCATGACCTTCACTCGTACCACTAAAATTTACAAATGGAGTCCAAGTTAGCGCGGTATCATATAAAATGGCTCGGGGCCTTTTCGGCTCGGATAATATTTTCTAGTGGATTAATTGTCCTCTTTATTTCCTGTTCTGAAAGAACTGCCTGAGTTGTGATGCATGGATCTATTTTTGCAATATCTTGCTAATTTTATCCTCTCGTCACTGTGACACGTATGCGTATACCACAGCATATAGATCACCGGCTTCTTTAGAGGCGTGTTTCCAATGGCACGTGGCGCCCAGGAACAAAGGGATTCCTCTCATTTTGTCATTCTTAAAACCAAACTGCCAATTTTGTAAGTAAGTGCCTTGTAATCCACTAAATGAAATGTAAATACTGGGGAAGTACAGATAAGACTATCACTCCCGCTTCCAGAAAATGCTTTCCACTGAGCATTTGAGGCCATCTGACAATGCTGCATATTTCTCTCTTCCTGCCTGAATAAACCATATAGAAATAATCTCAGAATCAGGACCTGATAGATTTGCTCCTAATAAATAATTTACAGCTCCATATGTGTTTCCTTGCCAACGGTTACTGTTTAGTAAAACAAAGAAAAAGTGGGAAGTTAAATTTTGCACAAGTAACCCAGAAACCACAGTTAACGTATTCAAGGCTTCAGCATCAAGGAAATAGCAGCAATATGTTTAACATTGAGGATTCAAGGCTGATCTTGGTCTCAAAGTAGGAAAGGTGTCAAAAATGAGCCAGAAGAGAGAGAAAGGAAGGAAATGAGGATGGGCTGGACACAAAACACCCACAAGGCAGCTTAAATACAGCTTGGTTCAGGAAAGAAAAGCCTTCCCGAAGAAGATGGGGCCAAATTTTTGGAGATGCAGCTCCCCATGCAGTGCCCGACTCTATGGCAGCTGAAATACATCTGTGGTTCTGCAGTCCTGCAAGGTTTAGAGAGCAACCCTGAGCCCCATCCTCCCAGCAGGAAGGCCGGGGCGGCTGCCGAGCCTTTGGACAAAGCGCAGCTCCCCGGAGACTTGGGAAAGTGATTGGTTTTGCATATGAGGACTACAGCTCCAGGATCCAGGCCACCGCAGCTAGCAAATTCCACAAATTCCTCTTTTCTCTCAAGAATTCCCTGATTAGCTGGGAAGATAGCTTGGCGTGTATTGTGGAAAGAAAGGTCATCCTGCCTGCGGAAGCCTGTTTCGTATACAACGTCCTAGAAAGGCGACTTTCTGGTTTCAAAAAAGCCGGGGCTGCAGCAGGAAGCAATGCTGCATGAGAAGTTTGCTCTGCCGCGGGATGTTAACAACACAGTGTCCGAGAGCTGCCTTGGATGAGCCCTCTGCAAAAGCCTATTTTTAGGCATCGCGTATTGACATGTCTTTAATCCACCGGTTGATTCAAGTTAGCTTCTGTCATCAGTGCTACGCAGATGGCAGCTACCATATGCTACTTTCCAATTCCATTGCACATCAGCTTACAATGAAGACAATCTCTCCAGTGCAAAGCAGTGCGTGCAGCCTTATGATGTTTAGCAGAGATAAAACGAAAATCCAAGCAACTCGGATAGCTGGCTACACAGAAAGCAATTTGACTGCCTTGCCTTGCTAATTAAGGAAGGATGTCCAGGAGTCAGCAGAAACTCTTTGGCATCTCTGCCTCTGTCTGTCTGCAGATCGGCACACCCAGCCTCCCTCAAACCCAGCTCACCAGGCAGCAACAAAGATGAAAGTGAAACAGATTCAGCTACCTAGAATCTTCACTAGTCCCTGCATTATTTACCTTTGTGTTCCAGCTTTTTGAGAAAAATAAATAAATAAATAAAAATAAAGAAGGGAAAAAAAAGGTCATTCCCATGCTTTCACTGGGGAGAAATGACATGGAAATGACATCACTATCCAAAGTATATGTTTGTGTCTGGAGTTCCAAGGCCATTTCCTAATGAAGCACATGTGCTTTACTGGGTTTATTTTGAAACTCTACTTGCTTATTTTCCAGCCGTGATCAAAAGGACATTCAGAGTGTTCTGTTTGAGGCACTTGAACCCTGCAGACCAGGCGAGGTTTTCTCCTAGCCCCAGCAGCAGCCAGCAATAATACCGTTCATAAAATAAACTCATTTGCACAAAATGCTCTGCTGTTTCCTACCAGTAAATAGATACTGCTTTGGGAATCGTGGTCTTGGGGCTGAAGGACATGGCCTTCTCCCCTGTATTATGCACAGCTTCATTTAGCTTGTATGACTCGTCACCAGCGGTGCTCCCTTTCCAACCTCCAAACCCTGGAGCCTCTTGCCAGATGCTGTTGCTTAGTAGCTGTTGCCATAACACTGGCTCTTCTAACATCTTGGATAAAAATGTTACAAAACATGCAAATCCATTCAGAGAAGCCGAGAGAAAGAATCCTACCTTAATATTAAAATTGTCATCAAGAAGGATGTTTTCCAATTTTAGATCCCTGTGGACCACGCCGTTCTGAAAAATAGGAAGGAAAAAGAGAACATAAGAAAATGCACAAATGAAAGGTGATCTGGCAGGGTGGTCTTTGCATCTGCATTTCAGGGCTGATTTCACTGTCATAACACTCACGGCCCAGTGACTAGTGACAGGCAATGTATTAGTCACTTGGTGTGTGGTTAAGGGAAGAATGACTGGAATCTGTCCTCCCACAAAGCCAGTATAACAGTAGGGGGGGGGGGGTCTTTTCGGAACTTAATTCCAGCCTGGATCCTGCCCCCACTGTGTGAAAGCAATATATTCTTCCCAGGCACCAGAAAACAATATCTGTCAATGACGTTAGTCCTTACTAAAAGCCCTCGTTCCTCCACTGTGCAGCCATGTGGATGGGGGGAGCTAAATTCCTAAAAAAACTCTAAAATGTTCAGGATGGAAGTGAAAAAGTTGGGTTTAGGACAGAGTCTTCTTTAAAGAAATTTGGGGAAAATTAACTGGGTCAGGAAGGCTGCTGCAGATTTTCAGTGCTGTGCGGTGAGGACTTCGAAAACTTGCCTTGTTTATCAGAATTCAGATGTGTAAGAATTCAAATAATGTGTAAGAATTCAAATAAAAGACTGTGCTTGGTGCATGTTGCCTTCAGCTTGATGCAAGTTTTGGCTCTGTGCAGCTGTTTCAAGTGGGGACAAAAGATCCATGATGACAGTCAGTGCATCACATGGGGTCTGACTGTTTGAATTGTTATTCGAATGGGTACCATGATGGATAAAGTCATTAGCAAAGTTATCTTTCTTGTGTTCCTACAACATCTGGAAAAAAAGTTACTTTTGACTACTCGGAGCAAGTACAAGCTAAGGCTGAATACTCATACTTTTTTCCAACTCTGTTTTGGTTTTATATTTTCTCTCTCCTATTCTGAAGCTGTTCACTTGCATACTGAACTTGCAAACTATCACTCGTTTGAATGTATTAATATAAACAACCTAAAATTTATATGGGATACCTTTCCCAGTTGATGTTGTTAATTACTTTCTTTATGTCAAATTCTTTATTTCCAAGAGGAAACCAGGAGGTAGGGCTGATGTAAGGGAGTGGTGAGTAGTATGCCACAGCACAGGAAAACATCCTTAGACTATAAAAGCAGGCAGTGAACTACTGTAGAGCTTTCATTCAAGATCTCCCGGTGTACTGATATAATCACATGTTGTCATACTTAATAATGAATGCTGTTGCTTCAGACATGCTTTGAAATACAATCACTACGCAGCCTTCAAACAGCATTTATTAATATCAAATTCCTTGCTTACCTTGTGGCAGTAATGTACAGCAGAGACTATTTGTCGGAAGAAGTGTCTTGTTTCTCTTTCGCTCAGTCGTCGCCTCTCACTGATATAATCATACAACTCTCCCTTACTTGCGTACTCCATGATGATCACAATCTTATCTTTGTTTTCAAACACTGCACAAGATAAAAGAAAAACAAAAAGAAACCCATTGCTTACTGAAAACGTTTTAAAAATGACACTTTAAAGGGAGGAAAAGGCTTAGGATGACTGAACACAACTTGATGTCATCACTACAGCCTGCAAAGTAACACTTCCAAAAGCAAGTTCTAAAGCTACACTTTCCAGAGAAAGGCAACAACATTTCAGATCAAGAGAAGGAAGGCTTTGAGGAGCTTCCGATTTTCACACGGCTCAATGAAAGAAGGTCTTTGTCCCTGTAACATGGGGTCCCAAGGTCACAGTGTCAACTTGATCCTCATGAAGTGAGGTAGGAACTTGTGCCTGTGGCATCTGAAATCTAATCCTGGCTCCTCTTACCAGTGGTCCTCATGGGGCCAGACGACAGAAGGAATCAGAAGCTATCACACCATCTGGAAAGGGTTAAAAAATGGATAACTGACCGCGCCTTCAATTAACGCTTGATACAGAATAGCTGCTTGACTTATATTGACTGTTGGCTTTCACCTGCCATCAAAACCCAACAAATAAACTGATGCAAGCATCCTTTTCCGTCCCAACTCTGTGCAGCAACATGGTGGGCACAGACACCTGAGCTAGCAGTGGCTGCAGTGTCTCCAGAACTATACCACTCTTGTCACAGTGCCTCTGCAGCCTGTCTCATGCACCCAGCCCATCCTCGAGCTCAGTTATCTCCAGTCTCTGCTGCATGCCCCATGGCCTTCTGGAGATATGCCCTTTGCCACTTGTGCAGAGCTAGCAGGGACACGCAAGTCCCACGTAAGTAGGAAGAGGAACATTCATCTGACCTATGTCACATCAATGCTGTTCCTTCTGAGCTCAGGCTACTTTGTGCCACGTGCTGTCAAGGACTTCACCAGGAACTGCAGATAACAATCTAGTAAAGCAGGCAATGAAACGTCTTGAATTGCCACAGCAGCCTGGCTGCCAATGAGTTTTTTCCCTTCTGACACCAAAAATCTTCCACAACCCGATGGAAACATCCTGCACCTGCCTCACATTAAAACATAGTGACTTTCTGTTTTATCCTCTGGTGGCAGCCTGCTGTCACACTAGCAGCAAAACATCTTCAGATGAATGAGGTTATAAGGGGTCATTACAAGCGGATGCTAGTCTTGACCAGCCCTGCTGGAACGTTGCCTTCTCCTATCAGAGCAAAACCCTGCCAGTAGTTTTTAGTGTTTAAAAGAAAGGGGGGGTGGGAGGGGAACACAAAAAAAAAAACTCTTCAGTTTTTGCAGCAAAATGTGAAGCTGCCTCTCCCAATGCATGTGCATTTGCTGCTCTTAGGCTTTGCCTCATGTTCTCTCACACCTTGTCACTCAACTCCACAAGCCAAAACCTCTGCAGCTCCCTCTAACACCCCTGAACCCCAGCCAAACAGCTCTGATAAAAGGCAGAGGGAGCAGCCAGATAAAATTGGCCGCTGACTTGTCTGCTGGCCTTGCTGCACCCCAAAGCAGTGGCTCCTGCCAGTGATTACATCCTATGTGCATCCTCATTAACAATAAACTTCGGAAACTGGAAGAGCCGTCTCTGGATGGGTTGTGCTTATGGCATCCTCTCCAAGAATGACAGACTGATCTTGTTTGGGAAAAACTGAACAAATGCCGTGTCATATATGGAAGTGCTGTGGTGCGTTACCATTAATGCACATACTCGCTTCTCTAAGCTTGGAAAGGGTTGCTATACAGAGTTATGCAGGAAGGTGAAATGTTTCAGTAAGTCAAGACAAACTAATAAAAATGCTTTTATTCAAGCAGTTTGCTTTTTGAAAAATAATAACTAAATAGTAGATTAATTGTGCCAGGGGTTATATGATGCACATGCAGGTGAAGCAGCCACAGGGCACCATGGATCTCAGTGGACTCTCATCAGCATAACAGCAATGACAGTCCTGATATGACATGACATTCCTTTTTTTCAAACTTAAGTTCTGATTAGAGTTTTGCCTTTATCACTCAGCTCTGAGGGCTGAACCTTCCTTGCTTGTCTAAAGTATGTAATTCTAAAATCTAATTTTTCTGAACCAAAATTTGCCGTATTAATAAAAGTCCTTACCCAGGCATATTTTCCTACACTTATACAGAAATGATGCAGAGAGCACTGAGTCAGGAGTGCATTTAAAGATACTTTCCACTACCCTTGGACTTAGAATCACGGATTCATAGAATGGTTTGGGTTGGAAGGGTCCTTTAAGACCATGTAGTTCCAACCCCCTGCTATAGGCAGGGACACCTCCCTCTAGACCAGGATGCTCAATGCCCCATCCAGCCTGGCCTTGAATGCTTCCAGGGAGAGAGCATCCACAGCCTCACTGGGCAACCCATGCCAGTGTCTCACCACCCTAAGTTTGCAGAGTTCTGTTCAGCATGATTTTAGCTGAGTGACTACAGAATTGCACTGGCAATTTATTTCTTCACCACGCAATAGAAGCAAATGGAGAACCTTTTGTCTCAGGGAGGTAGGAGGAATTTTTTTTGCAACTGCATTGTGTCAGTTTAAAGCACCTCTGTTGTATCAGCTGAATCTCACAAAAAGGTGCAGGGCCTCTTTCCCATTGGGAGGGCACTGAACAGGGTACAAAAATGCTTTAAATATGAGCTCCCGCTGAAGGAACATGGAGTGGGAAGGCGGTAGGATTTATGTCCATGCACACACACACAAAGGAATTCAGTGGTCAAAACAATCAGGCACGTGACAAAGCGGTATTTTGGCAATTCTCAGGCCATCAGCCATGCACACCACGAATTTTCACAGCAGCAGTTAGGATGCCAGGCAGGCTTCATACAGACACTTCCAAATTTCCCTTCTGAACACAGTCTGCAGTTCTATAAACATACACTCCAAGAAAGCATTGTGGCCAACGGCTGGGGGGAGAGAGGAGGGCATTAATTAAAGGCTGGATTGACTTACTGCAAATAATAATGAGGTAATAAATATACTGCCCTGTTAACACCTGGGTTGTAACCTGCAGGCTGATGACGGACGGATTGCCTCCATATAGCTTCTGGGACGGCTCGGTTCACTCTTTGTTTTTGCTGAGTATGATTTATTATCTGCCATCCTACTGCATATTCATTCCGAAACTCACCCCCGCCTCTCAGCATGCCTGCAGCCTGGCTGCAACTCCCGTTAATGGAGGAGCAGGGCTCCGGTGGGATCCCGTGATTCACGAGCACCCCACTGCTCCCACTGATGGCGTAGCCACATCACGGCCTGCCAGTGCCCCTCAACCCTGACCAAGGTCAAGGGAGGGAGAGAGGTTGTGTATGGACAAGGTGGGGCTGCTCCTTCTTCTTTCAAAGCACTGATATTCTACAAACAGAGCTGCTCAAATAAGATAAGTGGAAAGTCAATGGTATCAGCACCCAGACAGGTGGTAGCAGGAGGGATGGCCTGTCAATCTCATATCAAGAGACCATGGTTGCTTAGATACAAGGCATGAGCTCCACATATTTAAAGAGAAAGCAGCAGGAGGAACACTTGCTACAATTTGTGTGTCATTTATTTTTGAGCTGCTGTGTTTATTTCTACTGCTCTGCAAGCTGAGTGATGCCAAGAGAACTGCAGTAAGGCCTCAGTGCTGTGGGAGGCCTGCTGCATCCCCTCAGCCATTGCAGTCAGGCAGTGCAGGGCAGTGGTTGCAATATCTTTGTAGACAGAGCTCAAACGACTAAAGCTTGACTTCTGAGACTCCTGCACTTCCATCTGGCCATGGGGGAGAAGGGAGGACAGCACCATGAAAGCACAGTAGGAACTGAGGATCAGGGAGAGGGAATGGGATGTACCATAAGGTACATGGAACAGCATGACTGCATCCCTAGGAGATGAGCAAGACATCTGTGTTACTGTACGAAGGCATGGTGTATGACAGCATGAAGAAATAGCATCTTCCAGTGAGCTACGAGCTTGCTTGCTGTGTCCATCCCCAACAGTCTTAGTGGAGGCTAAGAGGAGTGCTCTGCACAAGCAACAAAGGCTGCTTAAGTTCCAGTGGTCAAGGACAGACTTCTTACAGCTCTTCTCTAAACTCTTCCCTTAATTCTAATATGTTTATTTGTTTATTAAAAAAAAAAAAAAAAAAAAAAAAAGAAAATTCTATACTTCTCAGCTGATAATTGAAACCAAATCTGTTGGCTTCAAAACTCATTGAAGAATAAAAATGTGAAACTGGAAAAGAATTTCACTTCTCACTACCAAAGACATATCTGAGACAAAGTACATTTTGTAATGTCAACAATCTGTCTCTTTCACAGGCTGTTCTACTACAGCAGTAATTCTTGGATATAATCTCTCTGCATATTTATATTTAGAGGCCATGAAATGATGAACTCAGCTTCTATCTACGGCTTTCTATCTTCTAAATCGCACTGGTAGGGTAGGGACCTCTTCCTGATAAGCACTCTTTCTTGTATTTTCAGTCTACTGATAAACTGTGCCTTTAGCTCCATAGCCATCACCTCTGCTGAAAGTGCTTGGGACAAGTTTGTCATCGGGTGAACATACTGTCCAATTTCGGTGTTGCCAAAGACGGACTTTGCCCTATAGGTGTTGAAAGTCCACACAGATCTGGTTTTGCAAACATCAGTCAGAAAGAGTTCAGAGCACACTGGACATCTCTCTGCTTCAGACTTATTTGCAATCAAATTTAAAAAGCAAAATGCTTTTGCCCTTTCTTCAAGCTTCCAGGATGCTGAAGGCTGTGTGAGTGCTGAGGAGGGAGGATTTTTTCCTCCTAAATGGACTACCTCCTTGCGGGCTGATTCCATTTGGTTTACTTGTAACCCTGGGGTAAGGATTTCAGTTTGTTAGTTTAAGAGGGGCGGCCAATCTCTTTGCACTGGAACCATTTGAATTCTCCTCATGCCTTTGCTCTCTATCAGAGCAATCTCCTAAATTAGTTCCAGTATGTTGACATTCCTTCCATCTGGTGTCTTTCCATTCAGCGGTATTTTTATTACTCTCCTAACAGCCGCAGACAGAAGTACCTTTCCACTGCTACAAAATGCTCTTTTATTAAAGGTCAGCCAAATCAAAAGAACAAGCGAGTTTGTTTTTAATTTTAGAGATGCAGACGAGAATAACCTTTTCATTGAGAAAAGTCATGTATGACCCAATTACCTCACTCGTGTAATAAGGCACGAATTTTTCTTCAAAAGATAAGCGAATACTGAAGCGTTTTTTACCTTAGACATTCTACCCTGTGTGTCTTTTGTGTTCTTGACCGCTCAGAAAGGTTTACAGCCCCTTGATGTAAAGATACTTGAAAACTGTATTCTTTTATGTATTATTTTAGTTGCTTATGTCTGGTTTTGAACGGTGCATATAGCAGCCATGAAAAACATCCTAGGTTTAATTTAGCAAACCGCTATATGTATATGCTTAAATTTATGCATATGCTCCATTATGATGGAGGATAATGATACAGAAGTATGTGTTTTAAAGATATGCATGTGCTAAATTGCTTTCCTGAATTATGGCTTCATTTCATCTCTTCTTAAATTAAAGGAATGTAGTTAAGATCCTGCAATAATCATTTTAAATCAGACAGCATGCTACAATTTACCTTCCAGTGGGGATTAAATCAAAATGAGAACCATTATCCTTGCCGAAGCTGTTTCTCAGAGAATGAGACTCAGGATATGCAGATTTTGACCATCTACTATTTAAAAAAGGAAGGGGAGGAAAAATGAGAGCTGCTAATTCGGCCACAATGCTACATGTTACACTAATTGTCTTTTCTTTCAGCAAAGAATACAAGAGCTAATTCCCCTTTTCTTCTTAATTATGATTACAAACTGCTGAGGAACCTCAGACAAGCAAACATTTACATTGCAGTGGGAGGACTGTGTAAGTGGAGAGATAGAAACAAATTTCAGTGCTGCTCGCCATCCCTTTAATGTCCAAATTGAACTTGCCAGTGATTTCATGCGTTTGGGTTAATGTCAAGCCAAACAAAGTGGTGTTTGGGCGGTCATCTTGAATGAGAGGAAATTCATAAAGGTCGGGTATGAAAACCGAAGAGTTAATTTTGTTTATATTTGCTTCATTACTATCGCCAGACTCTAGAAATATTACTTCGTGTTCTTGGATGTTATCAACTGAAAACAATGGAAATAAAGTACTCTAAGGTCAAAAGTCTACATAGTTAGAGGAAACCAATTAGAAATGTGCTTAAATACTGTCACGGCTGAAGTACTTTCTGTTGGCAGAATTAAAGAAAAAAACTTTTGCAGCTTTCCAGCTTTCATCATTCTCGTTAGAAGCCCTGCCATCCCCGTGACGTTTCAAGGGATTTGCACTGACGTTTTCAGGTGTTTCGCGCACAGAAGGGTTCAAGTAATTCGGCACTGAGGTTTGTTTTGGTTATGTCTGAAAAACAGGAGAGATTGGGACCACCTGCACAGCACTGTCAGACTGAGACACAGTGTCAGGCTGCTCCCCGTACAGATGGATCTACAGACCACGGGGCTGCTACCACTGTTCTGCATTGCCTCCATCCTGCAGGGATACACACAGACAGCTTGGAAGCACCTGCCTGAAGCAGTGCTGCTGTGGAAATGCAGCCTGTCTGCAAAGGTGCATTTTTCCTGGAGATGCTGAAGAACCATATAGATGTGGCAATGAGGGACATGGTTGGGGGGCATGGTGGGGATGGACTGATGGTTGGACGAGGTGATCTTAGAGATCTTTTCCAACCATAATGATTCTAGGATTCTCTGTCTTGCCAGCTGCTACTGGACAGCCGTTTTGCAATGTGTCTGCTCTCACTGATGCGGTTTGACTGACATGAGTCAAGGAGCATGCACGGAAAAGAGACCTTTGTGCTTCTGGAACACCTAATGTTTGTTTTCATTTTCTTGTACAGAAGTCTGTTACCAAGTGTGAGTTTGAATATGTACTTGGCGAGTAAAATTAGCATCTTGAAATGCTGTGCCACCATCAGTACACACCATCAGATTTCCTTCCATTGTCTTTGGTATCTGAAAGGACAGAAAATCCGAATTGATTTTCTGATTAACCAAAGCCTGCCACCTCACTCAGGTCACTGTGTTTGGGATGCCTTTCTGCTTTTCGCATTTCTTTTTCTTACCCATAACAAAAATACATCCAAATAAAAAGGAAGAAGTCTGTCTTACTTGGGAATTTCTTATTATTATTATTATTTTTGTGCCTTGTTGCTTTAAAAGGTCCAGCACTCCTCTAAGCATCCTGGCCCCAGTCCAGCAAAGCACTTAAGCATGTGCTTTCCTTTGGCTACTTGTTCATGTTAATGCCATCCTGTTCCACTGGCACTGAACTGTGATCCTAATATTCTTTCATTCTTCAGGAAGAATCTTCGTTAAACTCTTTCTATTAGCCTTTTAGCAAATAATCTATTTATCTTCAAGTGTCATTTGCAAATGAATAGACATTTCTATATGGTTATGCCGAACAAGGACAACTCTTCCAGCACAGAAACACGTAGGTACTGTATTTCATATCACAGATTCAAGAGCTCACTCCTGACTGTCCCAAGCATAACTTCATTCTTGTGATTAGTCTAACATATATTTAAATGTTTACAGAATCAGGCCCTATGTTCTTCCCCAGCTTTAACTTTTATAAAGCATTGCCAGATGGAAGCGATTTTGCACTCAGACTACTCCTTAAAAAATATGCTAGCTCTGAAAGGTTTTATATCAAATCCTGGAGTTTCCAAGGCAAAGAAAGAAATAGGGCAGAGGAAGGTGGGGTAAAGGGGAGACAGACAGAGGTATTATTCTATAAATTAAAATTTATGTCCTGAAATCAGAACACTGATAGCAAAGCTAGCTTCATTTATCCAGCCCCTTTCAAGGAGTTTAAAGTCACTTGAAAGAGCACTTCCCTTGCAGCTGCACTCAACAGATTGCCTATTACAGCCCTGCTGAGAGGTTGGAATTTCTTTGGAGCCAGAACTGTACAGCTACCCTCATGGTAACGGACAAGATACGTTCTTTTTCATTGTGTTACCAAAAAAAATGTATCATTAAATCAAAAAGCTTTCTTGCCACCTATTTGAATTTGCTTGATGCAATAAATAAATAAATAAATAAATAAATAAATAAGCTCGTGTTTACGTCAAGTTGACAAATTCAGAGGTTAATTGCTTTCAAGCAGGCAGGTCAAAAGGACACCTAAACAAGGATCCTACTTAAGGAAAACACGTGTTTGTAAATGCCTTACAAAGAGCTTTCAAAGATGCTTCAGAGAGATGTAGCATTGTCCATGCTAGGTAGAGTCACTGTTATGAGATATGCAGTGGTGGTCTGAATACCTACAGTAAGAATCAGTGAGAGAAGAAAGGTATCCTTGGAATAGCTCCACTCTACAGTTTAAGCATCTGACTAAAGTTAGTCAGCTAGACTCCATCCGCCTCCAAAAGGAACCTACAGCATGTCATTTACCCCACTTAGCTGAAAAAAAAGATCTCCTCGGAGTGAGCACACCACCCAGTGTAGACGTTGATCCCTCTTGACTAGAGAGAGGAAAATTAGACTTCTGGTGTAGCCCAAATGCCTAAATACTAGATGGCTCCAATTTAATGAGTCAAAGCCCACCCCTGAGGACAGAGTAACTTCAACATTTTGAGTCAGAGAATGGCAATATTATCATTCTTTATTCCCCACTCAAGAGGAACATACAATTGTGTTTAAAATCCCACTTCAACAGGACACGGATACTTGGGTCTTAGACATAGTCCCTAACCTTACTACAAGTATACGCTTAGACTTGAAATGAAGCATAGCTTAAGGGTCGTTGAACTCACAGCCTGATCTTTGGGCAGAACATGATTGAGGTTCTGGACCAAGTTGCTCAACCACACATCTTTCCAGTAGTATTACATCCAATGTTCCAGCATTGGCTGCTGTGGCTGAATACTGACCCTGACTACCTGGAAAGGCTGGACAAGCTCTATAAAATTCCATCTTCCAATGGGCTGCATTCAAAACAAGTAGCTGCCTTCCACTGTCCATCCCTCCAGGGCATGAGTTAAACACAAGAGGCCATACTCTGCTCTGCTTCCTAGAAAACTGAAAGGAAACAAACCAACAACAGAATGGAAAACTTCCCAGAAATGAGAGAAAAACAGCTTCCAGGTTTGTCTCCACAAAGGGCTGCTGCTGGCTGATGAAGCACAACAGCAGGGAGCTGCAGAGGGAAGTGACATCACCCACCACAGGCACCTGTCCTCCTGGAGATGGGATGAACCTGTCTGATTCTCTGCAACAGTGACACTCCTTTCTCCATGGAAGAGAAAGGCTTGCTCCCACAGGTCTTCATCTGCCTCTTAAAAATACTCTAATGCTTTAAACTTTTATAAATGTTTTAACTCGGGAAAAACTATTCAAACTAAGGGTAAGAAGGGCAATTGGTCAAAGCACTGCAGCATGCTTCATCTTTTTTTTTTCTTTCAGAGTTCCTGTGCACATTTGAAATAAGTTTTGTTCCATTTGCAACCCACATGCTGACACAGCATCCCTCCTCTTTTCTGTTCCCAGATCCTGTTATGAGTTTATTCAATAAAAAGACAGATATTCATCTCTTTTCAAGTAAAAGAACATGCTTTTGAATAACTCAATATGTGATACCGTAACAGTACTCCAAGCCAGCCCTTGTTTTAATCAGTTGTATTGACTGTTGGAGTGGAGCAGCCATACACATATCATCACCTTGCGCATTTACCTCGTGGGTATGTAAATATGAAGGGCTAAATTCGGGCTGCCTGCTATGTGTATGGAAGAGGTGAACCCCTGGGAGAAGACCACCCAACCCAAGCCCTTCCAAGCCTTCAGAGAACACAGCCCAGGTCCACAGTTGCTGCCCTTCATGCAGGGCCTGGCAGCATACCTCTCAGCTGGTATCTTACAGCATGTGCTTCCCCCGCCCCCCACAAGCTATTTAGCTCTATCTGAGACATTGTAGATTTGAGGAAGGAAGGAAGGAGGATGACATTTTCCTGCAGGGTAATACTCTATAAGTAAATAAACAAATAGGTGAAAAAAAACAAGAATGCTCCAGCTTCCTGCTCCTTGCTCTGGACAAGGGAGCAACTCTAGGAGCCAGGAATTATCAGCTTCCATTTCTGTGTCCCAGGAAGAAAGGAGTTAGAGAGAAACACAAGGAACAGGGAACAAGAGTGATAGTCCAGTGACCAGACTGACAAGAAACTACAGATCTTGGTGGGAAGCGGATACTGGGATTCATGGTAAAAAAAAGCAGCAATCACAGAACCAGCAAGACTAATATGCAGGTAATGGAGGACTACGCTTAGGGAGAACACGTTTGTAAATAAAATGGAAAGCGTTTTTAAAGTTGTTACAGACAGACACAGCATTGTCCATGATAAGCAGAGCAAACAAAACCAGTCTTGTGCAGCCCAGGGAAGAAACGTCTGTAAGGACTGGCAGAGGGGCTGGGGACACAGAGTGACATGGAACTTCTCTGTGAGAGGGGGTGAAATTAAATCTTCCAGAGGGAGAATAAATGATACATGCAATGATATCCACCCACCGTAGACATAACACCCAAGTAACACAGGTTCCTCAGGGCAAAGGGTTACAAACCTGTGAAACACTGATGGTTCAGAGGGAAGGCAGCACTCAGAACAGACTCTTTGGTAAGAGATGGATTATGCCATGAGTGAGAGTTTGCCGGTCTGCAGGAAAGTAACTGAGCGGTTGGAGAGGAGAATCACGTTCACTAACCTTCATATATGGTGATGATATGAGGGTG
This sequence comes from Excalfactoria chinensis, assembly GCF_039878825.1. NCBI lineage: Eukaryota > Metazoa > Chordata > Aves > Galliformes > Phasianidae > Excalfactoria > Excalfactoria chinensis. The sequence continues at coordinate 51,146,701 of NC_092825.1, read as the reverse complement.
GCTGAGGGATGACATGATCTCAATCTCCCGTCTGATGTGAACCATATCTTGTTCATCCTTAATTTTGTCCTTACGAATGGATTTTATTGCAACCTATAAATTCAGGAAATCAAGCATTATTCTTGGAACTGAACAGATGCATACAATCCATTAAGGAGAGTTCAGAAAATAAATACAGATGTTAGATGTTGGCAGAATGCAGAATCACCAAAACAGAGTTTTAGAATACAAACCTCCACACCCCAGCTCCTTCATTTGAGAGCAATACACTCTTATTATGGCAAAGGACGACATGAAGCTTCATGATCTTCAGGACATCTCAGAGAGGGAGCAGAGCACTTTGTGGAGGGACCTCTGTGTTAGTCATAGAATCATAGACTCATAAAATCACAAGGTTGGAAAGGACCTACAAGATCATCTAGTCCAACCGTCCTCCCATTACCATTGCTATCACAAGCTACTAAGCCAGATTTCGTAGCTCCTCACCCAGATGCCTCTTGAACACTGTCAGGGATGGTGACTCCACCACTCCAGTGCCTGACCACTCTCTGAGAGAAGTTCTTCCTTATGTCTAATCTAAATCTCCTCCAGTACAACGTGTGGCCATATTCTATGCATTCTAAGGCAAACAGTAAAACTCCCCAAAGTCACTGATGTGGACAACTTTCAGTTGGACACTATCATGTCTGACAATTTCAAACAGAAGCTTTGGAGACAATTTCTCTGAAGTAAGGCTGAGATCTCTGATGGAAAGGAGGCAGAGAATCCATGGTGTTGATTACAGAACAGCAATCCTTGCTAATACTCCAAAGACCACATCCATGCGAGTTGTTCAATGGTCCTCCAAAGCAGCTGAACTGCTCGTGACTTATTTCAAAATCAGAAGAAATAAATCTTTGAAATTCACATCTAAACTCGTCCTCATATAAACCCATGGCTTTTGGGCCCTGCAAAGCACTTATGCAATCACTGCAAAACCATATCCTTCCTGCATCCTTCCTCAATCAGCAACCTTTTTACAAGCACATCGTGTGACTGGGTATCTTTCCAAAAGGCAGGGTGGGAACAGAGGAAGTGATAGCTGAACTTGTGGTATAAATTCAAATTACAACAGCCCTTGTGAGTGTGTGATGGTTGCCTGTGAAAAAGGGCTTATCTGAACAACGCCATAAATAATTGCAGAGGTCAACTCGTGCCCTTTGAGAAATGCCCAAGCCAACAATGGAGAGACGTTGGTGTGAGTGAAGGTGAGGGCACTGTGCAGTCTGAATGGCTGCACGGCCTTTATTATACTCAATATTTACCCAGTTTTATTTTCACAAGGCAGAGTTCAAGGAATAAATTATCAGCTGGATTAAAATCAACAAGAAGCCTTTGAAATGCATCGCCAACCTGCTGAGACGAACACCACTTTGTGGGTAAACAACACTTCTGTCATTCTATGCAGCCAACTACTATGGACCTCTCCTGCAAGAACACGTGTAAATCTGTGATTTATGTGATTTCCCTGGTTCCCTTGGAAAAATACTTTCACTGCCTACTTTAGAAATTGCAAGTAGCATGACCAGTATTGTTTTCATTACATGATGTAGCATCAAGGATGCTGAAGAAAGACGGGAAAAACCTAGAATATTAAATAAAATGGAAATGCACATAAACAGGAGCTAGTTTCAAGAATCAGGTTTCCTATAAGGCCTCCAACTCTGAAAAGCAACGTTGTTCACAAAAGCAGTAAGCATATGCTCCATTCCCTTGAATTTCCTAAGATTTCAGCATGTGTTTAAAATCAAGCACGTGTTCGAGTGCTACCTTACTTAGGGACAGAGGAACTGAAAGCAGAAGTCAAAAGAGTAACTGATCAGCATGCGGAAAACAAAACAGCCCTTTTCTTCCTCATTACCCAAATATTAGGTACAGAGATTTTAAAAGCAACAGCACAACTACAGTCTTATCTATGCTAAGCATATTTCTAGCACAGGTAATGCAACAGATACTAATTGAATGAGGGACCCAGAAACTCCCCAAGCAACTCTAGAGATAGAGAGGCCTACCAACAGTACAGACGAGGCTGCATTTCCCCCCCTTCTCATGTTTGCAATGAGACAGGCTGCAAATGCAAATACACCCTGTATACAAGAAGGATGTGGGTGGCTCTTGGAGCAGTATGTGCATTCCTGCAAGAAATAAATATAGACATGGGTAAAAACACGTGTTTTGTTGTTGTTTTTTTTATTAAAAGACAGCCTTGTACTTGGCTCTGAGGAAGAATTTAAGAAGGGTTCCATTGTCAAATATACAACGGGAAGCAAATTCTTCATCATTCATGGCTGGTAAAGAAATAACGGCACCCCAGAGGGCCTGCCAATCTCCCACCAACTCAACTCTGTGCTTCACAGACAGCACTTGTGTAAGTCCACACATAATTACTGTAAATAGCCTCTCAGGAATAACTGCACATGTGAAAACATATATTTTTAGATGCAGAAATGCAAATATGATGAAAAAGAGTGGCAGCACTCTGTAAATATATATTTAGATGAATCTTCAAATGCAAACAGATGTGTTTCCTGGGAAAATATATTATCCTACAGAACCAGAGAATGTACAGTTTCACAGCCCTTGTTAGAGATTGGTTAATGCACCCAGAAACCTTTATTTCTAAAGGTTGTTTCTAAAGATTGAATTGAATTTTGGAAAGGGTACATGAGCACTCCTGGAAACATCATTCACCTATTAACGGGTTGAATTCAGCAGCCCAGCTGAAGTACTTGGGACTTTCTCAGTGACATCCAGGCTGCAAGACCTCATCACAGCATAGGGAAAGAATGCGTGCCAAACACGTGCCTCAGCTTTTACTGTCTGGGGCTTTCTCGTCCCTCCCTCAGCCACTTAAGATCTGTGACAGTGACTGGCATTTAGAAAGGGGGAGAGACAAGAGGCAGGTGTCCCCTGTCTCGATGGCAGTGACGTCAATGGCTCACCCAGGATGGCTGGCTCAACCCAAGCATGTACCCACGCTCAGGACACATATCTGAGCACTCAAACAAACAGCAGGAACACTGGAAGGAAGGCAATGTCCCTTTGAGAGGGACAGGACACACCTGGAGGAGCACTGCATTCTGAGCAAGGATTGAGGTACTCACACCTACTGATGCAATGCTGTCACTGAGTATTTGCATAGCACACAAAGATGCTCAAAGTGCAGTGTGGCCATTTATTACATAAGCTTTGGGAGGTGAGTGGTGATTTGGCACTATACACTTGCTTAAAGGAAAAGAGGAAATCAAAACAGATAGCTTGTGTGACTCCTAAAGGAAAGAAAAAGCCAGTAGCAGCTCAGAAATTGCCACTTGTGTCTCCTCCCAAACTTTAGCATACCATGGCAGTGTCTGTCCCAACAAGCCACAGCATCATTACAGGCTAATTTCCGATACCTCTCCTCATGTTTCAGTGGCTACTTTTCCTCTCTGAAAGAGCCCCAGGGAGGTGAAAAGATCACCTCTCAATAAACACATTCTACCCCATGCTGTCTGCCTAGTGGTCTGCATAGGCCCTTCCCCAGCGGACGGGCTCAAGGCATCACAGAATCACAGAATGTGTTGGGTTGGAAGGGACCTTAAAGCCCACCCAGTCCCAATTTCTGCCATGGGCAGAGCGGTCACCACCCAGGTCAGGCTGCCTAGGGCCCCATCCAACTGGGCCTTGAATATCAGCAAGGATGGGGCATCCAAGGACTATCAAGAGTGCCCAGTGACCTGTTAGGAAAGACCAACGAGTAAATGACTACCGTCAGAGGGCTACCACAGACCAAGTGGCATCCTGAAACAGGATTGGCGGTGAAGCAGGACAGTGCATGCTTACATGGGTGCTGCTGCCAGCTCCTCTCCTTCACATATGGGATCTCTGCCAACTGAGTATCTCCAACCTCCATCAGTCTGCTCAGATCACACCAGCAAGGGTGTATGGACTCACCTTCCCTGATGTGAAGACATCAACACAAACAAGAATGCAGCCCACAGTATTTTTCAGTAGTTCATAAAAACGCCACGAGTCATGATAACATTTTATTTATTTATACTTCATAGTTTTCATCTTTCTGAGCAAAATAAGGTTTCTATCTGTGTTTGTTGTTGTTTGGTTGTAAAGCAAATACCAATCACAGGATTTCTTTTACGAGATTCATTTTGCTCAGACGTATATTCTGGAAAATATATTTCCAAAGTGTGCTTATGCTTTTAACACCCAACAGAGCTGGTTTCATTATTTGAAACCTCAATGGACTGGTGCCAGATATGGTACAGAACAAACCCGAACAACTTAAGCCTAGTAAGAAATGATCTCAATTGAGAAATACCTTATGAAAGGACTTGTTTGTCCATTCTTTAGACCCTTTTCTTGCTTGCTTATTTGCCCTCCTTTCTCTGCAGCAGCTCTACTGTGTGCACCATCAAAATTTATTAAGGATCACAGCGTATGAATCAAGAGTAGAACAAATGCAATACGCATTTTCACATCAACTACATTAACTACTCAAAATATTCCAGGTCTGTAGAGAAAGTGCTATTAGTCCCTTTGGTACTCTCGCAGCACTGTACTTATACCTCTACCACATTTCCTCGATACATTTTACTGGCTTTAAGACTAAGATAATTTAATTATGGTATTTTTAGTAGCTTTACTAGTGGAGGAATTTGTACTTTTCCTAGCTTCTTGTCTTAATGAGAATTTCAGATAACTCCAAGACCTTGAGTTCACACAGAGAAACATATCAGATTCTTAATAATGAAATCTAAAGCCTCTTACCCCAACAAAATAGGTTCAAGAGCACCCAAAGCCCCTGTAACCACAGCACACAGTCTGGCAGAACACTTTAGCACATACCTAACTTCACACATGTGACTTTTGTGGGAGAGCTCACACATGTAAAGCTAAAGACATGCATAAGCATCAAGGTCAGAGCTGAGCTCAAAACTAGAGCATGTGATGGTCCCTGTGGGGACTGGTACTGAGTGATTCGATGGCCTTAATCTAGTTGCTGAAGTTTACTGCTTACGTGCATGCGTGCAAGTACACACATAGACATTTCCCATTAGGAGAACCTTTGTGAGATAAATATCCTTGACCAACAAACCAAAACAACTGTGTCACTGTCCCTCACTGTCTGTATGCAGCCGGAGCATCCTCAGTGCCTCCTCTGCAGCCCTGATGGCAACAAAGTCCCATGGACACAGAGGGTGATGAAACAAGAGTGCACCAGGGATGGACCAAAACCACCTCCACCTGCCCAACCAGTTTAAATATTGGCCCCTGCACATGAACAGGTAGAGGGAATATATTCCCCAAAACGTATGGCACAAGGCACAGAAAGCAAGGGGCTGTGAAGCTCCAGTACAGTCACACATTTCCAAAGGGCCCTGCATGAGCATGGCCCCTGCTTGGCTGCTGCTGTGTCCTCAAGAAACAGATAAGAATGAGGGAGCACAGCTTTTGGCTTCCTACCTCTCTGTGAGTCAGCTTGCAGAGCCTGCTGGGCAGGAAGCATGGAGAAATAAGCTGCTCTCTTCAAGGCTGTTATAAATTGCCTGTCTCCATTTGCTGGAAAGAGGATTTATACTCACTCTCTGAACAGTGCAGAGAGATTATGAAGTATTTTCCAATATGCTTCATGCTTCTTCGCTTTTGTTTGGTATGAATAACTTGAACTGAGCTATAAATACTTCAAAAATATGATGGTTGCAAAGGTTTCTGTACATTCAGTCCTTTCAATAAGAGAAATGTCTCTTCCTCTATTTGCTTCTCGGCTGCTGGGCAGAACACAACAGGTGGGATTTTCTTTTACAGATTCAGACCACACTGCGTACGGCAGAATATCTCAAAGCCTGAACATCTGGCAAAGGACAGAGCAGGCAGTAGGTGCCTGTTTCCATATCACATCTCCATGTCTGCTGAGTCACTGCTGCCTCATAGAGTGAGCAACAAAGGTATGTTTTCATCAGAACATTAAGTATTTCTCTTGATTTCAGGAGGCCGCTTCACTCGTTTTTGTCTCATTTCCAGCTAAGATGCATGATCACAAACAAAGGTGCAATTAGTCACACTGCGTAAAGTCCCAGATTGAAGTCCACTGCTGCTGAAGCCCAGGCCGAGCACATGAATGACATAAGCGGCTGAGCCTTCCCCAGCAACCTCTGCATGCAGTACATTCAGTCCCATTGAAAGCTATCCTCCACTCTCATTATCTACCACGGCTATTTTTAGGGCTGTGGAAAGATATGAACAAACTGCTTTTCTCCACCGGGGAGGCTGTGAATTATAAGCTGGGTCCAACCTCTGTGCATACCACCCGTGCTCCGGACCAAATTCCGATGGGTTATTGCAATAGCCTTGCAGAGAGTTGGGAAAATGACATCAGGAAAGAGAGTGCAGTCTCCTGAGGAAGGGAAAATGGCTTGTTGTCATGGGGAGATATGTCAGAAATGCAGCTCAGCAAACAGTATTAAAAACAGTTTTCTCTGGGTGCAGTGGGAAGGGAGAGTTACGCAGTCATAAACCTCTATCTTCCCAAAGCTGCGAAGTGAGGCCAGCCCCAGCCAGCAATGGGAAATGGGTGAGTCCAGCCAGTTTCACAGCTCTGCTTCCTTTCCTTGAGACTCTTAGGTGGGAAGTGTAATGTGGCAAGTGCCAACAAGGGTGGGGAAGTAAAGAATAGGTGAATTGAGACGGGGAAGAGAGAGGCAGAGCAGAGGATGTCTGGGGGTGGGGAGAGAAAAGGCACATTGTTCTTTCCCCAGCCCCACGGTGCTTAGCAAGAAAGAATAAAGTCTGGCACCATGCAATGTTTTTCCAGGGGAGTCTGAAAATGCCTATGGCTCTTGGCCCAGACATCACCAACACAAGAGGAAGAGAAACAAAGCTATGAAATAGGGTGGCCCCCAAGGCTCTGAAATCTGATGATAAGGAGGGGAACGCTGATAATGCAGCTGCATTGAAATGGCACTTCCAGGGGTTGCACAAGGAAGAGTAAGGAAAGGCATGGGATGGGCTGGGTAACTGTCTGGCTGCCAGATCTTCCAGGTGGGAAGGAGCCAGGAGTGGGTATCTCTGCAGGGATGCCAAGTACTCAACATGTTCTGCAAAGGCATCCTCGTGCAGACTTCTTGCAAGCTGCCTCACCCACGAGGATTTATTTGCTGAGTTCCCTGATATGGAAGAAAAAAGCTATCTTGAGAATCCAATCCCAGGTCTGACACAGGAGTGAACAGCATCATGCAGGATGTGCTTCTGCACTGCCATCAAAACACTTCATACACTGACTGAGAAGGCGGAAGGAAGAACACTGGGAGCTGGAGCAAAATTAGCAGCTGGCATCATGTGTTTTGTTTTACCTTCTCTGAGAATTCTCTTTGGGGAAAAACAGTAAGACTGATACAGTGCCATTGTTTTGGAGACTGACAATTTTCAGGTCCTAAAAGCCAAATCATCTCTGAGGTGATACTGCCTGAGAGACAGGCATACAGCCAAACCCTAATTAACAGCTCAACCCTACTGCTTGCTAGGTTGGCCAACTATGCAGTAATTGAGGAAGCTGCTCTAAGAGGGAGACAGTGCACCTGCACCCAACAGGACACTGGTGATCCAAAGCTCAAGGCTTCTGCCCGTTGCTCCGTTCTGCAGCATGCTTGCTCCTGCCATTACATGGATGTCAACGAAGACAAAATGCTGTTGTTATTTGCTTAAGTTGACACACAGTGTCACAGCATCTCTTGTGAGAACCTGGGTAATTTCACCTTTGTTTTCATTTTTCTTTCCCAGTTCTGCTGGCCATATTTGCTGTTATTATATATAAATGGAGATTCAGCAAGTGAAGAGGAACTAACTAATCACAAATACTAAGCGAGGGGTTATATCTCTTCCTAGTTCCCCCATCATTCACACAGAAAAATGCCCACGGAACCAAGTTTTAATGAACAGGAGAAAGCACAAGGTTGGCACGTCTGTGCTGTACATAGTGACGGTGGGTGCCAGGAGGAACATGTGCAACACCCTTCCTCCACTTCTTTTCTTACCCCGGCACAGTGCCTGTTAACAGCATTCGTATGCACACTTCCTGAACAGCTACCGCCCTACTGCAAAATTCATAACCCTTCCCTGCCTTGTACCTGCTGCCCTCAGATAGACTGACATATATTTACACCATGAATCCTCTGAAAAAAACAACACTGAATGCTGAGAAGCCTGGCCTTGGGTTGTCCTTGCTGCCTTGGATCTTACAGCTGTGTATGAATCATTTCAGGACTGATACTCCATCAAGAGTGAAAAAAAAAAACATTCATCATTTCCAATAGCATTTAAAAACAAAGGTTAACAATGTGGTTATTGATTTTCCACTTTGAAGCAATTAGTTTTCAAAACTGAGAGAAGGGAGGGCTGCAGAATTCAGAAATGGGCAGGCTACTGACACAAGTTAGAAATGTATTGAAAAACCTTTCCCTTCCCAAAATAAATGATTTCATACCGCATTAATGATGTCCTGTCTGCCCTGGTAGCAGCAGAGGTTACAAAGGATTTGATGAAAAGTGGAGATGGGACAAGACAAGGTTATTGGAGATGTTTGCAGCTGGGATTGCCAGGACTGGAGCCCAATGCTGGCAAAGTTGGAAGAGTCTCCACCACATTCAGAGTTCATCTGCTTGGACAGAAGAGTCATCACGCTTAATCTTTCTTGACAAGATCCTTCTGAATATCCAAAGATGCAATATTCAATACTTCGAAATGGTTGTACCTACCCTGCATAAAGCAGACTTCTGATCTAATTCTGAAGGACTAAAGAATGGCCAAGTTTGAGTTTTACTGCTGTCATGCCCAGACCAATGGAAGAGCATCTCATTTCCAAAGCCTAAAAACATACAAATACCCCATCCAGCTACCTTCAGGCTTCCAAGGAAAGTTCATGTTTTGGCACATGAGGAATTATATCTGGAAAGTAAATGAGGTAAGGGATTTCCCTTAGGCAGTGGAGGTTCATAACAGTAATTAAAAGAAAAAAAAGAAATGCTTTAAAACCTCAGCTATGGATCAATCCTTATTAGATATCAACCAGCACTGAATGCCACATTCACTGAAAAGATGAAAACTGCGTTTATAGTTAACTTCTGGTGAAGTTGCCAAGCAGATGTTTATTCTTGGCTTCCACATTTACAAAAGCCAAATGCTGCACTGAATTGGGATTACACAAAGTCTGACTGCTGTTCTTCCAGGTTATGATTTTGTTTAAAAAAAGAAGGAAAAGAAAGAAAAACGAAAAAAAGAAAAGCTGACCACTTATAAGTAGGAAAAAACCTGGTAGCATCCGTTTCTATCATGTCTGTTTATATCATAGTTTAAATAAGGTTAGAATTGTGCAATCATTACTGATCAACTTCCAAATGCAGCACAGCTCCATCCAGCACATGTGTAAAACAGGAAAAGTCACTGGAAGTGAATCATGTGTCGGTCTTTTTAACTTCTGCAAGTCTGTGTGCAGACTGTTTAGCGCTAATTAAATTACTGGCAAGTCAGGTTAAAGAGGAGTGAAAGAATTCACAAGCCCCAGCTTTACTGTTCTCAGCGTTACATGGATATTGCAGATTCACTCCAAAAACTGGAAGACAGATCTCACGTTCACTTTGAGGTTTGATCCCATAGCTACCACAGCTGCTGATGTAATGCAAAATACTAACCTGGGACAGCAGAGAGGGACATTAATACAGTGTTGTTTTTTGCATTGTGAATAAGCAGCGAACCACGCTGAAGTAATCCTCTGTTGCAGGAGTGTACACCATTCAAGGCACTGATTTGGGGATGAAATGTAAAACCAAGATCCTGGCTACTTCATTATAAGGCCTCAGTGCCTGGATCTAGTTCCAGATTGCAAATGGCAGTCTCCTATAATTCCTCCCAATAATTTAAGTTGGAAATGGGGATATTCACACCCTTTAAGAAACTGCTGCAAAGTATTGTGATGTTCTGCTAAATAATTGCTAAATAATGGTAACCTGAGCAGCTACCAGAGTCTCCAAAGTGATTCTGCATATGTTTAGGTGAAAGGTGCTATATCAGCGCAAGGCTGTAATTCACATTAAAGAATGGAGGGGGATGGACATCGTCTAAACACTTTCTTACATCAAGTTTTTTTCCAAGAAGCCACCCGACAGTGCATTTTTATTCACTGGTAGGCTCTGCTGGAGGAAGCTGTGGGTAAACAAATGTAACTCAGCTTATTCTCTTTCCCTGAGGAGCCTGTGGGTTCAGAACTGCTAAGAGCTTTGCACATCTTTACAGCGTCCCCTCTGTCACCAATACTGTTATGTGGCTTTGTGGAAATCCTTTAATTTCACTCTCCCAGTTCCGCAGTCCTTCAACGAAGGCTACAAGTTCATTGAAAGAAGAAAGAAAGTTACTGCACCATGAGAGACAGAACAGAACCTGAAAAACCTGAGAAGATTCCTTCTTCAGTAGATGTCCTTCAGACCCCACGGTGCTAATGAAAACCCAATATCGTATTACTAGACCACCTCAAACTCCTAATTAACTTGGCAGAACTTTAAAGCATGAGGAGGCTTTAGAAGAGTTCAGATTTTAGGCTTTGGATTAACATTAACGAGCAGGATGCATGTGGATGGTGAGCCACTCAAGCTGTATCGCAGAACATGGCAGCGTACAGATAGTCAGAAGGGTTAATTGTAGAATCACAGAATCATTAAGGTTGGAAGAAAGCACGAAGATCATCTAGTCCAACCAGCAGCCCATCCCCACCGTGCCCACTGACCACGTCCCTCAGTGCCACATCCACACAGCTCTGGAACACCTCCAGGGATGGTGACTGCACCACCTCCCTGGGCAGCCTGTGCCACTGCAGCACCGCTCTTCCTGAGAATAGATTGTTCCTAATGACACGGTCCTAACGTCCCATTTTTCCCAATGACCATCCACTCAGAAGCACCTATACCTACGATAATTTCCTAAATCAGTCCAAGATTGACTAAAATATAAACAGCACTTCTTGGTGGAAATCTAGTGACCCACATCCTATCTGGAAAAATACTCTTGGAAAACAAAAAGATTGGCAACTGTTTGTATCAAGCCTCACCCAGGTTATTTTACTCCAGGGCTTGCAGATCACATTGCAGTATTAAATTTATTTTTGTAAGAACATTGCTTCAGTACTGTGTTGGCCAGGCTGGATGTTACCTATTTAATGGTCCCTTTCTGGAAGGGACCCTCCTAGAATTTATGACAGAGCGGTGGAATTGCTACAGAGGGAGGAAAGAACTTTCTTCTCCATCCGTCTCTGATTTCTAAGAAATATTTGTACCTCTGAAGGTAGAGGAACCTCCTGTTGTTCTCTTTTATTTATCGAAAGTAAATTACCAGGGCCACCCTAATGGCTCAGTGGAGAGAATAACACAGGAACAGGAACACTCCTGCTCCCCACAGCCAGTCAGGCTTGGAATAGACACGATGGGGAGGAATGAATTACACTTTCCCGCAGTGCAGTGGCTGGCTACCATGCAATCTTACAGCCTTAAAAGCACAGTTCTAACTTGCTGCGAGAGGAGTACAAAACTACAGGCAGTTGTTATAAGTGGTTCTGAGGAAAGTTAACTTGGAGAGGAGAAACAGCCAACTGCTTTGTGTTTCTTTTTAAAGAAATAGATGGAAAACTTTTGGCAGGGAGCTCCTCTGGACTGCGTGATCTCCAGGACTGTTGCCCCCTTCTTCAACACGCACAGACACCTTCCTTGGTCTGCACTTTGGCCGGGGTTGGTTGAATGAAGGAGAGTCAGCACTCAGATTTCTGGGGTCCCAGTGCCAAAAGCGAAGTTGTTAGGTAGTGCAGCAGCAGCAGCACAGGCTTCCTGCTTTGCCCTGCCAGCGACCTTCGCACAGACTTGGATATACCACCTTCCTCCGAGTGAGGAGCAATTCCCTCTCATGCTGCTCGGTCCAGAATCTCATCTCAGCAAATCCCACAAATCATGTCGTACCGAGCAGAACTATTAAAGCAGTGCTGCGCAACACGAATTGCTGTCCACAAGGGACTGGAGCAAGAGACTGCCTAACCCACTTTGTTTAATTTTTTTTGCTTAAACAATCCTGAAAGGGGAAGCTGCGTTGCTACTCTGGAAATCACAGTTTTCATCTCATTTGAGCCACGCATTCCACAGCTAAACTGCAGAAATAGTAATAAGAACAGACTACCAAATAGAACTTTTCTCTACGTTTCCTACATTTCCTGGAAATACAGCACTTCTGATGTTGCAAAATAAAAGTAGGCTTATTAATTTAACAAGGTCCAAGTTCTTCCAGTAGCCCCACCAAACCCCAACACCGGTCTAATCACGTGGATTTACTGGGTTTGCATTTCCCCATTCCTCAAAGCAGTGACATGCAACAGCACCATGACATCGATCATTTCCAACTCAGCCCCCCGCACCATTTGCACAGGCTGCATTCATCACTCACTTGCAGTGCACCATCTGTGGCAGGGATCGATAGCGCTTCACTGAAAGCAGAGCGAGCTGAGCTCCCCCTTCACACTAACTGCTTGCTCCAGCTTGCTCTAATGTGCACGCCGCAGCTCAGAGGTGCCAACATTTACTGTGCTGTTTAAACATCGTTTAGAGTTTTGCTGGGCAGATAAGAAGAATAACTTGGGTGTACAGTAAAACAAAGATAGAGCTATTTGTGCCAAACATTCGGTTTATGGCAATACTTCATAGGAATTATTCCCTGCAACAACTGAACTGTCATATCCTACAACTACGTCCCAGGCAGCCTCCCAGCTGAGCTCACCAAGGCTGCTGTCTGATGCGCTCTACATACAAACACCCAGCGCTTCCCAGATGTTCTCTATGTAAAACATTTGGTTTCAAACACGCAGCACTTCTTTCCAAAAAGCCATTACATTTGTTTAATGGACTCACACAGTTCAACTCAAATATCCTGGATCAGACATTTGACTGCAACACTACTCTACAAGCCCCATCTGCAAAAGGAAAAAAGAAGGAAAAAGTAAATGAGAATGCTTTACATGATTTATTGCTGTCTTTATGATCAGCCAGTTCATAAAATACAAGCTCTGCTCTACAGACAATAACACAAATTGCTTTCAAGTGTATTGTTTAGCCCTCGCCTGTGTTAAACAAATATTTCAATTGAAACAAAGGGCCAAATTCTACTCTTCGATTTACAACAGTGTTAATGTAACTGAGAGCAGCGCTACACCCACAGACATCACAGGGGATGTGATTTTTTTGTTTTATGCTCAAAGTGAGTGAGTAACGATATCCAATAATGATAACCAGTTACATTCAGCACTGCAGAGTTTTCTCTACATCTGAGAAAGGCTGGAAGGAGGCTCAAGTACAGAATGAAATTCCTTTCCCCGATGAATTCCTCACAAGCAATACGCAACCCACAACGGAGAGTTCCATGGGTCCCATTGGACTGCATCTTCTCAAGGAGATGCCAAACCAAATGAACTGGAAGAATACAGTATCTTCACTGGGCTGAAAACTTGCAGTCTACATGCAGAAAGACTGTTGGTGGAAAAGAGGACTGGGCTCTGGCCTAGATGTAAACACTGCAATCAAATGTCCTTGCTCCTCCCAGGCCTGCAGGACTTGCTGCAGCACCCGGCAGTGACCACGCAACAAGATCCAATGGCCGGCAGGCCTTGGAAAATGGCACCATCCTCCTGCAGTGCAACGGCAGCCATGATGAGGTCTTTCATTTACAAACTGCCTATCCAAATGAGGGGGGTACAGAAGTAAAAGCCAGGCCCAGCCAAGCACTGAAGCTATGGCGCACCTTAGTTCTCTCTTTGGATCTCTTGGAGACCTGCTGGGTGACCTTAGAGAAACCATTTCATGTCTTTGGTGCTCAAAGCATCATGCTATACTTCTTCGTATCAGCCCATTTCAACACCTGAGGAAAGTAAACACCAGCTGTGCTTGACAGAACTGCACCCACAGGGCATGGCTTGTATTGCTAGGCTGGTCCACCAACTCTTCCACCTGGCCCCATATGCTGGTACAACACCAAAAGGCAAATACCAACCCATTGAATCTCTGGAAGAAAAAAAAAATGAGAGTGACTCTATATACTAAACAGAATAACTGTAAGGCTACAGCAGTTTGTGAGGTGCTTTGGCAGCAGGGTGATGAGTGACAGGCAAAAGCCCTGCAACAGACAGAGATGAGAGAAAGGTCAACCGTATCAAAGGAAAAGTCAGCATAAAGGACACTGCATGACTCATGCAGAGAGATGTGGCTGAAAATGGATGCCTCTCAACTGTATCCCTACGTAGGTCAACTAAGCCCAAGCCAAATTTATCAGTATCAGAGCCAAGAGAATTACAAAAAATGGTAAAAAATCCAGCTATTGCTCCCCCAAAAATCTAACCAAGGGTATGTATCACATTGCAAGTGTCAACTACAGACATCAGCCCAAGTATTCTGCTTATTAATGAATGCTAAGGACTCGTTTGCTCAGCAGCATCACCTTCCAGCAGGCATTTTGGCAGGCACTCTTGTGTAGCTCTCCCATACTCCAGGCTGTGCAGCGCTGGAGCACATAACACCCAAAAGGCTGCACCACTCTCTCACCAAACACTTGTTTTTGCTGTGCTGAACCAACTGAGTAGCCCCATTGCCGCAGCCTCAGCCAAACACTCCACCAGCAGTGAGCAGGTTGGATCCGCGCAGTGCACGGTGGCAAAAATGAGCTAAGCTATAGCAATCCAAGCTCATGAGATGATCTGCAACAAATGATATGCCATGTTTTCCTGTTAAACCTGTGCAAAAGAAAGACTGATTGATTTTTTAATTGATGACAACAAAATGCTGCTTCCTATGCCAAACGTCCTTCTTTCCTTAAAAAATAAAAGGAAAATTAGGAGGTGTTTTTATCCAGCTCTCATTGCTACCTCTTGTGATCAATACCACAAGAAGTCCTCACGTTCACTTTTAAAACAACGCTTTCCTCTCAAATAAAGGGAGATATCATTCAGGGGTCTAACAAGTTGCAAGAGAGATGAAATGTCTTTATGTGTACAGGAAACGTGGTATGGAAGCTTTGTGATACCCATCTACAGCAGAGCCCAAATCTTTCTGATCTGTTCAAGAGCAGCTAAATTTAGTCTCCAAGTCTGCAACGGTATCTGTTCACAGGAACAACGAATTTTTATTCTATTTATTATTTTTAAGTCTAATATCCCTTAACTACTGTCTTTATTCCAAGGCAGTAGTGCTGAAACCCAAACACGCTGACTCAGCTCTCTGACACAGTGAGACATTAGCATAATTGCAAGCCCCTCAAGCAGCCAGACCTCAGAACAAAGACATTTGGCTCCTCCAGCGTTCCTGCTTAAGTCGTCCCATATGCCAGCAGCAGGGCCAGGGCAGCCAAGGGGTTCTGGGTTTTGCAGGCTTACCACAGACAGTGGGGACAGAGTGGACTATAGAGCATACAGAGGGATGGCAAGAGCAGCTGGGATGAAGGCGAGGATCCTGAGAGCAGGGTGAAGAGGAGGACAAGGAGAGGCTGTGTTACTGGTGCAGCTGACATGAGCTGGGAATGGAGTTGAGGGAGGTGGGAAGGCTGAGGAGGCATCCTGAGATGCACAGTTATGGGGATTGTACATTAACTGGAGCAGCCTGTGCTGTCTTCTGAGTGAAGCTTCTGGCTTCGTTGCTAAGAGCTTCTGGAATGGGTTCTGCAGCACTGAAGTAATTGAAGTGAATTTGCGTGCACCTACAGCTGGCCAGAACTACTCTGAACACAGCAGCCATGCCAACCACCCTTCCCATAGCTGCTGTGCTGCTGGGTTTTGTTTCTTTATTTTTTATTATTTTTTCTTTTTTGATAAAATGAAAGGAAACACCCATTAAAATATTTTATTATATTCCGCTGTCTGCAAGAACAGAGCCTGACAAAAATCACACTGGAGCAAGATCCAGAGCTTGCCTCCAGCCGTGGACCAGTGACAGTTTTAAGGGCTGATGTCTTGTAAACCACCAAAGCTAGTAGCAAATCCCACCTGCCTTGGGAGAACTAAGACGCTGAAAGTATTAATAGTGTGTACTCCTTTGACAGGGTTGGTTGATGGTGTTCGGTTCGAAACATAAAAAATATGAGAACATTAAAACAGCGTCAGAGCAATGGATGGCTACAGTCTCACCCCCTCCATGCATCCCCCACTGCAGCACGCAGCAAAGGTTACAGGAGGGCCCCCACATCTATGGAACATCTGGCATTTTTGGTGTGGGTCCAGGATGTTTGATCAGGATGGCCAGACACCGTCGGCTCATGGAATATCTCACCCAGCCCCCTAGTGTTCAAAGGTCTAGGATCCTCTAATTTATACAATGTACCACGTTGCCTGTGAAGACATGGTGATAAATACATTCTGTTTAAAAGCAGATACTTCTCAAATCATAACTTGCAGATGCTCGAAGTCTTTCATGTGGGTAAGACAAATGAGAGCCATAGAGACTGATTTTGTAGCCAGGGAGTACAGGAAGCAACAGCAGGAGAACACTATTGAAAGCCTGGATACACTTATGGCTTTAATGAATTGGTCATCAAATATAACAGCACACATATGCAGTTTTACCTTGCTTTGTAGTTCGCTCCCCACCCCCAACTATTCCCCATATAGCTAGCAAAGTGGAAATTATTTCGAGTTTAGTTTATTAAGTGAACACACATGGTACCCACATCTGTTGGAAGATATCTGAGGGAAACACTGACAAATGTCATTTGCATATTTAGTAAGAGGCTTTTCGTCCGAGAGGTTTCCTCTGACACACCAGCTATGCCAAGTATATTGACCCACCACAGCTAATAACAGGACTATTTTCTATGAAATACTCCTGGACAATTTAGGAACAAATCCTTAGGCAGGAGGCAAGCAAGAGAGAAGACCGATACTCTGTAGGCTG
The DNA here is from genome assembly GCF_039878825.1 of Excalfactoria chinensis. Taxonomy (NCBI): domain Eukaryota; kingdom Metazoa; phylum Chordata; class Aves; order Galliformes; family Phasianidae; genus Excalfactoria; species Excalfactoria chinensis. The sequence goes on along the minus strand of NC_092825.1, from coordinate 51,129,716 downwards.
GAGATCCCCAGGCTAACATACACATCACAATAGCATGCAAACCAAAGGTGAGGTTCAGGCTGAATATTAGGAAAGTTTATTCTCAGAAAGAGTGCCGATTCATTGGAACAGGCTGCCCAGGGAGGTGATAGAGTCACCATCCCTGCAGGTGTTCAAGCAATGTGGAGGTGTGGCACTGAGAGACACAGTCAGTGGGCATGGGGAAGATGGGATGGTGGTTGGACCAGTTGATCTTAGAGGTCTTTTCCAATCTTAATGAATGATTGGAATCTTAATGATATAGAAACTGTATGTTAGAGCTGGGATATGGCAGCAACCTGAACCACTGCACATGTTGGGAGCTCCCATACCACCTTAAGAACCAAGGCACTTCTTCAGGGGTACTGACTGGTGCCACAGCAGAAGATGTGAGTGATCTCACTTTGCATAGGCAGAGCATAAAAGACAAGAGTAAAGAGAACAGCAGTGTCTTCCTGCGTGGAACACAGCTCCAAAGAAAGGAGAAGGTCTGGCATCAGCATGCAGGCTCATGCAGAAAGAGGGGTACCTAAGCATGGTACAGGAGCCTGAGACCTAAGCCAGGAAGATGCCTGCATTAAAACCACAGTTACAGCCAATCCCTGGCATATGGATGATGGAATTGTGTCCCATGCATTCTGCACAGGTACTGGTATGGCTTTGCACGCACTGATCTCTCTGGGCTCAAGATTGATATACCTACAACAGTTTTCTTCCTTAGCACCGATGTGGCCACCACGTGCCCCCTTCTGATTCCTCTGGCCAGCAGAGGAATTTCTCTCCAGTTATTTATTTACCAGACAAAACACAGACTAACTACGATTGCAGTTCTGCAAAGAATAAACAATTGCTCACAAGAACTCCACATTCCACACGGTTTTATTCAACATGTATGACCCCAAACTACAATATATACAATAATTGTCTCCACATGGCAAATCCACATTGTGGTTCTTAAAAAATAATAGTAATTTTTAAAACACATGCCACCAAAAAACGCAGTATATTTTATCCATATCTAATGAAAGACTCTGTACAAGCCATTTCCATTCTGCAGCATATGGTGCTTTGAAATCATCTGCAAAAATGCTTAGGCGTTTTACAGTGTTTCAAACTGAGGGCTGTGTTATAAACATGGACTCCAATTCTGTTGCAAATTTCACTACAGAATTTGGTTAGTGGGATCACAATAGGCCAAAATGTGCCCCAGTAGTTAAGTTGAGTAGTATCCGATACAATGGGACGGGAAAGCTAATTGACCTGACCAAAGTTATGCAACCTAACCAGAAGGAAAAAAAGAAGTAGCAACAGTTTTTTGTGACTTGGTCATTCATTCACCTGTAAGGCAGCCCAAAATCTTCCAAGGAATGTTACTGGGTGCTCAAAGAACCTGCTGTTCTTTAATTTAGTAACAGATTCGACTACTTAATCTTGACCTTATTGGCTGGTCAAACTTCTCTCTTAAGTCCTCTGAACAAATCTGCTTCTGCAGCAAGGGCTGGAGGTGCCTTCCACAGCCTGCATGCTGTGATCATTTGCTTCCTTTTGCAGCCCTTCACGTTCAAGTTGTCTTTGATATTTCAGTTACACGAGTGTTTATATAAAGACTGCGGTCACTTAATACAGCTAGGTGGTAATTCCTATTGTGAGAAGCCAACAGCATCCACAGTAAATCACATTAAATTTGGTGGGTTTTGGGGTTTTGTTTTTCCTTTTTAATCATTCTCAGAACATAGATAATAACTAAGGGTGGAACAAGTAAAGTAACAGCAAAACCATTTGCAAGCCTTTTTACTGCCTGTATACTCTTTCCAACTCACATTCATTCCAGATCTAGAATTTCCATGCTTTGGTAGAATTTCTTATATTTTTGTTTGTTTGTTTGTTTACCCGAGTTTCACTAGCATGCCTTCAGCACCATGAAGCCATGCCCAGATTTGGTCACATTCTGAGTCCCTAACAGCACACACTTTGCACACCTTCAAGAAAGAAGAAAATCACGAGGTTCTGGCACCAGGTTTTGCAAGGAGCCCCCCTCACAGTGAGCACTGAATGGCTGGAGCAATGCCTGCAGCAGGCTGCACGCATCCTGCTGGCAGCTCCCAGCTCCAGAGCAGTGAGCACGGCTGCACTCTCAGCATGGGTCACGACGCTGGCATGCAGAACAAAGCGAGAGGCAGCAGCAAGCGAGTGCAAAAGGGTCAGGAGTGGAGGCTGACACCAAATGTCACACTGGGACAAAAGCTTGGGGCAGCCTAGAAGGAAGGCGCAATGCAGCTCTGCAGGAGGAGGCTGTCATCTGTAGGGCCCAGATGTGACATACTCTGTACGGCTGGAAAAAAAATCAGGTGTTAGGCTGTACACTAAAGGCTAGCTGATATTTCTGATGATTTTGGCTTTAATCTGTAAGTTTTTCTTTCTCATGGATAAAGCGGGGTAGCGATACAAGCCATTGTTACTATTATCCAAGTGTATTATCATAGCTGTAGAAGCCACATGCATGAATCGGGATCCTGCTGTGCAAAGTACTGTACGAGCACTTCACATCACAGCAGTGTTGTGTAGATACTTCCACCGGTATCTGCAATAAAGGAAGGTATCTTAATAAGAACAAGGAATCTCAAAAAATAAAATAAGCAGTTCTGCCTCAGATCTGGACATGATTCTGCAGAGGATGAGCACTGAAGGATCGAGATAAAAATCAGCATGAGGTAGTGACCCAGGTGCTGAATGAAGCAGGAGTGCTCAGGATAAAATGGAAGTACACTGTGTCATCATAAAGATAGCATGATAATTCACATGCATAGGAGGGAAGAGGGGAATACTCGAGTTTTCTGTTTGTGGAATACTTGATGTTAACATAGGCATTTTATTAATTGGATAAGTCCAGTTCTTGAAAGACACTCGAATCCTTTTAGCCCCTTGTATGGAAGATTTGCTGAGAAAACAAAGGGAATGTGTCCAGGCAGTCAGTGAGGAGCCACTGAACCGGAGCACTGACAGCTAACTGGGCCCAGGGTCCTGGCTGGGCTGCCTAAGGGCAGCAGACAGCCACTGTCCTCACAGTATTAGCAAAACAGGAAAGAGAACCGGGGCAAACATCCTCCCTGGCTTTCACCAGCCCTGGTGACCCATAAGCATGCTTCTACCTTGGTACTCAGAACTCTTAAAAGCCACGCTACCAACACACAGATGGCTGTACAACGTGCAAGGTCTTAATTACGGACATGGCAGGGCTGTTGTTGGTATTCACATTCTGTTTTTTCAGTAATACAAATACAATCAGCAAAGCAGAGGTCTTCCTTTTATTTAATCTGCTCTTGTTTTGGAGTTTCAAAACCCTGTGTGACTCTCCACAGTCTCCACAGAGCACAGCTGTTTCAAAGCAAAGATGCTCACTCGCACTGCAACTGAACCTATTTCTGTTGATCTAAAATGTAGGCTTTTTACAAGCTTTTAATTTGGAAACCAATACAATTTGGCAGCATCCTTCTACCTGCACTTCCTTGCGAAAGAAACAGCACACGCAACTAACGGGAACCCGCCTGCACAAGTATGCACTGCACGCCTGCTCTTCATGCCAAGTGCAGCCTGTCATCAATTCCCCACATAACTGGCGTGCTGGAGGACGGCTGGAGAAGAATACTGCTTCCTCCACCTGCTGGCGAGGAGGAAAAATAGAGGTCTTGACTGAGCAGAAGGGAGAAACGAGGCTCCCCAAGCAGGAAGAGAGGGAGAAAAGCTTCTGTCTCTTGCAAAGAGGAAAATCGGGTCTGTAGACAGGAGGCACATGGCAGGAAGGGCAAGCAAGCTTACACACGAGGGTATAAGAAACTACGAGCAATGCATGAGAGCTGCAGAACCAGCCAGAAGAACAAATGCCTGCCCACACTGCAAGGAACCATCCAGCCACCAAGGACCGAGGGCCTTGGCCTTCCCCAGGCACGGCGCACAGGCCGGGCTGGAGGTGGTCAGCACACAGCTTATCTAATGCTGACATAAGTGTAGCTGGGGATTTCTTGGCTAACACATACTGACTATATAACACGAACAAAAGCTCGGTTCTTTGCTCTAACATGTGCAAGATGACAAGTGGAGAAAACACCCACAGAAACGTCAACATGAGTGTTACTTCACAGGCCTGCGATATCATCTCTTCATCCTTACACTCACTAACAGGTGCATTAATTTAAAATATCTTAAGTCGCACTGCATGTGCTGAGAGAATACTAATGAAGGAAGTCTTGCTGGGCAGCCGATACGTCACGCAGCGGGCGTTATTTAACGGCCTGCAGTCACTGTGGTAACCCATACACAAATTCACCTAAGTTGTTTCCAATAACAAACTACACGCATCACACAAGCTACCCTGGAGCTTTATGGCAGGAAACCTTACGATCACGTTTCACTGAGCTAAGAGGAAAGACAAGGAAACTACAGCAACCTGAATAAACCTGTAGCCTGTTAGCAACTGCCAAATACTACTTTCATTCTAGTCAACAGAAACCCTGCTAGGGCAGGAGACCAGAGATGTACACACCTCAGACTGAGCGTCTTTACTCCTTGTTTTCACTCCATTAACTCAAACCTGCCAATTTCTGCTTTGCTCATGAGCTGTTTATTGCTGTCACATGGATGACAAAAATTCCAGTGTTCGTGTTTCACATTTAAAAGCATGGCTAATCATGCAGATATCTTCATTTCACAGAGTGAAAGGGGTTGCTAAAGGACCGGAGAAGCAGAAAGGCCAAACAGGAGAAGAGCTCTGTGAGGACAGCTGGCTGCGGACGCAGTGTGACTTCCAAGGTCCAGCCTCGCAATCTGTTACCATACAGCCTCAAATACCTGCTAACCGCTGAGTAAAGAAAAGATTAGCTAAACCAGCAGCAGAATAGGAAGCAAATAGACCAGACCGGAGCGACCTTGGGACTCAGCTACCTGGCTGCTGGTTGTCAGACAGTCTGCATGGGAAGCAGTGCCAGGAACAGAGCCGGCTCTCTCCTGCATCCCCTGCTGGACGCTTGGCCACAGCCAGGCCAACTGTTCGACCTGCTGCACGTGCTGGATGTGACAAGAACATGGGAAAGGGATGGGAAGAGAAGCGGGAAACTGGAGGGTAGCACCGTGTCTCTCTGAGCAGCCATTCCTACATTGAGAGCCAGCGGCCAGTTGGGAAGACCCTCAGAAAGCAAGAAGTGAGTGCTCCGTTCATTTGGACTGGACTCCTGGCAGCTCGCTTTTATTCTGCGCACAGACAAAACGTGGGTATTTTAACACACGCTCACAGATGTTAAGTTCAAACACTCACACCGCACCACAACTTGCCTCTAGACTAGTTAATAATTATGAAGTGCCACACGCCGAGGTTTATGTTACCGCAGTGTAAAACTAACACCCCTGCAAAGATTTGTTTAGCTTCTACATACCAGCTGCTACAGCCTGTGCAACAATTTTACTGCACTCGAGATCACACAGGTCTTTTGATTTTTCACTCTCCATCTCGAGATGGCATCAACCATATAAATTCAGCTCAGGCCATATTACTGCGTATCCCGAGCTGCTGGTAGAGCAGAAGTGAATGACAGATGCAAGCAGCAGAAGGACCAGGAGTGTTGTTAATGTGGATATGCATCTTTGCTACATCCTTTCCATGCTACATCCTCAGAGAGTTCCTTCCCAAATCCAAATCTCAATTACACTACAATCCACTTTTCCTCTTGTTGATTATCCAAGAGTTTTAAAGAGGCGTCTTCAGTGTATTCTTCTGTTTACTGCATAGCGTGTGCAACTCCAAAACGATCTTCTTACAGAAGAACAGTAAATAATACCGCCTAAATAATACAGCCCTGGAGCTTTTGTTAGCCTGAAACTGTGAGATGGCCAAAACAGCAAACTTTAAAAACCCTGCACTTGGAGTGAGCATGTGCAGAGATGTCCATCTCTGGTTTCTCTTCAGCCAGCCTCCAAATGAGCTAATAAACTGAAAGCATACATGATCTGACTCCACAGCTTGGCTGAAACCTCAGTTTCAACTGTCGGCACAAAGATATTTGGTTGCAAAGTAAATGTCTCTTATTAAAGCCAGCGCATCTACAATTTCTTTTGCTGTTTTACAGTTGCCTCCGCCTCTGGGTGCGTGCTGAGCTCACAGACAAGTGAAACGGGAAGATAAATGAAACAAAACCTGTAGTGTCACCGGGGAGATGCCTTGCTTTTAGATGAAGGCTGGTGAAAACTCGATTAGTCTGCTTCACATAAAGAGCTGGGCTAAGACCTCTTTGGAATAGCATCCATTTCTCCGGGCAGCCAATGCTTGCTTCTCGCTCGCCGGTCCTCCGAGACCGAGAATGACACGAACTCTGACTAATGTGTGCCCTTCTCCAGCCGCACTTCTGTGCTCCGGTACCGGAGGGGACACGCCGAGTTCGGGCAGGACAGCCACGGAGCTCGAGCACCGGCGCTGCCGAGCAGTGACACGGTCCGGGGAATCCAATGGGGCTGCGGGGTTTTTTTTAGGTGTCAGCAACGTTCAGGTCACAAATGTGTGACCGAATGACGGCGTTTGGAGCTGCAGAAGCGATGCCTGCCATTCTGACAGCGCTTCGTAAGCGGTGTCGGCTGGCTGGGGAACGTGACAGGTTTCCAGTTGGGAAAGAATAACTATCCACGGGAGACCCGCGTGTCACAGTCAAACAAGCACAGCAAGCCACCCTCTTTTTTCCTATAACATCATTTCTAAACGCACCGATGAGCTACCGCACACCCACACACCCACACACCCCACCCCCCAAAAAAGGGGAGCTCCAGCGGAGCCCCGCGGACCCGACCGGCGCTGCGAGGAACGCCAAGCGGCGGAACCCCGGGGCAGCCCCTCCACCCGCCTCACTCACCACTCTGCCGGAGAACCGCTCGATGGCCCGCTTGACTTTGCCGTAGGTGCCTTTGCCCAAGGTCTCCTGCAGCTCGTAGCGATGCTTCAGGTTGTGCTTGTGGTGATGCCGCTTCACTCCCTGCTGCTTCCTCGGCCCCGCCGCCGTCGCCGCTACCCTCGGGGACGCAGCCTCCCCGAGCGGCTCCTCCATGGCCGCTGCCGCCGCCTCGCCGCCGCCGGCCGGCGCGGAGCCGCAGGAGGAGCAGCGGGGCTGCACGGGGCTGCTGCTGCCGCGGGCGGCCGCTTCGGCGCCCTCCATGCCCGGCGGCGGCGGGCGCTGCTGTGAGCACACCGCCGGCCTCGCAGCCTCTGCCTCAGCCCCGCGCCCGCGCCGGCACCATGGGGCGCGGCGGGGCGGGGCGGCGGCGCCCCGACATCCCCTCCCCTTCCCCGCCGGCCCCTCCGCTCCGCCCGTCCCGGCCGCGCCGCCCCCTCGGCGGAGAGAAGGCGGGGAGAGAGAGTCGCGTCCCCCCGCGCTGGGGGTTGAGGCTGCGTTGGCGGGGCCGGGGGTGTGCGGGAGTTCCGCGGTGGGGCGAGGGCACCTGCGGAGCGGGTGTGCGGCCGCGGACTGTGTGGAGAGACCCAGGAGAAACTGTGCCAAATTTGGGTCTGGAAAGCGTATTTTTTTTTCCAGAAAACACTTTAATTTTCCCCAGTAGCCAAATGGGCGACGGTTTCCTGTAGGGTTTCCATGTAACTGGAACGTACAGACAAACACGGGCACACCCAGCCCCTTCCTTGGCACATTGTCAGTGCTGCCAGGGCTGTTTGCCACATGGAGCCCACTGTGCCCCAGTGCTGCTGTGGTGCCCATTCAGGAACCTTGGGAGTCTCTAGGAATGGGGCATCCACCACTTCTCTGGGCAACGTGTTCCAGCGCCTCACTGCACTTATTGTAGAAGTCTTCTTTACACCCAGCCTGAATTTCCCATTCACAGAATCACACAGAATGACTTGGGTTGGAAGGGACCGCAAGGATCATGAAGTTCCAACCCCCCTGCCTGGCAGGGCCACCAAACTTCCACTTTTACTAGATCAGGTTGCCCTTGTCCTATCACAACTGACCCTGCTAAACAGTCTGCCCCTTCTTTCTTACAGCCCCCCTTAAGATACTGGAAAGCCACTCTCATGTCTCCCTGGATCCTCCTATTCTCCAGGTTGAACAGCCCCAGCTCTCTCAGCCTGTCTCTGTAGGAGAGCTGTTCCATCCCTTGGATCATTTCTGTGGCCCTCTGGATGCACTCCAACAGCTCCATGTCCCTCCTTTACTGAAGCCTCCACATCTGGACTCAGTACTCCAGGTGAGGTCTGACCAGTGCAGAGCAGAGGGGCAGGTTCACCTCCCTGGGCCTGCTGGTGGCATTTCCCTTGATGCAGCCCAGAATCCAGGTTGGCTTTCTGGGCTCTAAAGGCACACTGCTGCCTCATGTCCAGTTTCCCATCCATCAGTACCCCATAATGCCATAATGCCCACCAGTATCCTTATCATGCCTCCCACACTTGGTTCTAGATTGTTGGGAGACAGGTTATCGGCTTGAGCCCCAGAGCCTGAAATGCATCATCCCTCACAGACTGCATTTCAAATTGTCTGGTCCAAAGCAGAAAGAGCAAGAGAAGCTTGCTCCTCTGTTACCGCATAGAAAGAGAGCTGTGTCCTCCTGGAACCCCTTCCTTTACTTTAGTCATGTAAAGGATGAAATCTTGTTAGAGAGCTGGCAGCACAGAATGGTGCCCTTGTCTGCCGCAAGGAGTGACAAACTGTCTTGGCGCGTGTTCACCTCAACACAACTTCACTTAAATAGATTAAATCCGAGTCTCGATCTCACCAAGTGCCAGGGGTGCGTCAGTCTGTCCAGATGACCGCAGCAAAGTGCCTGGCAACTTTGTGCACCCAGTCCTGCCTGGGTCTTGCAGAACCGGAGGCAGCTGGCTGAGCCCTGGGTTCCCCCCCCTGCCCGGGGTGGGAGGGGAGAGCATCTGGCTGCTGTTGGCCTGGGAGCTCCCTCTAGGCTGAGCTTGCTATAGCCTCCTGTGTAGCTCTTGGATAATCCCAGCAATTAAAATGCATTTCATTATGTTGCATGCGTGAGTCTTGTTAATATTCCTGAGATTATTCTCTTTTAACTACCCGGAGACCAACAGCACCAGTTTCACAAGGAAGTCTGTCATGAAAATCGTCGCTATATACCGTGATTAATATGAGGCGTAATAAAATGGAAGAAGCCTCAAAATGAAAAATGCCATTTTTATAATGGAATAAGCGCAGGTACTCTGTAGCAATGCAAAAACGATGGGTCCTTTCAAATCTCCTCAGTCACCAACGTGAAGCCAGAGGGCATTAAGCAAATTAAGCGTATAAATTAAAACAGGGCAGAGGAGTCTTTCTGTGGTCGCATGGAATAATGGGAATAGAAAATAATGATAAGTAGAGAAGTGTATGTAAGATGAAGCATATCACTGATACGTGGAAATATTTCCTTTTCAGTTGTAACACATTGCCGGCTTTGCAACCTGGATTGTCGTTACAGGAATAAAAATCACTGGAGCAGATAGTCGAGCAGTGCCCTTTTCAATGCCTATAAGAATACCAAGAAGTAAAAAGCACAGAAGAAATGAGAGGCGATGTTAGAATGGAGGCAGACAGTCTTAAATATGGCTTTTTCAAGCTGTTTTGCATCACTCTGGCTGCTCTGTTTCGCTGTAAGAAATGCAGTGTCTCCTTGTTTCTGCCCTGAGCAGTTGGTGAGGGTTTCAGCTCTCTGAGTTTGCAGACACCACCGGGGAATTCTTCATTTCTGACACTGTTATTTTATGTAAATGCTTTTCTTTATTCACAGAAGGAATTATCCTCCCATTGAAACCAGTAGATTTCTGCTAACCATCTTCAAAGGAAATAGGATTAGGCTTTAATTTGCGAAGTAGTATCAAAGGATATGTTGTACCAAATATGAACTGTATCAGTAATGGCAATAACAATGGTAAAGCCATTGATTTCAGTGGGCTTCTCTTCCATAAGTCAGTGTGAATGGGAGAAAAATCTTAAGATGGCGACGTGTCAGCAATGTAAGTTTATCACAAAAGTCAGTACATTTTTAGGAATAATTTTTGCTGTGAACTTTCAAGCAGCACAATTTCTTTGGCATCTGACACTGAGACCCCCTTGCCGTTTAATATTCTCAAGCAAAGTGCAGCTTGCTGGATCAAGTTAAAGCGCTCAGCACTGTTCAGCCTTCAAATCTAAAGGTTGCGTAACTGCAAATATTTGGAAGATGCTGGCAGGCAAACCCAGAGGGCATGCTCTCAACTGAACTTTCTCCTCTCTACGAGCTCACAGCGATAGGGAGCTTTTTGGCCGGATGAAGTGAAAGCAAGCTAATGTGCTCCGCTCAATGATAGGGATTATCCTGTAGAAGGAGATGTGGCGGGCATCCATCTGCTTCCTGCAGCAGGTATCTGCATATTATCTGCCCTGCCAGACCACATCCAGCCCTCAAAATTGCGTGCTCTATGGAAATTACAGCAGTCACTCCAGTTCAGGATTAAGGCTGTAACACTCATTTTCTCTGCAGTGATCCTTTTAAATCTTTACCTTGACAAGTAGTGGCCTTTTGAGGTGTAGCTCAACCAGGCAGTTACGTGCCCGTGAAGCATCTTCTAAAATTCCATTTAGAAGCCTTGACCTTTCTTCAATGGATTTAACCCAGAATTTAGGCAATGACTATACTATCATCTTTTCCTTCACATACATTGTTTTTTTTTCTGCTAGTCGATGTGAGGCACGGAGGATACCAACCAGCTGGGCTTACATCTCCAGGTCTGAAAATCATTTACATATTTATATATGCATGCATGCGACTGCATGCTTATATCACACACACATATAGACTTTTAATCCATTTCACACCTGTTTGTCCGTATCCAGCTATTATGCACAGCTCCCAAAGCCTTCACAGGGCACTCAGCATGGCTGACCAATGGGGAGGAGGTACCCAAGACTGAGCAATGAGAAAACTAAGACATAGATGTTGGGGCCCAGTGTTTCTCCTCTGGCAGCACACAGGACTTCCAGAAGGATTAAGTACATGCATTTCCTTCTTCTGTTGCTTTCATATTTCTCGTCCGGCTTAGGTACTCCTTCAGTAAATCTCAGTGGTGGTGTATGCGTTTATTGTGTTATTTATATATTACTTTTATTAAGTGAATGATAAAGGCTTCCCTCCCGCCCCCTGAACATAAATCCTTTCCACATTAAAGTCCACCCACATCAGCGGGCTGTAATAAGGAAGTCCAACATTACAGCTTTCAGCACCGTTGGCAGGAAGGTGGGCTGCTGGCTTGCAGATGTCACCAATGAAAAGTGCAAGAAAAGAAGTGACAAAAGTCACTAAGTCACTCAACAGCGTGCTGCCCTCCTCTCATCACTTCCCCTCCTTGCCCTCGGTTGCCTCCCTTCCGCCACAGCTGGGTTTTTTTTTGCCAGTTCTTTGAGAAATAAACCGGCTGCATCACCTCAACCATCAGCACATCAGGCCACGTGTGCACTGCTGGATCTCAGCTGGGGTCATTGTGCCCGCAGCCTGATCTCGCATCTGGGACAACAACAGCATCTCTTACAGCACACAGATTCTCCAAAGCATCACCACAAGCAGTTGTCCCCCCAGCACCATTTCACAATGCCTCTGTCACCAGCTTCCCCAACACAGCAGTGAGGGTGGTGAAGCGAGTAAACCATCTCAGCCTTGCTTGTTGGTACTGCAACCCCAAGCTCAGACCACAGCGGTGCCTGTGGGTTGTGGCGGAAAAGGGTGGAGGCATGCGGCCAGGAGGCAGCTGAAGCGGTGAAGGGGGAAGCAGTAAGCAAAATGTGTCTGAGGCACTCCCCAACTTGGGGGCATCCTGCAACCGGTCCCCAGCCCACGCCATAGGAGCCTTCACCCAGAGACATTTGTACAGGAACATAATGGAGAGCCATGAACTATTGCCATTTTGACCTCTTTGTCCTGGATGACTCATGGATGAGATGGGGCAGATACATCCCTCCAGGACTTTGGGATTTCCTGCCCCATCTGATCGCCACCCGGCAGATCCTATGAGGAACAGCATTTTAGCTTCAGATGTGGCTTCTGTGTGGTGTTCGTTGCTCTGTGCCTGTGATGAGGAAAAGCAAATGCATGTTTTGCACAGGAAGTTTGTTCTGATGCTGAGGTCTGTGGGTCTGTGTCTGGACTGTAGATCTTTTCACGCTGTTCTTAGATGCACAAATAGTTTTCTTGGAAACACAAGGGTAAGGCTATTCTAATAACGCGGGGAGTAACAAGAATATAGATTCCTTTTTCTCTCTCAAATATATGTATATATGTATTTTAGGTTGAAGAAGCTTAAGCATAAGATGTTATGCTAAATGTAGCATCAATCGGTTTTCGGATGATAGTACCTTTGGATGCACTCATCGAAATAAGCTTTCCCAAAGACTGAGATAATGACAGCAAATCCTGCCCTGCTGCTGAAAATCAACCCCACAGCACCTAAAACATGTTGCCTGCTGTGTTATGGTGGATTTGTACCATACCTTCAGAAAGAACAGCATCTGTTGTATTCAGTTGATAACACGTATCTGTTTCCTGTTAATGCGTGTGCCTTCCCCAGGCACAGCCTCTCCTCCTCCTTGGGGTGTTTCAGGTGGCAGCACAGAACTGCTCCCCTCACCACCATCTCCATGCTAGGAACCCTGAGAAACCACTTCCCTGTCCTTTCATTCCTCAGAATTCCCACTGAAATACTAGAATTCAGCACTGGGCCTGCGTCATGGCTTCATACACTCCGTAGCTGCCATCCTCTCAGTGTTTTTTTCTTCACTGATAATTATTTTGTTGAAGTTGAGACAATACTAAATTAGCAAATACGCTCAGCTCAGGGGCTGCCAGCTTCCTTCGGTTTTATTTTGTTTACTTTTCATTTGTCTGCAGCCGCTTCCTGGCTTTGGAGAACAGTGTTGTCTATGACTTGTAAATAAAATTAGGTCAAATAATAGAAGCCATTAATGGCAGCTCAATCATTTCATGGTAAGCAATCACAAAGATGAAAACAGAATGCCACAACTTTAGCATGTGTACCAATGATGCAACATGATTTCCACAGGAAAGGGCATACCCAGAAATCTGGGGCAGCAAAGCACAGAGCGCAGTTAAATGGAAAATGATTCTGTTTGTGCATAGATGCCCAGTGATCTAATATAATCTTCCATTAGGTCTTTTTAAAATCACATCCTTTATGCCTATTTTCTAGCAGAGAGAGCTCTTTAAATCAATAGCAAATTGGCTAAGTGACAAACATGATCAAAGACTCATTGTGCATGAAAATTTCATTATGCTGACATGGGAATTGAGAGGGAGAAGGTTTCATTGCTCCCTGTGCATCCTTTATGCTTCTAAGGCAGTATAATGGGAAAAACAAATGTCAAAATCCCCATAGCAAACAGGGGATGCCACCTTCCACGTCTTGGTGCCCAGGAGGGCAGCAGCAGTGACTCCAGCACCATCCCTACCACTGTGCGTACAGCAGGGCAGGCACAGGGTTGGGCTGGGCCCTCAGGATGGGGAAGAGCTGTGCTTGTTGTGTTGAGATACTAGCAGTTTTTATATGGTGCTATCTGCTCCACACAGCACCCTGCTCCAACACATCAGCTCGGGCGCTGACAGTCACAGTGAACAACCCCAAGATGAGAGGTAACGACCACAGTTTGGCTCAGATTGGGTATTGGGAAAATATTCTTCTCAGAAAGGGTGGTGATGTGTTGGAACAGGCTGCCCAGGGAGGTGGTGCAGTCACCGTCCCTGGAGGTGTTCCAGAACCATGTGGATGTGGCACTGAGGGACGTGGTCAGTGGGCACAGTGGGGATGGGCTGGTGGCTGGACTAGATGATCTTAGATATCTTTTCCAACCTTAATGATTCTATGATTGTAAGACAACACAAGTCTTAAGAGACCTACAGGAAGAACCCTACAGAAAGAATCAAAGCAACATATGGATGCCACCAGCTCTTCTACATCGATTCAAAGCACGTGATATTCTAGCAAATGCTGATAAAAAGGAACAGCTACCTTCCCCAACACGTCTATAAAGACTTGGAGAGAATCCTCTCTGTCCTCCATCAGCCATGGTGAATCAGAAAACTTGGCCCAGTTCCTAAAAACACTTTTAAGCTTGTGTCTCCTTATCTCTCCTGCAGAACTGGAATACTCTTTCCTGCCTCCCAAGAATTATACAAAAATAAATCTCCTCGGATCTGCAGAATGCTTTGCTGATATTAATTGTGTTATAAGAAAGAAGCAGATTTATTTTTAATGGAATAGGACACTTATTTCTAAAGAACATTCTTAAAGGCCTGTTACCAGGATGAAAAAAGCATCCGATTTTAATAAGAGGAGCAATGTGACCTCTGCATACTTCCCATTGCTTTAACAAGGCCGGATCCTTCTCACTTTACCTCAGCTTGCACTAATCTCTGTAAGGGCTCCACGCATAGGAGGCTTTTCTGGCACTGAAGCCTACAGAGATTTTGTACACCACCTCGTCTGCTTGGAATCAACAGATGCTTCTGCAAAACCTCTGGAAATGATGGACCTTCTCCCTGCACACTCATCCCCCACCAGCACGATGCCACCTGAATTCTACCTGCTTCTGCTAACTTCCCACTGTGGGCAGATGCGTCAGCTTTGCTGTAGGTGTAGGCTTTCCCCCTTAGAACCTGGATACGAAGCTTCAGAAGTCACTGCCTGAGGGCCTCTCATCACCCTCCTGCCCTTGCTTGATGTAAAGGAGGGCTTTTACCTTTCATCCCCTTGTGCCAGCTGACATCCACAGGGTGTGATGGGATTTTCCAGAGAACAGGGGGTGTTGCTGACCATCTCTTGCTGACTTTGTGCCAAGCAAAGGTGCATCCTCTGCTCCGAGAGCTCTTTTTGCATGTGCAATCCAAAAGCTTTCTGTGAGCAGTGCTGCCAAAGAAGAACAAACAAAGGTGCTGGATCATCGGGGAAAGCAAGCAAATGTTGGCATGGAACATGTTCGTGTTCAGATGAGAGAGTTCTCCTGGGTGCCCCTGCAATATTCAGCCCTGCTGGCAAAGGACAGATCAAATACTTGACAGATAGAAATGATTTAAACTGGAATTTAATGGAGAAATGAGGAAGCTAGATTTCTATAATTTCACCTTGGGCAGTGCAAAGGCAATACTTGTGTTGGAGAAGTGAAAGGAAGAAGGGTGCTTCTCTTCACCACTTTATCTAACGTGACACCTCTGGATAGCGCCCGTCGAGAGAGAGAGAAGAAACCTGCTTGGCGTTGGAAAGCAGAGCAGCCCTTTCTGTAGCACCACCCAGTGGCTGTAGAAAAATGCAACACAGAATCATCCAACAGTGCTTCCCTGGAACACTTTTCAATTACTTTATTGGATTTTTAGCGGTATGTGTAACTTCTGGCATGCAAACCTGGGTGTAAGTTGGTCTTTGCATCACTGGAACCAGACGGAGTGTGGGTGAGGATAGTATTGTGTACATTGCACTCAAAGCAGTCATGAAGAGATCAACCAAACCTGAATGCTTATGCGTCTGATTTCCAAGAGACTGCTGTAATCAATAAAAACTGCATGTGTATGTGCACGTGTGTGTCTATGGTACAGCCAGCAGCAGAGAACATATATATGAGCGTGTATATAGATAATACCTCCTTGTATGTATGCGTGTACATACATGTGATTGTATCGCTTAAATGGCCACACAAGAAATCCTGTCAGCATTAAACATACTTTCATGCTTGTGTTGATGCCTGAGGGTCTGCAAACCATCCCCAAGCCGAAGGTGACAAGGAGCTGAAATATTGCTCACTGATAGTTCCAAATGCAACCATGGCACAGCACTTCACTGTGCTCAAGCCGACGTCAAGCTGCCTGCTGTAATACAAAGCCGTGTATCCCGCTGTAGCCCCAGCCATCTGTGTGTATGCTATATTTAAAATGGAAAAAGGCCTCTGGGGAAAACGAACCAAATTCACCATGGGTAAAACAGGCAGGGCGCCTTTGAGGTCTGTGAAATGCATTTGCGTACACCAGCAATGAATTTCATCCAGGGGCTTTGTTCTTTGTGAGACCTCGTTGCTCCCTGTGCTTATGCTTGTGTAACCCCACTCACTTTGGTAGAAATACTATTCATTTATGCCAGTGTAAGTCACGGGAAATTTGTATTTTTTCCTTTTAAAACACAGGTGCAAGATAACAACAGCCATAGCTGGTTTCTTTTCCTGCTTTGTTCTAATTTTTCTGCAGGTGCAGTTTCCCTAATTTTCTACATTTACTTCAGATATAGTTCAGCCCAACAAGAAGGCAGCCGGGCCCTCAGAGCCCTCACCTGACACCTGCTCTGTAGCAGAGATGTTTCTCCCCATTGCACAGCCTTTTGCTGGTGTTAGGGACTGCCCTGTTCCCTTCACAGGCACTGTGCTCCCTCAGCCACCATCATTCAGGCTGGGAAGGGCTGCATCCTTCAGTTATTCATCAGTGCTGCTTGCTAACTGCCCAAAGACTGGATGCAGGGGGTTCATGCAGACAGGGCATTCCTTTTCTTCCCTGTGAGTTGGCCAGGCAGCCTAATTTTCCCCAGAGAAGTAGCTTGCCATTGGTAGCCCAGGCCGCATCAATAAAACCAGGTAGGAAATGAGAGTGTGCAAAATAGCAGGTACAATGTGGAGAGTCAGAGCCAACCAAAGGAATGAATATTTAGTGGCCTGGAGAGCAGACCAGAAGGAAGATAGCCTTAGCTGTCCTGCGATACAGTCAGCAAGAAGCATACATGTGTGTCTGCCTCTTTTACTGTTGGACTCAGCCTTGTTGGACCTAACTTTGCATTGAATTACACCAAAAGCAATTTTCCATTTTTTAAGTTATGCATTCCTGAAAAACAGCGACAGAACAGGTAAAACGATTCGAACTGTCAGCTTTACACAGAGACCACAGCAGAAGAGGCTCCATAATAACCACATGCAGGGCATGATAGGAAAGGTTTGAGCCCCCACTGTCTTCCTTGGATACCTGTCTCCCCACTGACTGATGCCATTCCCCCAGCGTCTGCAGCATTGCCATCTCTTTGACTGAAAGATGAGTCCCTAAGTTAAAGACACCCATGCCGAAGCTCAGGGCCCAGCTTTGGAGGTGATGCCAGGGCCAGCATCAATCCATCACTCTGCTCCAGTAGGCAGTCTGAGGGCAGAGCCAGAGGATTTGGTTTGGATTCACATGGGCAGAATCTGGCAACAAGTTGAAAGGAGAAAAACAAAGATTTGCATCAAAAAGGAGCAGAGGCAAGAAGCATATTTAGGTTATATAGTCCCAGGTTTTGAAAGGAAAAGAAACAAAGCTAATGGAAAATCTTTGTGGCTACTGAATGCATTCTATTCCTGAATGCTCTGTGGAACCAAGAAGTCCCTTGTCATATAAAAGTAGATGCAACAAGTGCTAGTATGAAGACTTTTTGCTTCACATTAAGGAGACTAATAGGAAGTTTATGGGCTGTAAAACCCAGAGGAAAAAACAGGATTACAGAAGCAAAGCTCAGCCCCACTGGATTAGAGATCCTCTGGAGCAGGTCCATCGGCCAAGGGGATTTGAATCTATGCCCCAAAAGCCTCTCATGCCCGGTCATTCTTCATATTAGCACTAGATGGCCTCTGGGTGGTAGCCTGAATCTCAGTGGGTGGCTGCCCCTTCCACTCTCTGCATCCCATTCATTTCTTCAAGAGGCACAAAAAGCCTGTTTAACAGTAGCCTGTCTCTCCATGCACCACTGGGACAGCAAATGAGAATCTCTGCCCAGCCTGAGAATGTTAAAGGATTTAGGGCAGCAGCAGACAGCAGATCAGCAGATCAGTCTGCCCAGAGATGGGCACTACCATATCTATTCCGTAGAACGTGTAAAGTAACTCATATTCCTGACTGCCAGGGTGATGAGGAAGGCCTCTCACATCTCCACAAATGAAGCTGCTGCACTGGGGACCTCAGTACAACAACCCATCCTAGGGACACCCACCACAGCATCCCATCCTAAGGATGCTGCGCTCTTCTTTTGCATGCTGCTACAGCTCTGCACCCAGCTGCTCCAGACATGCTGTGTGGCCTCCCACACAACTCCTTGCTCTTGATGTTTTACACCTTCAGACCCATCATAACAAAGTGCTGTTTTCCTCATGTTAGCAGGCACTGATGGGATAACAAGCTCTCTTTAGTTTTGAAAAGAGTGAATTGAGCAAACTGCCTTGAAGTGCAGCATTTGCAACAAATATTCCCAATGAAAGGAGCAGGAGGAGGCAGGGAATGAACAGACAGATCCTACACATCCTTACAAGGTGCTTAATACAACAATGCAAGATTCAACATCAGGATTCAACAGCTGTACTGAATAAACTTACTGGTAGAAGCTGATGTCTGCCAACACACCCAAACGTCTTCTTTGCTAGCTGCAAAGGAGACTCAAAATGCAGCCAGCAAGAGAAATGTGCTTATGATGACTAAGACCAAAAAGCACAGAAAGAATTTCAGCTGCACTTTGAATGCTGCCTTTGGTCTTGATGACATGCTAACTGCTGGTCTTCAGGCTCTCACTGCTCTCCAGGGCTTTCCCCAGGAGTTTCCCTTCTCTGCAATGTGCTCTGCTTTACTTACTGAAGATTATGTGGAAAGAGGATTTCTCCTGCAGTAAAATCATTTCAGCAGGTGAATTAGTGAGGAATGCTCAGGACTTAAATGCAGGGAAACACGTAACCAGCAGGCTGGAGCAGAGGGAAATGTAAGGGGAAACCTCAAGAAAACAAAAAAGGGGGGGGTCCAATGACAGTGATTGTTGGTGAGCCTGTGCCCAAAGCCCCAGGCTGCATCTCGGAGCACTTCATGCTCACTGGAAGACATAATGCATCATCTGTTGATGAGAGTTCCTCGTTTGCAGTGGGGAATTCCACTTTCCACAAAGGCCTGAATATCAAGGCCACCCCTGCGATGCTAGCAAAGCACTGCAGCATTTCTGTCATTAGAGGGTACAGCCTTCAGAAGGGTGCAGGCCCAGTGAATTGAGGTGGGGGGCTGTGATGGAACAGAGCCATCAGTCAGCTTGAGCCTCTCAGTGCCTGTAAGCACTTCCCAGGATCACAGAAATGTGTGTTGGAAGGGACCTCTGCAGGTCACCCAGTCCTGGCCCAGTCAGTCTCATGCCTGTACTCCTGCTGAGTGTGTGTGCCGAGTGTTCCTTCTCCGTAGATCTTGGATGTGTCTTATCGCTCTTCAGGATGAGGGTAATTTTTTGTTACTGTGAGATGAGAGTACTTGACAAGAACAATAAGCAATGCTCAAAAAAAGCTTTTTAACAGCTGTGCTTCTCTTTAAATACTTTCATTAATGGGTTTAGCCTTGTACCATCATTTGAAACAGCAGATCTGTTACTGAATTCATTTCATAGGTAAAGCAATAAACTATATCTGTTCTAATGAATGCTGAATAGCAAGCCTACAGAAAAGCTTTATATAGGCAAATAAAGGCAAATTAGGATCTAAACCGAAGCTAATACAATGAGACTTTTGGATCGATGATGCTTTTTCCTCAAGTTTAATGCTTGGGTACAACTCTACATCCATAAGAGCCGCATTACCCAGACATGCTCAGCAGGCAGTCAGCACTTGTGCTGCAAGGCCCAGGGACCCTAGGCATTACCACAACACACACATTTCTCTTTCCAAACTATTTGCAGAACCTCTGCTAGAGCAGCAAGATTACATGTGAGCAGTGATCCCTCAAGCCGGATGAACAAATGAATGAAGTCTAAGAAAGCAAAACTCCAGCCAATCCTTGGTGATTTCTGTGGACTTTGGTGAATAGGGACTGATTCCTGAAAGTTCAGGCATTGTTTCTCTCACTGCTTAATGCAGCTGCAACAGCACTTCTGGAGCACTACATTGCAATGCTTAAAGTCCTTGATCCTTGTATGTGTCCTGAACCAAAAAACTACTATTGAGGATTATATTTATGAAATAATACTGGAGTTTCACTATCTTCTGCCAACTGCATTTGTAAGCGCTGTCTGTCCATACCGAGAGGTGGACTGAAGAAACAGAAGACTTTTTGTTCTGGAAAACTAATACTAAAGCTCCCCAGACACTGGAAAATAAGTAGTGGGGCTGGAGGCTGTGCAGCAGTAGATATCCATCCTATTCAGCCCTTGCAAACTTTGCTTTGTCACTAAATTCTTCCCCTTTCTCTGTCCATTTCATAGAATCATTAAGGTTGGAAAAGACCTCTAAGATCACCCGGTCCAACCACCAGCCATCCCCACCATGCCCACTGCCCATGTCCCTCAGTGCCACATCCACACGGCTCTGGAACACCTCCATGGATGGTGACTGCACCACCTCTCTGGGCAGCCTGTGCCACTGCAGCACCACTCCTTCTGAAAATAACTTTTTCACAATATCCTGCACCTCCTGAAAGTGTGGAAATGAACAGAGAACAATTCCTCAGTGTCTATGGGCCTTGGATCATGTTGCATGAGAAGTAAGACCTCACAAAGGAAGGGAAGAGAGAGTATGGTAGTCTTCATCTTGAAGGCTTCAAGATATTTTACCCTTGCCTTGAGCAGAGGAGGCCACCCTGCACCCTAATGGGCTGTGAGCTGTCACCCTGCTACACCCTACAGCTGCTGTGGCTGCAAACACCCAACGGCTGAGGGAGGATGAGGTCAGGGCTTTCTCCAGTCCTGCCACCAACCTGCCTGCAGTCACTGGAAGGCTGCAACACGCTTCTTGTAATCCTGCTTGAGCACTGAATGCATTCAAGTACAGAGGAATTTTTCGAGGGTCTAGGAGGTTATTATCATCTCAGTTAAGGATCACCTCTCTCTAAGGATTCAGACTCCAGCAAATGTTAATTATCCTTCCATCAATCTCATGTTCATGAAAGCCTTGTAAGGACTATTTTTAGCTGTATAAATATCTCCTTCCTGAATGGAAAAGCTTTTGTTCCTCTTGCATATCTTATTTTTCAATGTTAAGCACATTAGATAGAACTGAGTTTCTTTTCTTTCTCAGAAACCATCTCAAGAATGTACAATATTTAATGAAATTGCTAAGAACAATACCATCTTCAGACGTGAATATATGATGTTAGAAATCTGGAATGAGGATGAAACAAAAATGATCACAGCAGGGTGCTTGAAGTCCATGTTTAATCCTACAGAACGTGCCACTGAGAGAGCTGGTTGGTGCCCAGAGCATTCCAGCAGACAGGTGCCCCTAAATAAGCTTTCTCAACCAGAGCTGTTGGGGGAGGGCTGAACCCTCTGGGGTGCGAGTGACAATGGCTCCATTCACTGGGGCACTACCTGTGATGCCTCAGTGTCACTCCTGTGTAACAGGAGTAGTGGGATCTCTGAACCCACAGCTGAATGGTACCAATGTAGCATGTTCTGCTCACAGCTCCAGGCAGCTGGTGAGGTATTAGTACAGGCTGCCCATGGAGGTGGTGCAGTCACCGTCCCGGGAGGTGTTCAGAACCGTGTGGATGTGGCACTGAGGGACGTGGTCAGTGGGCATGGTGGGGATGGGCTGGCAGTTGGACTAGATGGTCTTAGAGGTCTTTTCTAACCTTAATGATTGTGTGATTCTATGAAACAAAAGCACAGGGATGGCTGACCCTCAGTGAGCTGTTTACTCTGGAGCATAATGATGAGCATTGGGCCATCTCTACTGTTTTTGTTTGCAATCTTTTGAACATAAATAGTAAATGTGCACTAGGGCCCAGTCTGCTTCCCTAAGAGCATAAGCCATATTTGTTTAAACCATAGATCATAGTACTCTGTATTCCACACTTTGATAATTTTCTTTTGCTTATGTGCCCAGGCACAGAGAAGCAGACTCCAGAAAGGAAAGCCTTGCTCAGAATGAGAAGTTCTGGTAACTATTAGGTATTTTGGTTAGCTGCTCTGACACACTTGTTGGGGAAGAGAGGATTTTTGGAGCTTTAGGTACTGGAAATCATTGCTGGGTTTATTACACATTTTCTATGTGGCTTTGGGCGAAGTGCTTTGGCCTTAATTTTATACCAGAGAAGGAAATGGAGTGTAGCTATTGACTTCAGAGAGATCTGGATTGGGACCCTTGCCTCACCAGGACTTTTAAGTTTCTCATTTGTATGTAGGAACCATAAAGGTGTGGTTTGCAAGTCTTCATTGTAGACCTGCTATTTTCCATTTACAGACCTTGAGCAATAAGGTCATTCAGGTGAGGCAGCTTGGGCTGCACAGCTCTGATACAGTCTGCTGCCCAGTACAGAGCTCTGGCTCCCATGCAGACCTCTTGCAGGCTGAGTCTCGCTCCCTTTTGCAGAGCGTTTGGGGTTTCCAGGGCTGGGAAATGAGAAATATCCTGGGAACTGCATTGTTTTCTTTTCACCTGCCATAAATTGCTGTCAGTTCACTTGTTTAGATGATGCCTCTTGCAGTGCTCTCCATAAATGTGCGGCTCTGTAGTGGCTGACGTTTAAAGAGCTAATATGGCTTGAAGCTTCAGATTATTACTGTAGAGCAAATAACATTTAAACATTATATTCTGTATCTCTTGGCACATATATATTTATGGGAATTTTGGTCAGAAGGGAAAAAGGAAAAAAAAACCCACAAAATTATTAGAACCTTGTTTACAAGCCAGAGCACTAAAAAAATTGTGAGAGTTTCAAGGTAAACCTGGTTCTTTCTGTGCTTGTTATGTTTTCCATCCTTACTCATCAGTGTAGGACTCCATCCCAACCCCAGTCTAAGCGGTATTGACAGGAAAGGATTATCCACAGGAATCTGACATATTTACATCTAGAGAATGCCAAGGGAAAATCTTTCTGAGTGGAACAAAGCCGGCCTTATTTGAACCAGCTTCTTCCTCTGCAACTGTGAGGGACACCAGGGCGGGGTGCAGGAGTTAACTGGCTGATAAATATTTCATGCACTAATTTCTTCTTAAGAGGATATGTTGGAAAAATAAGAAATCACTGCTTTGGTTTTTATTCCTCTCCGAATGAAACTGGAATCACTTGACAAAAGACATGTGGCAAAATGCTGAGCTGAGCTCCTAGAGAGCATCATCGTGGAAAAGATTTTGGGATGCATCATTTGCAGCTCCTTATCAGCCAAAGAACACCTGTTCCATATGTTCTCATACATAAAAAACCAGAGCCCTGGGATCTCTTTGTCTTAGGTCTAGCAGGCTTAAAGACGTGATGCTGCATTAACATCAAATACCTCTGGATTTTAGCACTTGCGTTATAAATGTCAGAATCATCCAATTCTGCTCTTATAAACAGATTCCTGAGCTCCAACTATTGGGAAGACAGATTATTTTGGGAGCTTGCAAAATGATTTACACCAAGAGATTCTGGAGAGGTTTTGCTACTTGAGCCAACAGAAAATACACACTGCTTTGGTGTGCAGGGTAGAATTATTTTGAG
Organism: Excalfactoria chinensis; assembly: GCF_039878825.1. NCBI lineage: Eukaryota > Metazoa > Chordata > Aves > Galliformes > Phasianidae > Excalfactoria > Excalfactoria chinensis. Next base: position 51,106,241 of record NC_092825.1, on the reverse strand, counting down.
CAATTCTGCTCACCATTGGAGCAAAGGGACTGTTTGATAAAGGAATGGATTTGCATGCTCTTTGAGCATTTCCTATCTGGATCTGCAAATATATGTTGTGTAAATATTGTGACCCTGCACCTCTGATGTCTGTGAACACCAGCTCACTGCTGGCAGAGGATGGCAAGGGCTAACGTGCATGCAGGAAGGGCAGGATTTCAGCAACGTAGGGTACTTTGAGGACCGACAGGGATGAGCATCCTGCAGTGTTAAATATCATATTCCAGTTAACATTAAAAGCAAAATGACTACAGGTTTCCCATCCCGAAACACCTATAAACAAAGCAGCTGATGGCACAACGAATACATCAGAGACCAGTTATTAGCAAAATGGGCAGAATAAGTACCAGTGGGGGGAGTACTGCAGACCACAGGGGAAGAGTAACACTGTACATCTGCCCTGTGCTATTCCCAGCACAAGCCCTTAAAGTTGCAACCTGGGGAGGTTCACCGGAAAGCAATGGTTACCCTGCAGCTCTCTGCTGCCTCTGTAATGTCCTTATCTCTGCCTTGCTGCATTTCAGCCCCACATCACCCCCTCCACAATAAGCAAATGGGTCCTTTCTTTCTTCAGAACTACTTTTTACCTATTTGAGAACTGTACTATTTGTTTCCTCCCTTTTTTTTCCCTTCAGCCCCTCCACTGTTTTCAAGTCAAAATGAGCACAGCTGTTCAATCCTTTTTCTTCACAAACCACTTTACCTCTGATCATCACTATCTTTCTCTGCCAGAGCCTTTCCTGCTGAGCCACACCTTTCCTCAGTCTCTGCAAGGGGGAGAGGATATCCTTAGCAGTGCTGAGCAGAGCAGAGGGCCCACACTGCAAGTTTTTAGGCAGTCCTGGTGTTCGCACATCTCAGTAAGCCTTTTTTTCCTGTAGTTGTTTAACTTTTCTACAACTCTGTTTATCCTACCAGCTGAGTTATGTCAAATAAAATGGTGAAAAGATTAAACCACTAATCTGTGTTTCAACAAAACTTCTAACATACGCATCCATGCCACCAGTAATTCTTGCTGTTATACGCTATTTCACTTGAGACAGTGGTCTAATCCACACTGGGAGAAGTCCAAGCACCAGCACCCGGTTTACCTCCACCCAGTTTGTCAGACAGGATACGGGTGAGCCCTTTTAAGTCGAACCAAGCCCTCAGTGCCTGGGTCTAATGGCTTCCCCATTTGTAAGATAAGAGCTGAAAATAAAGACAAATGTTAGTGAGCTGATTTGATCAATACCTCATCAATCAGCTGGACAGTTTCAGCTGAAATTTGTTACTGAAACAGCAGTTCATTCATGAACAGCTACTAATGTAAAATAACATTGGCAACTGATTATGGATTGACTGAGGCTGCCTTCTCTTTCATTGAGAAGTGTAAAGACAATGGTAAAAAGCAATGCTAAGACACAGTGTGCTCTTTGAGCATTTATTAGGACATTAGGAAATATTTGTGCTGCGTGAAGCTGTCAAGCCAAATACAAAAGCTGGACCTGAGCTATGCAAAAGGGATCTTTGCAGCTGTGCCTGCCTCCAGCCACTTTATTTATGAACAATTATTCTTACTTAGTGAAATAAATCATTTCAAAAGTTTGCCACAGAAATGAAGTTACTAGATGCATAACTAGTTGCTTTTCCATTTAACCTCTGAGGTCTAATGTGGCCTGGCCATGTGGCTGGCTTTAAAGTGTCATTATGCTCCCTCCTTAGGAGGATACTACCTTTCAAAGCCATTACACGGTCTTGAATACCTCCCTGTCTTGAATACCTCCCTGTCAAAAGGCTGCACTGATTCTCCTTTAGTAGGAAGGGTTTGGGTGCTCCCCTGTTTTGTTGAACACATACGTAGCCTAATTACATGTATTACCTATCTATCTCTGTGAAGTGGACCTTGGGAACTCTCAGGACATGATGATGCCAACACTAATAGAAACATCATGGATCATTTGACTTGGAAAGGACTGTTAAAAGCCATCCAGTCCAGCTCCCCTGCAATGAACAGGGATGCCCACAGCTAGATCAGGATGGTCAGAGCCTCTCCAGCCTGACCTTGGGTACCTCCATGGATGGGGCCTCCTCACTGAGCAACCTGTTACAGTGCCTCACCAACTTGACTATAAAAATCATTTTCCTTATGTCCAATCTAAATCTTCCCCCTTGTAGTTCAAGCCCATTTCCCCTTGTCTTCTCATAACTGATCATGATAAAACGTCTGTCCCTTGCCTTCTTACAGACCCCTCTCTCAGGCCACTCTCAGGTCTCCCCGGATCCTTCTCTGTGCTGAACAGCCCCAGCTCTCTCAGCCTGTCCTCTCAGTAGAGGTGTTCCATCCCTTGGATCATTTTTATGGCCCTCTGGATGGACTCCAACAGGTCCATGTCTCTCCTGTACTGAGGACTCCACACATGGACACACTACTCCAGGTAAGGTCTCACCAGCACAGAGTTGAGGGGCAGGATCACATCCCTCACCCTGCCAGCCATGCTTCATTCGATGCCGCCAAGGATACTATTGGCTTTCTGGGCGCTGAAGGCACATTGTTGTTTCATGTTCGGTTTGCTGTTCACCAGCATCCACAAGTCTTTTTTGGCAAGGCTGCAATCAATCCTTTCATCTCCCAGCTCATACTGATAATGGGGGTTGCCACAACCCAGGTACAGATCTTGTGCTTGGATATGTTGAACCTCATGAGGTTCTCCTGTGCCCACTGTCTAGGACTCTCTGAACGGCATTCCATCCCTCAGGCATGTTGATCACAGCACACAGCTTGGTGTCATACACAAACTTGCCTACTGCCGATGTCATTGGTAAAGACACTAAAGAGAACCGGTCCCAGTACTGACCCCCGAGGGACACCACCTGTCACTGGTCTCCATCTGGACATTGAGTCACTGATCAAATATTATGTAAGTCCTTTCTGTACATTATTTCTGTTCTACATGCTTTGGGCATTAAGAAAGTCACACCAATGGCACTGCTGGTGGCATCCAGCCTCGCATGCATTCACTGCATTCATCACATACTTCTCACCTTGCAACTATCATCCTAAGCTCCTGAGCATTCTAGACAACACCGCAGCACTGATAAGGCTCGAAATCCATCTTCAAGAATTCCTCTGTAAGCACAGCAGCTAAACTACCTCCAGTAAAAGCTGAAAAGTCAAGGGCTGTGCCCCTCCTCAGTATAAAGCTCTGGTGCTTCCCTCAGGCCCTTTCCATTTACCCACTGGGAACCTCTTGGCAAACGTTACATTAAGAAAGCAGCAAACCAGAAAAAGAAAAAAAAAAAAAAAAAGTGCAAAGAATATTCCAAACATTTATTATGCATTAAAAATACTGCAAACAAGCCATACAGTTCATTTCACAGTAACCTAAAGAACGTTGTTCAAGAACTTGAGAAGTCAACAAAGAACAGTGCAGTTCAAACAGTGACAACAGTTATCTTAATGCCATGGGTCCCTTTCTTCGCCAGCAGTTCTTTCCTGTTTACAGTGTGAACAACACAAGATACAGCTTGCTATCTTACGTAGCTAAGAGAACTCCCTTTCACCTGTGCTGTTCCCACAAACAGACCACTTTAGAGAAGTGCTATTCCTAGGAATGATTTTCCTAATGTAGCCAAAGTGCAGGCTGAGGTGGGCACAATGCACACAAGCCAGCGGTGGTCCCTGTTTTCAAGATATCTATGTGCAGAACCCTGTACCAAATCTTCAGAAGTAAACTTGGAACAGAGGGATATCCTTTCTGAACATACAGAAAACTAAAAAAGTTCAATGTGAAAGTGGTTTTGAAACGAACATAAATACCTGGAGCACTGTGATACCTTGTCCCCTCTCTCAATCAGTTAGAGGAAGTATCCTTCATAACTGATGCCCTGGGCAGATACCCGGGGAAATCAGTCATAAGGAATTGGCTCCAAGTTCAGGTCACTGTCAGCTGTGTGAAAACTTGGAAACGTATATACCTTAGAAGCAATTCTGCTGATTTCATGCTGATTTCCCCCCTTTTGTGTTGTGAAGTGTATTATTATTATTAGCATGCTTGCCATACAGGGAACATGACAGCCGCAATTTCAGTCCTCTTTCCTCATCTGTGATCATTTTTACAGAAGATTCTGTATCATGGAGTCTTAGGTCTCTATGAGAAAGAAACAGCCCAAAAATACACAAAGAATTACTGTACCTTCTTTGCAAATGTTCCTTCTGAGCACCAGTCTTTTGCACCAGCAGCTAAAAGATGCCAGTACAGAAGCCCACAAGCAATTAATCTCTCCAGCCATATGGTGGAGCACCTCTCTTACGCCTCATGCCCAAGCAATACTACTTCATAACATTCCTTACTGGAGGTCCAGCTTATCCATTAGTTCCATGGTACAATTTCAGGGCACAAAGAAATGGACTCTACCTCAGCTGATAGCTGGTGAACTGACCCCGTGGCTGAGCCACAACTACAGAAACAAGTGACTCGCTTCAAAGCTGGTCATGGCGATAGGTCTCTTCATTCGACAGGGTGATAGGTTTGTTCATCTGCTTTTTAAAACACATTTACGAGTCAAATCCTCGGTGCATATGGTTGTACACTTTTCATACCAGAATAGCTGTGGTCCTTTGGTGTGGGATTTCTAATGTCATAGTGTGAAACACCTTCATACCGTTAAATATGTGCCCACGCTGATGAGGCTGTAGTGCCTTAGTTACACCACTACAGTTGCAGTGGTACAACTTTACAGAGAACAGAAGCACTTAGAAACTCAACCCATAATTAAACTCATGTTTTCTCAAAATAAAACAGAAAACAAAACAAAACAAAACAAAACAAACAACTACACAAAAAGAGAAATAAAGGAAACAAGCAGAACTGTCTCTATTATTAAAGTATTCTCTTTGGAGGTATCAAATTGCTTTTAAAAAGAGTAAAAAACTGGGCATACAAAAGCTATTTTCTTTAATCCAATATATGCACAAGGAGCACTGCTGCCTAAACTTTTTCATGTATTTTTTCAACTTTCACAAACAATCTTTCCAGATCATTCCTCAGGTCGTCTATAGAGCTCTTGACAGACTCCAGGTTGTTCTCATTATTCTCAATTTTCACAGAGTAGGAGACTAAACTATCCACTGCAGTTCTGATCATTTTCAAATCAGAATCAACCTGGCTGACAGAAGATCTCAGTTCATCCACAGAGCCTTCCACAGAATTAAATTTTTCGAGATATCCTTGAGAATGTGCTTGATCCACCTGAAGACTTCCCTGATCCAACAATATACTAATTTGCTTCTGGACATCCTCAAGAGCACCTGAAGATGGCAAGTCACTGATACTTCTTCTCAAGTCCTCTACATCATTGTACAGCGAGGTCTGGGATTCACCGAGATTTTTCAGAACGTCTGAGACTGAAGTTATGTCCATGTCTGAGATTCCCTGAAGACCACTCATGCTTTGTTCTAGAGTACTGAGCTTGTTGTCATATTCTGCTTCCTTAGAAAGGAACAATTGTAACTTTTCGCCATGCTGAGAAGCAATAGAACTTACAGACTTCAAGCCCTCTTCTATGTGTCTCAATCGAGACTCCAGTCCTTCGCTGTTGTTTTCAAAAGTTTCTAACGCTTTTCTAAAGAGTTCGTTTTCTTTCCATTTGTTGAGCTCAGCTTTAATACGCAGTAAATCTTCATCAAGTCTTTTAATGTCACCAGGGAGATGCGTAATAGACTCCTCTGCTCTCAGAACTTTCTCTTGTAAAGCCTTTAATGAGAGGTGTTCAGTGTCCGCAGCCTCTTTGAATTTCTCGTGCTCCTGCTTGAGGTTGACTAACTCTTTCACTTCAGTATAAACATCAGACTCCATGGAGTTTATTGTATTCTTCAAGGTCTCTATGTCTTTTTCTTTGGTTTTCATGGATGCTTGCATCTCACCAAAAGCGTCCTTTAGCACCTTTATTTCATGCTTATACGCATCTGCTTTTTCTAGTGAATCAACTTTTGCTTTCATATTTTTTATTTCGTCTTGGCTCCTTTGCTGGACTTCAGTGAATACAGCAATGTTATCGTTGATAGACTTGGTTAGCTCCGTTAGTCTCTCTTCCACTGTGTTTTCTAGTGATGTAAAGTCTCGTTCCCTTGCATCCTTCACCATGTGGATGCCATCAGACAAGTCTTTCAAAATTTCATTTTGCAGCTTCTGAAGCACGTCGCTGATCCGATTAATTTCATTCTCCCCTTGCTTAACCGCCTTCTCAGTAACCTCCTGCTTCTGCTGAGCAATTTTCATCATGGATTCAAAATCTCCAAAGCTGGCTTGAAGGGAATGCACCTAAAACAAAAATCCAGATGGTTAACACAATTTTATCCTTACTTGTATCCTTATAAAGATCATGGTGGCCCTTGCTACCATACTAAATGATCACTTCGTAGTCCCCCCATGCTCCCTACCTGAAATCACCCTACGGCATACAGATACAGCATCTAGAGCCTTACAGATCCATATACATACCCTCCACTGAGGACCCTTGACCTCACTATAGATTACTATATATATTACTATAGATTATAGATACTGCTATAGATTATCCAGGAAACCCACGGCAGTAAAAAATCAAGCTCAAGCCTCCAGAGTTTGCAACTCTACCCCTGAGCCACCCTCTATATGATTCCTGTGGGCTGCAAGACTTTACTAAGGGAGAACACAAAACAAAACAAAGAATAAGCACTAACTCGCATGCACTTCTGAATACAGAACAGCTGAGATTACACTCTACCAGGATATTAAACCTGAGGTCAGTGCCTTAACATGAAAGAAGTTTCAAAGCAGGCAAGAAAGTATAACTGGGAAAAACTAAGGGAAAAGGAGAGCTGGAAATGGCTGGGGAATTGAAGTATAAATCATGACAATTTGCTGCTCCTGGAGACCGATTTTTCTTGTTAACTAGTTTTTAACATAAAAACATAGAAAAGCTTCATTGTTCTAAATAAGCTGTACCTGATTATGCATACACAAACACACTGCTAGTGAGCGGGGGTGCATGCATGTACATGGGCTGAGAACAGAGGTGTAGCAGCAGTCAAAGGGACTGACTAACTTCTGTCTCAGGTTAACACAGCAAGTGATTACCACTGGCTCAGGCACGCTATGAAGCTTCTCAACTACAAGAATTGTATTTATTGATGTTCTAATGGCAGCAACAGGGAAGAGGGCAAGGGGTGCGTGGCCACCAAGCTCATCTGCTCTCATATTTGCCCAGGCACACCAATGGGAAAGAAAGTGTTACTTAATTTTGGGGCAGAGTAGAATACTGGTCTCAAGGCGGCTGAGAAGTCTTTGTGTGTGTGTGTGTGTGTGTGTGTTGTACTTTTTTCACGTTTGTAAAGTAAACACTCCTACTGGCTGCAACAGGAATCAATCACGAACAAAATACCTCAAGGCTTTGGCAGGACGGCAAGTGCTGAGTAACGCGTGCTACCTTGCCTCATGCCTATGGCTGAAGGGTATATATTTAATCAGTCATGCCACATGTGCTGCCATGTTTACTGATTAGATACACAGCTGGAAAGGTGGTTTTATTTTATAAATAAAAGGAAATTTATTTTACATATTAGAAAGAAAATTTTTTCAACTGAGAATGGCTCTAGCAGTTCCCAGTCAGTCTCCGAGCCTAGAAATTCATCTCAAAACACTTAATAGACTTAGTAAAAAGAAAATAAGATTTTTGTTTCTATTTTTGCAAAACTAAACCCAGGACCAAGATATTAAGGGAAATCCACACAGTGAAAGGACCGTAGGCTTCAGCCATGCGACTCGCCCTTGCTCCAAAGGATCCCTGAAGTTTGAAGAACACCCATAAGGATTACTTCCTTGACCCTCTCTTCTGTAAAAACTTTTGCAACAACTTTGCATTCCTTACACTTGTACTCTCTCATGCTCATACATGAAACAAGAAATGAATGAAAGTGGGGGCAAACTGCAGGCAATACCACCACACATATTGCAGTTGGGCAAGAGCCATTCCTCTGACTCACCAGCCTCACTTTCATTACACCTTGACTGCCATTCACTCTTTTTTCCACACAGAGAGTGTTTTCCCTATCAGTATAGATGGAGTTCAGAGAGCGGGGAGAGCACACTGATGTTCTCCTCCCATCTTATGAGGGAATTTATTTTTCTCTGACAAAGCCAAACCATCAAGTTCATATTTTTAATTAACTGCCTTCACACGTCAGCCTTAGAAAAGCCACCAGAAACGGGCAGAGGAGGTATCTCTGAAAACTGCTATATTCAAGTCTAGAATTCCACATCATTTCCTTTTTCCTCCTCCTGCTGATGCATAAAGCAGATGAGTTTATATAACACTCCCGACAAAAGCCTTCTGCAGTAGAGAACTGAAGAGGAAAGATAGCTCCACCCAGCACCCTCTACGTACAATGCAGGACCCCACACACGTGTACAATGCCGAAAGAAAGCCTGTGCTCCTCTCCTTCAAGTACACTCTTCAGTAAATGCAGCACAAAGCCACAAAGCTTTTGAGGGTTATACCGAAACTCTGCTACCTCCTTCCCCCACCACTTACTCTTGTATTAGAGGGTCTCACCTCAGCCATCTGTTACAAACAGGCAAGCGAAGTTTTGGTTCTCTTTCAAAGCATCTATTTATAATCTTACTCTATATACCTATCTCACAGAATATGCAAAAGATACCTGAGGTTATCTGCAGCAATGCAGAGACAGGCAACAAATAGCACCCTTTAGTAAGCTTGATGGGCTTACAATCTGCTTCTGAAATGCTAAGACCCTGCACTCTTACATCCATTTCCCATCTCACAGGAGTCTTCTGTTCCCTCCCTGTGACAGACCTACGGCCAAGGCTGATCCTACAAGTTCCTGGCCCACAGGGAGCCAGGCACCCACAGGAGGCGGCTCCCAGCAGTTAAGCTGGCACAGGAATTTTGCCTGCCTTGATCTTGGCCCTAACTACACACACTGCCTGCAAACCCACTGCACTACACCCCAGACAGAAGCCTGATATATATTTTAATTTGATTACATGCTTTCACGTTCACCATGTCATTAAGGTCTTAAACACCCAGGGACAGATCCAGACGGGCAGTGCCATTTGTGAAGCTCTGGCTCCAGGGCTAATAAGGCTCAAGGGAAAAAATTCAGGAGTGTTTCCTCTGAGTCCCTCGAGCCACACCCTTTGTCAGCCACTCTACATCTCTGCTGCGATGCTGGCCATCCCAGCCCTGCTCTCCGGGCTGCAGACGGCAGGAGCCGGGCAGCTTCTGTAGCTGGAGCAGTGCTTGCGGCACGGCTCTGCAGCTCCACTGGAGACCTGGGGTCTGTGCGCAGCATCGCAGCAGCTCCTGCCACGTCCACATCCACGTTCAGCCGTACTACTGACACCACCGGCCTTGGCGCACATCGGCCGCGTCCAGCAGGCTCCCTTTTAACTTCGCGATGGTAGGGAACGTGGAAATCCCGGCAGCAGGGTCCGCTCTCCCACCACCACGTCAGCGTGCCGGCTGTTTTATATAAAATGGCTTCGCACCGAGCAGGCTAGAGGGGCGGATTCCTCGGGAGGCCCCGCGACCACCCCTTCCAACACCACGACAGCATCCTCGCGGACGAGGCCCGGAGGCGCACCCCCTTCCCGCACACCCGGCGTCCGCCTCGGTGCGCTCGCCCCCCGCCCGCCGCCCCTGCTACCTTCTGCACCACGGCGTCCAGCGTGGCGGCGAGCTCTTGCCGCTGCCGCCCCGAGGCCTCCCTTTCGCGGGCGCTCCGCCCGACCTCCTCCCGCAGCTGCCGGACGTACCAGCCGGCGGGCAGCGCGGCGCCCAGCACCACGGCGGCGCCCAGCAGCAGCGCCCAGCCGCGCCGCGGGCCGGCTCCGGAGCGGCCCCCTCCGCCCCCCGCCCCGGACCGGCCGCCCCGGCCGTGAGACGCCGCCGCCGCCGGCTTCTTGGCCGCCGCCTCCTCGGAGCCGCCCGGCTGCGCGCCCCGCTCGTTGGCGGCGGCGGGCGGGCTGCCCCCCTTGGGGCCCCGGTGCTTAGCGGCCGACATGGCGGGACGGGGCCGACCCCGTGCGCCGAGCGAGAGCGAAGGAGGCTGGAAAGGAGCGAAGGCGGGAGGAAAGGAGGGAGGGAAGAAGGGAAGGAGGCCGCCGCCGCGCGATGGGGCGGGGGTGCCGGCCCGGACAGCGCCCGCTCCCCGCCCCGCCCCGAGAAACCGCCACGCACGCGGGGCCGGGCCTGGGCCCCCGCGGGGCAGCCCGCCGCCACGCAGAGGGAACCGGGCTGCCACGGGGGGCGCGGGCTGCGTGGCCATCCCCAGCCCCGATGGAACGCGGCACCGAAGCCCTGTGCGGGCTATAGGACAGAGCGAGCTGCAAGGAAGTGTAGGTGTGTCAAAAACACACCTCGAGTTCGTCAGCATCGTACCTTTCTGAAGTTCCGTTTGCGCTGGTGGTAGCAGTTAGCATAGGGACTGTTGGCTGATAGGCACCCAACTGCTCTGCCAGCTCAATGGAAAATGTAAGGATGTTCTGGGCGTAGACCTTTCAGTGTACCCCCTTAGTCAGTGATGGATTGCAGGGACGGGGGGTTGGTAACCTTTCAGGTAAAGATGTCCCATGATATAAAAGTGCCCACACATCAGGTTGGATATTAGGAACAATTTCTTCTCAGAAAGAGCAGTGCTGCGGCAGGACAGGCTGCCCAGGGAGGCAGTGGTGTCACTGTCCCTGCAGGTGTTCCAGAAAAGAGAAGCTGTCACGCTGAGTAACAGCCTAGAGCAGTCACAGGCATGGGCTGATGGTTGCACTAGATGAGCTTAGTGGTCTTTCCAACCTTAATGATTCTATGATCACACACAGTGCAAGGCAAGGGTGGTCACAGCATCTGACTTCTGTAACTGTGGGTTATAGTTCTGGAAGTGAGTCCTAACTGACAAAAAGCAACTCAGGTAAACTCAGGTATGCTTTATTTTATCCTCAACATCCACGTAGCAGCAATACAGACTTCTTTGTATATGCTGATGCAATACATTGCATCTGTAGTTGCTTGGCTTTCTTCAGTTCTTGAACCTCCTGTGCTGAACAGTACTTCACTGTTCCCTTTGAAAGTGGAAGCAAGGTTCCTTCTGTCCACAGAATCACAGAATTGGGAAGGACCCCCAAAGGCCACCTAGTCCAACACCTCTGCAGTGAACCAGGACACCTACAGCTAGATGAGGGTGCTCAGAGCCCCCCCGGCCTGACCTTGCATGTCTCCTGGGATGGGGATCCACCACCTCTCTGGGCAACCTGTGCCAGTGTCTCAGCACTCCTACCAAAAAAACCCCCTTTTTTTTTCTGTTTAGCGAGGTGCCTGAAGATTCAGAGTAAAATGCATATTGGAAGATGCTATTCCACAGCTGTTAAAGGACAGCACGCAGAAGGTGGTATCTGCATAAAGCTGGCAGCTCCCAATCCTCAGAGCCAGGATTCTTGACTCAGGCCAGTGCTGTGACAAAGCATCTGATGTGATGAGAGAGTTTGTAATTGGAGAATCCTAAATAGCAAAACATGCAAAAATGTCTTCTCTTCTGCTCTGTCCCAATGCTTACTTTTACTTCAGACAGAAATGAGGCCACTCAGTTTTTAATGCCTCCTTGTTTCTCCCTGATAGACTTGCTGAGTAACTGGGTCACCAGGATGGACCCTCAAGGATTCTTTTTTATTTTATCGTTTAATCACCAGATGGTGAACAAAGTAAGCTGATTCTTTATTGCCCCTTTCTTGCACAGCTATTAAGGAAGAGGCTTACATGGTAGACTTGTATCAGTGCTTCTGCCTTGAGTTTTCTCAGGAGGTTCATAAGGAGTAACACGCAGAGCAGTCATGGAGTTAGACCTGGGCTAAGTGCAAATGACCATCAAACAATCACTAGTCCCGGTGTTGATTTCAAATGGATTTGCTAGTTTGTTTTTTAAGAGTGCAATGAAAAGCTCTTGGCAGTTGGTCTCACTCTTCTGCATTTTAATATGTGTCTTTCTATGTAAAACTAATCTTGAAGTCTGTGTTCATGTCTGTATCTGTTATTGTTTGCCTGTATTAAAGAAATGTGTGGGATGAAAGCGAGGAGCAATTCTGTGCAAGGCATACAGTCAATTGATGAAAATAACCCTTCAAAGCTCTACTCAGGCTTCTGGGCAGAGATCTCTCATACATAGTTTAGGTGTCTCAAAGACATAACAAAATGTTGGAAGCAAGAAGTTCTTTCCAGTTCTGTACCTGGGCTGCTGAACTACTGGTGCCGATTTATTTCCTTCTTGTGCTTTTGTGTTATGCTGAAATGCATTTGTTTGCCAAGGTTCATTCCGTGAGTGGAAGTTCATTACGCATACATGCAAGCCGTAACTCCTTGCAAGAGAAAAGCTTGGGGTGCTAATTTAGCTATTCCTCTATTTGATTACAGCAAGAAATTCAACCAACTTGTTTTCCAACTTTGATTTCCAGTACTTTTTTTTACAGCCCCAGATTTCAGACATCTGATCTTTATGCCAAGGATTTGTATCAACCAGAGTGTTCACCCTGCACACAGTGTTCTACTTTGTCACTACTAGTATGGGTCATGAAAGGAAAACTTAACAGTTAAATGGCTTGGGCATGTGTCACCATAATTCTGTCAGACATGAAGATATGAGGTCAAAAGCCTCTCGCTGGAAAGGATGCTGGAGTGACTACAGGTTACAGATGCTACAGAACTTGGTTAGCTGACTGCCCTGACCCTAGTGAGGAACTAAGCACTCCCACAGGGTCAGGAGGTTGCTTTACATACCTGCCAGAGGTGGCTGGAGTGGTTGGGCTTGCACTGAAATGAACAAGGAGCACTCAGAACATGGGGTCAAACTCTCCTTCTGTAGTATAGAAAGAGAAACCACTGGTGCCAAGGGGAGTGCTCACTAAGAATTAGCTGTGGTGGTAAAGTAGTAAGGTGCTGTAGCCCAGCACAGTTCAGGGTTTTACTGACGTACTATTTTCCTTCTGAAGTTTTCACATTCTCTTTTGCCACTGTATTAAATTTGAATAGTTCAGTGGGAAAAAGCAGCAGTCCTGTTTCCTTCTCACAGGACTGACTTTTCCCTGGAATACCAGAAACCTAATTGAAGCTCAGGTGGAGATAGCATCTTTACACCTGCTTTGCAGACTTTTTGTCTTGCCCTTGAGCCTATTATGAAATGTGGGCCTGATGGTCTCAGGCAACTCAGAGTCTTAACATCCATCTGTTAGTGGTAAAGCCAGTCTGCCTGGCTCAGTTATTAGGATTAGGGCAAAATATCTTGTGACCTCAAGATATGTTCTCAACTTTGTTGTCATGAGCCCTGGTGTAAACAACAACATGCCTTGCCCTTTCCCTCTCCTCCCACTGTAGCCATCAGTCAGTCACACACTGGGACATTTCTGACCTGCAGGGCCAGATGCAGCTGCACTTATCATTCAGTAGCCACATTGCCTTGGGCAGGATAAAACAGTACATTAATTCTAAGCTTTATTGTCTCTGCCAGTTTTACTGTGAAAGTTCCGAGCTAGCTTGCTGCAAAGACTGAGCACAAATTGTTCTTTCATTTCAATTAACAGTGGTTCTCTAATGAAAGGCCAATAATTAAGGCCAACCTGATACACTGGTCAAACTTAAATTGTGCCTGCATGTCCTATATGAGACATGGGCATAGATCTTCTTAATTGACTGGAACAAAGGTAAAGGCTGTACAATTATTTTCCTGGCTAGCATTGCAGAAGACACAGACGATGAGAAATGAGTGACATTTCTCCATGGAGAAAATCTCTATAATAAATAACTTACCCCAGGATCAGCAGAGTGGACTAGAGCTTCATGTTCTCTGGACAGTGAAGGAACTGAAACTAAAAAGATAATTAAGTGCTAAGTACTGCAGAGTCTAACTTACTCTTGGCCTGTACAGTGGAATCTTGAAGAAAGAATTTGGTTCCTCACTGTCTTGGTATCTCTCTAGAGGAATAAAGAAAGCTGGGTACTTTAGATGGCTTTCAATCAGCCAGCATGCTATGGGGAAGGGCACTGCTGTGAATAAAAGAAAATACTGTTTTAAAGCCATCCCTTAGAAGCTAATTTACTTGGTGGGGCATCCCTTTCCCCTGTCTAAGCTGGTCCTGAGCATCAGAGGCTTCTGCAATTGCTGGCCCGTGCAGAAAGCACACAAAATGGCCCCTGAGCTACTGGCCCCGGTGCTTGTTCCAAGCACTGTTTATGCAAGTTAATATGATACAGCTGGTTAATTAACAAAGGGCAACAGCAGCCATCACAGCATAGATCAGAGTTTGTGTTTTCTTCGCTCCTATCCAAAATGGATGAAATATATAATAAATAATGTATTCGTGAGTGAAAACAGTCCTGTACATAACAGTCCAGCTGTAGTCTGTCAGTCTTCTCCAAAGCTCTTACAAGCTTCTCTGGGATGATTGTTGCCATGCGTCATGTAAAAACTAGGACAAAGTAGTACAAACATAGTTATTTAAAATGCTGTGTTCTTTATGGAAGCAAGCGGATTAGGCTGTTGCACTTAATCTCATTTAATGTCTCCAAAGGCAAAGGCTGGACTAGAGCATCAGGGCTGACAGGTGCTCTGCTTCTCTTGGAGCCAGTACTGCTGCCTGAGCAAGGTTCCTAGGTCTTGCAAGGGCAAACTGTGTGCCCTGCATTCAGCAGAAGCTGCATTCATAAAACCTACAGCAGCAGTCAACTGGTCTTTGAGAATGCAACAACCGTCCCACAAGGTTCTTGTCACAACTACTGCAGTCCGCAGGAAGGGGAGCTCTCTGTCTCCCTAAAGCAGTAGAGCTTGTTTTCATCTGAGGCAGCTGCTAATGACTGCCAGCATTGTGCCCTCCCTGCTTCCTGCGAGGTAAGGCAAGGACAGCACACAGCTCCTGTGACGGGAAGCAGTGGCAGCCTCAGGTAAGCCTGCCCGGTAATAAGGCCACGCAGCAACGAGCAACGCATCGGTAATAACAACACTTCACCGCTGCGTTCGTTCCTCAGCAGGTGCTAACCGGGCCTAGTAATGCCACAAGTGACTCAATGCCTCATACTTGCCCTGAGGCCAAGATGGCGGCGGGGAGCAATGGAGGAGCCAAGATGGCGGCGGGGGACTCTCACCCCCATCAATGAGAGGGCAGAGAATCGGGGCTAGGAGCATAACTAAAGCTTCCACAGCAACAAAAAAGAACGAAAAACAAACCCGCCCAAAGGTGCTGCCACTACCCGACTCACTCAGCCCCATCCCCTACGATCTCCGCGGGGACCCACACACCCCTCAAGCCCTAAGGGCGGCTCGGGGGCAGAGCTCTATGAGGAGGCTGCGCCCATCGCCGCAGATGGGGCGGTGTCAACCCGAGTCGAAGCCGCTCTTCCGTAAACACCACCCAGCCCTGTGGCCGGCCTTCCCCCGGCCGGGCCCATTCCGCACGGGGAGGAGTACCGCAGGGTTTTTCCTCTGTTACCTCCTCTTGCTCCTCGCTTAGTGATTAGCTCCGGGCACACCGAGGAGACACACACTGTTTTTGGGGGAATGACGATGAGCTGACCTAAATCTGCCGGGATAGCTGACTGCTGGCGGGCAGGAAAGAGTTACTTCCCCCCCCTCATCCCCGCTCCCGGCAGAGATGGGCGCGCCCGAGGAAGGCACTCATAGTCCGGGCTGCTACATAAACCCGGGGGTTGTTTAAAGCCCCGGCGATTGCCGTGTGGGGTGGAGGGGGTGCTGCTGCGGACCTGCGGTAAGTGAGCGGGGATGGGCCGCTGTGCTGTGAGGTAACTGCGGGGCCGGGAGCTGCGGAGCAAGTCCTACTCTGAGGGCAGTCCTGTTCCGAGGGTCGCAGCCCTCCGCTGTGGTGCGGGGGGCAGCCGTCCCGCTGCCCGTTGGGGGGGGACCCCTCACGGACACAGCCGCGGAGTTCCGCCGGCAGCGAGTAGCGAGGGCACCTGGGGACGGGCGCTGAGATCAGGACAGCTGGGCTGGCGGAGCGGCTCCCCCTTCTCCTTTTTCCCCCCCGGGCCTGTCCTTGGTAACGTTGTTTGTTTTGGTCGGGCAGTGCCAAACTCTGTAACTGTTAAAAACATGGGGCCGGGGGAGGAGACAGGCCGGGGAGGAAGAGGAGGAGCCGGCGGCGGGAGGAGAGCTTCGGTCTGAGGCCCCCCAGCTGTGTGGGGTAGAGGACTGAGTTCGTCCTCGGGACGAAAGGGGAGCTCCGCGGGCGGAGAGACGAAGCTGCCCGCAGTAACGCTTGACAAAGGCGCTTTTCTGCCCCTGTGCTTTGCGGCCGAGGGCTGACAGAGGCAGAGAGAAGGGAAACCCGAGCCGATGCCGCCTTGCTGATAGGGCAGCAGCCCAGTGGAATGAGCGAGATAAAACCTGTGCTGCAGTCCAGCTGGACAGAACATTAGGAGAGGAGTGCATATGGATGAAGGTCTCTGTTGAACAAAGCTGCACTGTGGAAATACTGTCTGCGAAGCTTTTATCTAAAGGAAAAAAAAAAAAAAAAAAAGCCTTCCAAACTTTTTTTCCTCCCTCTTAAGATAATGGCTAAAAGAAGCCCTTGGGAATAAAAAGTGTGTGTTCTTGAGAGCTAATCACGCCTCGTGATCTTGGACACATCCACAGCAGTCAGGTGGGGTGAAGGGGAACTGTGCAGGGGCACAGCAATACCGTACCTCTGCACTGCTGTACAGCACACTTCCATCCTATATGGAGTGAGCCAGAGCTGCTTCAACAGCAGGGCTGTATGTGTGAGTTTGGTTGTTCCTTGTTATGTTAGCTGGAAACTTGCAGATAGAAGAATGGACTAAAGCTTTGTACACGTAAAAGGTATTTATAACTTGACATTGCATTTAGGGTTTATCTCTGTGGAAAACCTGCTGTAGGGGACATCTTTCACCAGCGGGTTGGGCAGGTGATCTCCAGAGATCTTTTCCAGCCCCTCAGATTGTGTGGGGAGGGGTAAATAAAAGCAACAAACAAAATGGGACTGATCAAAAGAAAGCACTCTGTAATAAAATCCAGTAAAAGTGAACCATCTGTTGTCTTTTTTTGTTTTAAAGCAGGAGGACCAGAACAGGTTGCAAGCACTAACAGAGAACAGAGATAGAAAGGTGGGATATAAATCTGTCTATTAAAACAAGAGCCTAATATGTAATGCTTACCTCTTAAAAATTAGAAGATGGCATTGTTTATTCAGGATAGAGAGTTAAAAAGGTCCTGGAAGGCTGGAGGGCTTTTTGAAATATGTGGGTCACTCTGAAAGCAATGCCTCCTGTTTATTTCCAAGGAAACTACAACAGCTACAAAGAGCACAATAACAGCAGTGAACAGAGTGCGTTCTCAATAACACTGTTTCTGAGCATGTTAGCTGAATGTATTATGAATTTCATCAGTAATAAACAAGAGTCTGCATGCTGCCTTTGTAATACTCTGCACCAGAGGAAGACCCAACAGTAATTTACCACCCATCACCTTACTGTGCTTGCATCTGCTGTTTGGTCTCTGTAAACGTTCAGCAAACATTGATGAATGTCAGTGGGTGCTGTTTTTCTGCTCAGAGGAAATCAATGACACACCTTTGCTTCATACATACTTCTGCGTCAGGTGCTGTTTTGTCAGACTGCCCCTCTGCTGCTATGTGTCACGTGGCAAAATGCAATGGAGTATTGGTGGGAAGGTTTGGCCTTTACTGCTATACCACCAATATGCTCCTGATGTTGTTAGCCAATATATAACAGGAGGCATTTCTTTCAGAGCAGCCCTTATATTTCTTACTTAAAACTCCTTAGAAACTTACTTAGAAACTCGATGATCTCTAGAGGTCTCTTCCAACCCCTACAATTCAGTGATTCTGTGAACTTGGCCCTTAGTAACGTCTGAACAAAAGCATAAGGACAAGAAGCTATTGAAGTGTATGTTATAAAGAATGGACTAAGTAGCTCGATCCTCTGTTGTAACTAATTAGGAAAGCCCTTTTTGGTTTGTTTTTTGATATTCTCGGTGAAAGTTCTTTCCTTTATCCTATAGCTGTTGGGTAGTGTGAAACTAGATGGCATTTCTGGATCCTGCTTGTGTATTCATTTGTTTGCTTTGATGTTTGATGTGCTTGCTGCTTTCTGTATCGTTTAAACTTCAAGTTTAGCAGTCTTAACATACATCCATTTTCTTCCTCACCACTTGGGGCATCCTACTAAGAAGTACAGTTGTTACAGCAAGCATTGCAGTGTTTTTGTTTTGTTTTTTTTTGATGTGCCATCCTGTGTTATTTGTTGGGACTTAAGTCTTCTAAACGCTCTTAACAGCTTCTCTGCTGTTTGTATGTTTGTAAGCATGAATTGTAGGAGCAGGTACATTCTCAGTGCATCAAAATAAGTCATGGTTCTCTTTCAGATGTGACTGTTGCTGACAGATCCTTTGCTTGGAGTACTATGTAAATACTTAACGTGTATAGAAATTGAATTTCCACCTTAACTATTTGGTCATCTTGAGCATAGGACTGTGATAGTAAATGCTGTCTTGCTTCTGTGGGTGTTTTGGTACTGCTTACTGTTAGAAATGCTTTGTAAGTCTGAATATTTGACTATTTAAATATGTTATTAAAAAACTATCATACAGCTAAGAGGAAGTTCTTGGTAACATAAATTCAGTGATATTAAATTTTTCTCCTTTTTAATATCTATTTGATCTCTTTCCTGTTCTTTTAATATCTAGTCTGAAGCAGTAGACGCACTGTGAAGGCAAGGGATTTACAAGACCTCTTGGGCCAGTACACATCTAACAACGCACATCAGTTTTTCCATGGACCACATGCAACATTGACCTTCTGGAGGTTAGTTATTTGCATATGAATAAAGAGGCTCTAGCCATGTTTATAGGCAGGGAATTCTGTCCTGTGTTGATGCAGAGGCAATAGATGGGCAAGTAACATATGTTTTGCAGGCTCTGTAGGTTTACTACTATGAGCAAGCAGTTCCACATCAGGAGCTTGCAGAGTGATTCTACAGTGAGGTTACTTATCACAGCTAGTTTCTAGTCAGGTTTAGCTTTGAGATGTGTAACACAAATCATAGCAGAGGAGTTCTACTTTTGCATAACATGAACGAGTGACTCATTTCTAATTGTAACTTAGATAAATACCATTTCCGTCAAAAATATCTCTGAGCCTTTTGGCTTGCCAGGTTTTCTTGCAACTTTATTTTGCCTAGACAATACTATAAATATATATTTTCAGCTTTGTTGGGTATGATAAAATCACTGTTTTATTGGAAGACTTCTAATATTAAGTACCATAACTAGAGGCTCTGAAGTGACCTAATGGTGACCTTTCAGTATCTAGAAGGGAGCTACAGGAAAGAAGGGGACAGATTCTTTAGCAGGGTCTGTGGTTACAGGACAAGGGAAAATGGTTTCAAGCTCAAAGAAGGTAAATTCAGGTTACATATAAGGAAAAATCTTCTGCAGTGAGGGTGCTCTGTTCCTGGAATCAGGGCTAGTCTGGATCAAGCCCTGGGCAACCTGATTTATGTGTGGTGTTCCTGTTAGCTGCTGGGGAGTTGGTCTAGATGGCCTTCAGAGGTCCCTTCCAACTCTAGGGATTCTATGTTTGTGTGAACTAGAGCTGAAGGCCTTGAACCTGTGACCTTCTATGCACTGATGTAAGGTCTCTTAGTGACTTCTCTGGTAAGTTAATAAACAGTTAGCTGTCCTTGTTGATGTGATCCCCTTCACAAAATAGAGCAGAAAGGCACTCAAATGCATCATGTTTCCTCTTGGGGGTGGAGGAGGAAGCAAGCACCAAACAACTATTAATCATCTTAATTAATAGGGGAGTATTCATTAGTGGAATAACTCAAGTTGTAAAGGTCTGTTCAGCATGAGCTGGCACCCGAGAAATCAAGCACTGTAAGCTGTAACTAAGAGCTAACATAAAGAGATCATAATCCTTGTCCTCTTTTGTCTACATCACAACCCCACAATACATTGATTCACAGAACTACACACAACAATCATCCTTTAGCTGCCAAGATTAGCTTTTGCCAAGTTCAGTGAAGTTGCCATGTGAAGTATCCCTGCTGAATATTGCCTGCTGATGATGTTTAATCATAAGTGAAGTCATGTTACTTGCTGTCTGTGTCTCTTCACAAAGTCTACTACAGGGTACTTTGTGGCCATAGTTAACAATGCACCGCTCCTTATGGTATCTGGGCCAAATTCCTCTAGGAGTAGTTATGACTGACTTCCAGTTTCTCATTTTAATGCGATGATTAACATATTTTTACTCCCTGACTTAGAACTATTAATAATCTCTGTTGAACTACACAACTGTCTGAGTTCTGTGTAGTTGCAGATTATCTGCCTGGGAGGCAGTGTCTTATGTAGAGAGAAGTATAATGAAGCATGAAACTTCATAATGATGTTTTTTGTCACACTGGATGTAGTGCTAGAGGTTTAGCATTACTGTTTAAATTAAAGCATAAAGACCTACCTGCCCTCTTACCCCCGGTGCAGTATTTTTGGGGTCTCTGCCATTTTCAGTCTGATTTTGAGCAAAGTCTCACATAAGGCAGCAGGCCGGGCTTCTTTGATGCATCATGTCAGAAATTTAGCACTCTGAATTACTTGCCCATTCTTCCCTAGCAACTTCTCTGCTTGCTTCAGAGTCGTTGCTCTCTGCGCAGTCTGTGGCAGGAAGCTAATTGCTAAACATCACTTGATGGTTAAGTAAGGTGGGGGATGGTAACACCCTGATGTCTTTATATTTTGAGATTGAGAGCTTCCAAAATTCTGTCAGTGAGCAATCTGGGGGAGTTTGTCAGCAGTTCGGTTTTTTGTTGATGTTTGTGTTTGGTTTTTTATCTAATAAATTTAAAGATTGATTATGTTAGAGATGGTAAAATATGGAATGGCAAAAGGTACAAAAACTTATTGCAGGACAGATACAGTTTATTAATAACCAAGTGATTCTGCCTGTGTCAAGCTAGATCTTTTTTGTAGCGCTTTTAAAGGAAGACAACTGCTTTTCCTTGTTCACACTATAATCTGTATTCAGCTTTGAAAACCAAAAGACATAGCAAGTGTGCTTGTCTTTCCAGATCTTGTTTACTTCACCAGCTAAAGGGAAGCACAATGCCTCTCAATGATGACCAGAACAGTGATTCAGATTCTTCTCGCCTCTCTGAAAGTACAGCTTCTTCTAGTGACTCTGAATATTCAAGACAGAGCTTTAACAGCGATTCTTCAAGCAAACCCAGTTCCCCAGCTTGTAAGCCTATTTCAACCTTACCTGTGCTGTACATTGACACTTAAGGATAGCCTGTCTTCTGTCTCTTGCATGTAGTGACTAAAGCCTGGGAGTATGAATCTGCATATAAGGGTATTAAATGAAATGTGTGGCATTCTCCTGGCCACGGAGCAGCACATCTCTTTTTGTGTGGAGTATCACTGATAGCTGTGTCTGGGGGACGGGGGGGGGGGGTGGAAAGGAGGTCCATGTTGGCTTCTTCAGAAAATGTAAGTAAAGTGTGCCACTGTGGGTATCAGTCTAAAGTTAATCTTGATGTTGATAGCAGTCGCTCATTCAACCAAACTCACTTTGCCCTTTGCACTGTTCAAAATTACATCTTTTTACGACATAAAGTTAACTTAGTGTTACCTAAAGTAACCTATGATTTTGATATTTTTCTGGTAAACACTGGGATTGAACACTCGTTTGCACAAGGAAGATGTTTCCTGAATGAGTATCAATAAATAAAACCTTAATTAAAATGTGCTTAGTGTTAGTATCTGTAGGCATTCTCAGACCATGCTTACCTGGTTAGTGTCCAAATAAGTGAAATCTTGCATTAAAACAGGCCTGTTAGTAGAGCACCAACTGGCAATTGGCTCTTGACTCCTAAAGAGTAGTAATGACAGAACAATAATCACAATTTTAAATGGGGAAACTTGGAGTTTAAAAGCAGGGATCTCAGAAACACTCCTGCTTTCAAATATTCTTTAGAAATGTTTATGTTCTTAATGCATATTTGTTTAAGAAAGGGACTGTAACTTATGATGCATTTGTGATGGTTAAGTAGTGGTTTATTAAATCAGTAACATCAGAACCTTTTCTGCAGGCAAGAAAAGCGTTATCATGTGCTCCAGATTATGGTGCAAGTCTGGTATCTATTATTGCCTGTGCTTTTCTTCTGGTGGATCTTATAGAACTACTGACAGGAAGTTCTATCATAAGACAGACTATGAGGTCCTGTTTTGAAGGAAAAAAACTATCTCCATTAAGATGCAGAAACATAAAACTGCTTTTAAAAACGTGATGTTACCCACCCATGCACACACACAAACACACACCCCTGATAAGCTGGGAGTTTCCTGAGTTAGTGTTTTAAGAAGATATAAAGGTCTGCTAATCCTAGCTTCTTTCTTCTAAAGCACTAGAGTCCAATTAGCAAGAAGCAAAATTTCTTGCCTTGTTACTTGTGTAAAAGGCTGCTGATTTTTAATAACACTTTGAATTGAAGTTACCTACCATAGTGCTTTGTCTTGATTTTGTTTGATCCAGCAGCAAGTCCTCCCAAGATGGTTACATTTGATGAACTGATGGCAGCTGCGAGAAATTTATCCAACTTGACATTAGCTCATGAAATTGCTGTGAATGCAAATTTCTGTATAAAACGTGAAGACCACCCACAGAACAGGTAAGGGCGTGAATTTTGCACAGAGCAAGATTGAGAAGAGAGGAGAAATACTGCAGCATTAAAACAAACAACACTGCATTTTGAAAGGCTATGGATGTTTCTAACACAACTCCAAGAGTCACTGTCAAAGCTGTCTTGCTCAGAGCAAGTATTGCCACCCAGTCGGACTGATACACATAGAGCATCTTATGTTTTGTTGTAAATGTCATGTGGAGGGTAAAAAGCTAATGTCATGTGAATCCACATAGTGAAAACAAAGAGTATGGGTCTGTTCTGTGTAATTCAGGTCCTGCGGAGAAGATGAAATAGCAGGCATCTATGTAGCTGTTTGTAGTAGCAATTTGGTCTCATGATGATAAGGAAGATGAGGATCATCATTAATTTATCTCTAATAGTAAACCAAAGGAGATGTAAAAGGATCTGGAGATCCAGAAGAAGTGAGAAGTACTTTCCTCATTGTAGGTGGTTAAAATGTTCTTGATTACAGATATCTTTTTAACTTAAAAGCCTCATCTCTTGAGGAAATTAACATGAAAGGCAATCAAGTTTTTAATTGCAGAAATCCCTTAAGTGATAATTATATGATGGATGCATTTTCGAGAAAGCTTAGCACATAACATACAAGATTATGACAAGCAATACAAATTTGGCAAAGAAAAAGGAAAGGCGCTATCTCTGTAACTGCATTTGAATTACCAGCAGCACTTTCTAATACAGTGTTTTGGGAAAGGCTTCTTGGCATAGGTCATGTCTTAGGAGCTGATGGTGTACAACACAAGAAAAATATTGTTTTAGGCAGTGTGTTGTATGTTTCCAGCAAGTCACTGGGTTAACCCTAAAACACTTCGACCAAGAATGAAGGCTATTTAGTGGTCTTGTCTGTAATTGCTTTCTTCCACAGCTTAGCAGGCACAGTGAAACAAATAGTACACAAGGCATTTTGGGATCACCTGGAATCGGAACTGAATGAAGACCCTCCAGAATATGAACATGCTATCAAGCTCTTTGAGGAAATTAAGGAGGTAACTTTTTTTTTCCCCTCCCTAATAATTTTGTCAGGTCTGAGTCTAGTAATTCACTGAAGGTTCTGTTAATTCGTAGCCAAGCCAATGTTTTGAGTACCAGCTTTTAAAATGAAGCCATGACTGTACGGAATATTTATCATATATCATACTAATTGTGATTATGGCCACACATAGGCACATGTCCAGTCAGCTTTCAGTGCAGGATGGTTAGCTTCAAGTCAAAATATTTCTCAAAGCTTAATATTTCTGCTGGTTTCTGTTGAACTACACAGCCTTTTTCTTGCTACCTTAGATTGTGTCCAGTCTTAATCTATCCTGTGACAGCTAAATACATAATACTAATCTTATTTTAACATGTTTTCAAGGTGCTTTGGTTTTTATTGATCAGCTTTTCATGTTTTTCCCCTCTACTTTAGATTCTTCTTTCCTTCCTGACTCCAGGAGCAAACAGGATTCAAAATCAAATTTGTGAAGTTCTGGACACAGATCTTATAAGGCAGCAGGCAGAACACAATGCTGTTGATATTCATGGGCTAGCTAACTATATCATCAACACTATGGGAAAGTTATGTGCTCCAATAAGAGACAACGATATAAAACAGTTAAAAGCAACTGAAAATATTGTAGAATTACTGAGGTTGGTATTTTGGTGGCTTTTACACAGGAAAAAAAGAAATCTCTAATCTCATAGAGCTTCTGGGCAGTGAAAGATGATGGGGAAGGTCTTAAACAGTGGCATTTCTGTAATTGTTCTCAAATTGTAAGAAAACTTGCTCAGCAGAAGCATTAAAGGCAAGAGGCAATTGGTATTACATTCTGTGACTGGAGTGTAATGTCAGTTCTAATGCTATGAGTAAATGCCTGAATTAAAACTGCTGACTCTGAGTAGTTAAACAGCAACAGCACTACCACTTGAAGTAATGTGTTTCTGAGACTGTTGTGTCAGTCTTGTTCATTCTTTCAAAATTCAGAGGGTATATTCATTCTTGCTTGAACTTTTTCTTGCATGTTTCCTTCAAGTATTCAGACAAAAAAAGAAGTAAGTTGTGACTGTTAGATTTAAATAACAAGGAAGGAGAATCCTTCATCAAAATGAGAATTAAAGTGCTGATGAAGGTATTCCTCACATCTGCTGATTAAAATCAATGGACTGTTCTAGCTGTCTTATTTTAAACTCTCTTTTCTTTCAGGCAAATATTCCATGTCCTGGACCTGATGAAAATGGATGTAGCAAATTACACAATTCAAAGCCTTAGACCATACCTTCGGCGTAATTTGGTGGACTATGAAAGAACAAAATTCCAGGAAATTCTTGAAGAAACACCAAGTAGGTGTTCTCAAAGTTGTATTTCATTTAAACCTTTAAATATATATATATATATATATATATATATCTGAAAAACAAACAGTGACTCTTATTGTCTGGAGGCAGTAGCCTAGTGTTTTATATTGAAAGATGAGACTTCTTTTCTACCCAGCACGTCTGTTAGTCTGAAGTATATGTGGAAAACCAGTTAGTGTGCCTGGAAAGTCAGAAGGGGCAGGAGTTTTGACATTTTTTTAATGCAGACTTTGAGAAGTTTCTTTAGGTAACCTTGATCCACTGGTACAGATTTTGCTTAATGTTGCAAAGCAGCCCTTAACAGAACGTTTTTAAAAGGAAAGAAGCAAACTTGTGTCTTTAGTAGTGGCTTCTAAAATGGGAACCCTAAGCTATTGATATGGCTGGCAGTGTTTATAAGTGTAGCCTGCCAAGTAACTTAAAAGGATTCTTTTGCGGTTAATACAGTTCCTCCTTTCACTTCTTCTTTCCAATTCTGTGACCCAACTACTTAGTGGCTTCCCTGAAAGAGGAAAAAATGATTTGAGTCCATGGAGTTTGAGGGTTTTATTCATCAAAAATCTTGGGTAAGGCCCAAGAGTTTCTTACTGGGTTTGTGCAAACTAGTTAGAATATTAAGATGATCAGCAGAGATGGTCATTTACAAAAAAACAAGGGAGAGATTGACTTCTCTGAAGGCACTGTGTTCTTTCAGTTTTCAGAATGATGTATTAACCTTGCTTATGTTATATGTATTCAGCTCACTTTCTCAAGTTACTGCTTTGATGGGAAATATACAAGAAATCTGTGCTAATTTGCAATGTTTAGGTGCTCTGGATCTCACAACAGAATGGATAAAGGAATCAATAGAAGATGAATTGTCGTCCATTTCCAATGATTCATCCTCATCCCCTGGTGCTGATCATAGCTCTAAATCAAGTATTAGTCCTACGCTGGTGCTAAACAATGGCTACTTGAAACTATTACAGTGGGACTACCACAAAACATTTCCAGAGGTCAGTGTTTTCCAATGTCTTCAGATTTCTAGCTGTATGAAAATATTGATGCAGTATGGTAATCATGCTATTAATGACAACAGGTGCAACGTTCTCTTGTGGCTCTTAATCCTCTGAGTAGTAAACTTATAAATTGGCTAGTCTTGTTTTCTGAACCAAGATGGGGCAAGTTCAGTAACCAGAAGTTTGTTTTCTCTCTCCAGTTATAGCTTAGCAGCTCCACCCTCAGAACAGTCGCACCCCTGGTCAAAAGCTGGAGCTTGTATTGATGGTGCTTGGCTTTCTTTATATATGTATACATATTTTTATTTAGTTAGTTATTTTTGAGAGAGAGAGAGATCTGTCTGTAGTACCTTGTTTTCCCTAACAGGGTGGCAGAAATGGAAATTGGTGGGATCAGGTTGCAAATCTCTTACTCTATAATAGAATCATTAAGAACTTGAAGCTCGCTATGGTGGATATTCATCATTTCTCTATGCATATAAACTATTGCTTCAAGAATCACTGGTATTTCCCTCCAACTCCTGATTACCAACCTCTGCCACTTTAAATAAAGCCAGTGTGAAATTGTCTGTCAGTCAGGGGTAAAATTAGCAACTGCAACAAGCATCTTAGCTGCTATACTTAGTGGTTTGGCAGAGAATTCCCAGACTGCGTGGGGGTGCTCTTAGTGCTCTCAGTCAGCAGAATAAAGGGAAAATACCTTACTCTTACCATTTTCCATCCAGGTTTGAATAAGAGCTACATGCAGGTATCTTTTGATCAATCTAGACTGTTGAAGTATGAGATTACTATTAAACAGTTGAATGTTAATGGCCAGCTTGTCAATGGACAGGAATTGGTTATTGTGAACTTTCAAAATTAAATAAAACTTATTTATTTATTTATTTTAAACTACATTTAGCTGTGGTAATTACATTCTTGGTATGATCTGCTGGCTTTTTGCCTGTAGCATTATGGGTGACTCACAGAACCTGCTCAGGTGGTTGAACTGATGTTTGTCATGCACAGTTGTTCATCACTGCCCATCAACTGCAGATGATGGCACTTTGCAAAAGACTACTGAACCCGGAAGACTATTTTGTCTAATGCTGATCACTGCAGTGTCTTCTGGCTCTCAGAAGCATTCCACGTCATGGGCTGAATTGTCAGCAGTGGAGAGAAATAAGAAGCAGTTTCTTCTCCAGTGTTCTGTTCACTGGAGGCCTCATCTTTTTTCTCCACCACAGACTGACTTCTGGTACTTGTGCGTAATGCCACTTTGTGCAGTGCTGCATATTCAGAATGTTTATTTAGGTGTTAATGTTTCATGACTAAATCCTATTTGTCCTCCTGCCTGCTTTTCTCCCTCCATATTCCTAAACTGGTGTTATTGTTTTCCTTCTAGACTCTTATAACAGATGAAGTTCGCCTTCAGGAGTTGAGAGAAAAGCTGAATCAATTAAAAATCATAGCTTGTGTTTGTCTCATAACAAACAATATGGTGGGTGCTGCAATTGTAAATGTGCCTGATTTTGCCAACCAACTGAAAAGGATCTCTGTTCCTCTTCTTGAAGGCATGAGCAAGAAGTAAGGCCTTGTTTATCCCTCTTGGTATTTCCTGTTAAAAAAGAAAAAGTACAAAGTGGATCTAAAAACTCGGGAAAGCAGTTCAAATGTTATAGCCACCATTTGTTGATCAGGAATGGCAAAAGAAGGAAGCATTTGGATAATACTTTCAGTATTGCACTTAGTCTGGGTTAGTCTGAAAGTCAGGCAGGCAATTGGCCTTTGGTGTTCATAGGTCCTTTCCAACTGAACTGTCCTAATACTAGAAGGGCTGCAACAGTGTATTCCCTGAGTCATTTTTGCCAGTAGATCCAAGTTTACTTTAGGTAGCTTAAGTTATCCAGCACCTAATGTTGCTACAACTTGTGCTACAAGCAAGTATGATGCAATCTCAAAGTGTCTCAAAAAAAACATTAAACGATTTCTATTTTACTGCATGTGAATTTACCTCATGAAATGCTCTGAATCGATCCCCAAGGAATATGTAAGCTCCAAGTCTGTGTAAGTTGGTGTCATTGCTGCATGCTAAAAATGATTTTCCAATTGGCATCCTTATCTTATGGATGCCAACTTGTATCTGTAGAAGTACAGAAATCGGCTGATAGCGTTCCTATATTCTGCCATTGCAGAGGGCAGGTTGAAAATGAAGGGTAAAGAGGTAGTAAGTTCACTTGGAAGTGTTACGGAAACTATAAATCTTGTTAATGCTTTTCTGTTTTGTTTTTTTTTCTTCCAGAACTTTTGATTTAAAAGAAGCTCTAAATGCTATTGGGGTTCAGATTTGCATCAAAGTGAATGAGTCTCTCACTGAAAGAGATCTTCCTACTCTTAATACAGAAATGCAGAATAATTTGATGGGTCAAATCACAAGTATTGTTGAGGAGAATAACCCCGTCAGTTCCTTGATTGGTTAGTAAGAACATACATCATTGTCTTACTGTATATGTCTATATAGAAGCTGTTAGATAAGCTTGATGGAAGCAAGTTTGAAAATTTAATTAGCAGTCTGTTTTTAAAGCACTTTCTTACTGTAGTAAAATACTGGATTAGCTGAGTAAAGAAATGCTGCTCACCTACAGGCCTAGAGATGCCAGAGCTTTGAAGTATGCTCTGTCTCTCCTCTGTCATTTTTGGGTTTAAACCCAGAGGATTTTTAGTTAGTATCTACTACCTTTTAGTTCAAGTACTTTGTTGCAGCAGGGTAATGCTCTGTCTGCCTCTCAGGACCCAGCTGCAAAAGGCTTCTGGTATTGCTTCCATCTGCAAGATGAGTTTGGGAAAGTGTAGTTACTTCTATTATTGAATTTCTTCTACTGATGTACAGAGCACTTGGGAAATGAGTGTGTCTTCATCTTGGATTTACATTGTTCTGAGTGTACTTGATATTATGTTTCAGATAAACGGATCCAGTTGTTCATGAAAAGCTTGCTTGCTCTTCCAAGTTTTCAGAAGTGTATGCCTACGCTGCCAGGAGGCCTTTCTGTGATTCAACCAGAGATGGAACTTGTTGGATCTCAATTTGCAAGCATTGTGGAATTTAATAAACAAGTGTATGGACCATTCTATGCAAACATACTTAAAAAACTACTTTTTCCTGAGGCAGCAATAGGGAAAGCAGAAATAGAAGCACCCAGCAACTGAAAAAAAAGCCCAACTATTTCTGTGCCCCTTTTTTTTTTACCTTTGGTCTTTTTTAATAGGTTGTGATCTGGCTCCCCCACTAAGAACAACAGCGACTGTTAATGAGAGCAGTCTTGTAAATTGTGTATGGATAGTTTCTGAAATCCACTGGGAGGAAATTAATTTCAATTACGTTTCTATTTTAATGGACTAAGTCTACGTAATGGATTGTGGCACTTGTATTTCACCTTTTGAGACAAACAGTTGTTGTTTGTATTTGTGGTGGGTAAGAGATGGTGAAGTACTTACCATTTGGCCACCATTAAAACATAATATTTTTTAAAAGATATATTTACATAGATCAGTGCTATTTTGAGATGACAGAATAATTGTAGATAAAATGCACTGTGCTTACATTGTATTTTTTACAGCAGCGTCTAATAAAATATCATTATTATGAAAAGACTTTGAAGTAAAAGAAAAAAAAAAGGTATAACATAACTGTTTTTGTAACCAAATCCAGGTTTATAGTAGGCCAACTTCTGGTGCTCCTGCAAATACTGGAACTAAACTTAGCCCACGTTCTGTTCAGGAATGCCAGTATTACAAGTTGTTCTGGTATGGAAGCTGGAGAAGAAGCCTTCATTATTTAAAATAAGAATCATTCAATAATTGTCAACATGATAAATGAGAGAGATAAAACACTTCAGAAACATGATGCCGGGCATGGGATGGGGAGGGAATGCAAATATCTGTATGATACCCTTCTTCTAGTGAATGTCATACAGTTCTTAAGTCTAATCTCTAATATATGTGATGCAAATTGATCTTAATGGGTATTAAGTATTTTTAAGGTTGTGCTTTCTGATCTTTATTCTCAAAAGCCCTTGACTTTAAGAGATATTACAGAGTACAACAGAGAGAGCCTTCAACTTCTGTAATCTGTTGGGTAAGGAGCTAGAATGCTCCAAATGTACTTTGGGTTCTCTTGTGTCAAAAAGCAGACAACCAGACCCCTTCCAGTTCTTGGAAATGTGGTTGCATTTGCTCTCGGTGTCTGAGAGAAGTATGTCTTCATTTTACATTTATATTGTTACTGGATTTGTCTTTCTCAAAATGCCTGCAGATTCAGCCTCAATACTTAGTTCCCATTTAGGACAGCATGCAAGAGATCTTGCATACAGAAATAAAATAGGATTGGAACTGGGAGATATGGAAGTAAACTTCTATAAGTTTACATGTTTTATTTTGCGTATTTCAGATTACCAGGAATAGATACTGCTGCAATACTTAGTATACACGTGTTCTTGTCTCTGAAAATCAGAATTTACTTGAAAATGATCCTTTAATATATTATCATACCATGGTCCTTTTTAAAGTGTCAGATATATATAAACTCCATGTGGTACAAGTTAAATAGCTTGTTTTTAATATTTTATACTACAATCTATTCTTATTGATGCAAAGAGCTGCCCATAAAAGCTTAATGTGCCACACGTACTGTGTATATATTACTATGTCTATCATAACAAAACTGGGCATTATTAGCACTGTGGTTTTGTAGTCCATTTTTACAGAATCGTGTACTCTCTTTAGTAAGGGAAATGACTTCTTGTCAGTTGTTCCTCAGTGTCTGAGGACTTTGGCCACATGCACATGATATGAAAATCTTTATTTGAAAGGCCTTGTTAGAAAACAAATGGCTGCAGTGCACTTCTGTTCTACCCTTTGTAATAAAAAACATTTGTAAAAACGGAATTTGTATTCTGAAGGGAATTTCTATTGAAGCCTGAAAAACCCAAGAAAGGAACTTTTAGGATGCAATAACTGTGCCAGGAAGCAAAACAGGTTGATTCAAACAGATATGGAACTTCGACGTGCAATTGAAAATCAGTGAGAGAAGAATGCGTTTCAGAAGCACTTACGAGAAATTAATTCTCTGTGATTTGCTGCACCCTTGGAAATGTATGCTTTGGGTTTCAGCCAAAAGATGATTTTTTTTTTAATGCATATTGGAAGAACATTTATAATGTGACTATGAACTTTTAATACAATATATACGTTCTACTGTTTAAAGAAAAAATGTTTTTTGGTGACTTGAAAAGGGCATTTTATAGCATGGCCTGTGTTTCAAGTGCTTGTTTAATGTATCTTTTTATTTAACGTTTCAACCATTTTGGGATTGCATCTGTTTAATGTCATGTTACTGCATGCTGTTGACGCTACCCTGGCTGAAAAGCACTTGCCTCCACTCTGAAGCTATCCTTGTGAAACAAGATGCCATTCTGTAAGAGCTTATTTTGTTGAAATACAAATCTTTCAAGTTTTGTATGCATTCAATTGTTTGTGATACCACTGTGCTGAAAAGTCTCTTACACAAATTGTTTTGGAAATGTAATGGATCATGTTAAATGCTGAAGATAAAGGACTGTGCTAATACGTTGTGGCTCTTTTTCTGTAACTTTTCAGTTTCAGCTGGAGCATAGTGCAAATGAATATTACAGAAGGTATTACACATCCAGAGCTGTCCTTGACATCTGGCTCATGATGAAATTAATGTACTCTCTGTGTGATTGTAGGTCACACTGAGACCCTGGAGCATGTCCAGAGATGGCTAGTAATGGAGCTGTGAAGGAGGGAGGCTCAGGGGAGACCTCATTGCTCTCTGCAGTGACCTGGAAGGAAGTTGTAGGGGGAGGTGGGGGCTGGCCTCTTCTCCCTGGTAACGGTGATAGAATGAGAGGGAATGGCCTTCAGTTATACTGGGGGAGGTTCAGGTTAGATATTAGAACAAATTTCTTCTCAGGAAGAACGGTGCTGCAGTGGCACAGGCTGCACAGGGAGGTGGTGCAGTCACTGTCCCTGGAGGTGTTCCAGAGCCGTGTGAATGTGGCACTGAGGGACGTGGTCAGTCAGCATGGTCGTGAGGGGCTGCTTTTCATAAAGGATGAATGATAGCAGGCCTCTGTCCCTTGCTGCAGTGCATACTGAGGAACGGAGAGGCTCAGCAGAATGGGGTTACATCAAGGGCTAAAACAATTGCTTGAAAGCTTGAAATACAGAGCATGGAACGCATGTGGTTAAAGCCAGACTGTAGGAGTATTTCTTCTACATGTGCAGTGTGTGCTGGGATGGGATGGGGGAGGCAGTGACAGGTGCAGTGAAGATTGGGAGCTCTAAAACTTTAAGGGTTTGTGAAAATGAAGCCTTTGGTTATTGACTTAAACTGTTCCTCTCACCTCCTCTGGTAGGGAGTAGCCCCTTGCTCAGCCACAGTGGTTTCCTGCCTCCTCTGCAGCATTCCTTTTCCTGGAGGCAGGAGAGCTCTACCCCCATCAGCATGGGATCTGCGATTTGGCACCTCCTATAGCAGATGAGAGGCTCCTCAACAGCTCCCCCTGGTTTGGGAGGCTATAGCAGACCCCAGCCACCAGATGTCTTTTATTTGTCCAGTCTGCAATTTTAACCCTCAGCTCTCAACCAGGTCACAGGTGATCACCCCCACATGTCACACAGACCCCAGCCCATATGCAGACCTCTCACCTGAGCACATGTAGCCATGGAATTAGAGTCTGCAATATTGCCATTGTATGGAAAGTACTGACCCATCAGTGTGAGGAGAAAGCTGTGTGGGTCATTTTGTGCTTGTGTGTGATCTGTGGGAACCCACCCAGCACCCGGGTTTGCAAAGCTGAAATAAATAAGCAGTGTCTCTCTTGTGCATGTGATCAGTGACTTGTTGCACATCGGGTGGCATCTGAAAAGAACAAGCTGGGGCATTCAAGCGGGGCATGACTTGTTTGGGACATCCGTGCGCTAGGAACAAGCCTTCAGCCGGGCGAGGCCCGGCAGCCTCGGAACGGCCCGTGAGCGGAACGTTCGTGCTCCGTGCGGAGGAGCAGGGGACGCGTTTGATTGCGACTCCGCGTCCCATTCCGCCGGGTCCGGGTGGGATGGAGGAGCTGGCGGCGGAGTTGGGCGCCCTGACGGCGGAGCAGGCGGCGGCCCCTGTGAGCGCGGTGGAGGTGAGGGCAGCGGAGGGGGGAGTGCGGGGGGCACGGGGTGCAGCATGGGGTGCTGTGGCGGTTCTTCTGCGGCAATAGGGAACCCTGAGAGCGCTGCTGGCGCCTGGGTGTTGCCCCGGCTCGGTTCTGCACAGCACGTGGGGCTGCTGAGGTGGTCCCAGTGATCCGTCAGGGGTGTTTCTGCTCGTCTGAGCTGACTTTGGGCAGTGCTTGATTCTTTCCTAAGTGACGCGAAATGTAGCTGCTGTCACAAGCCGTTATCAGCTGTCACGGATGTTCGGTCACCTTTTGGAAACCAACTTTCCCACTGTGTGTTTTGGTTGCAGGAGAAATGGAGGCTCCTACCCGCGTTCCTGAAGGTCAGTGCGATGCACCGCCCCGGGCGGGAGCACCCCGAGCCCTTTGTGCTTCACATTAATGGCGGGGCACTGCGTGTGCTGCAGGGCCGGCAGCTTGTTTAGGCTCCCGTTGCACCCCAAGGCCCTCCCCGTGGTCTTTATATGTTCCCTTCTTTATTGACTTCCTTGACACCTTGTCTGCTCTCACTGGCTCGCATTCTGGCGGCTGCCCCTCTCAGGGTGCGGATCACTGCTTTCTCAAGCAGCACAAATGGTTGGTTGTGCTACAAAAGACCACGGGCTGACAAAATATGTTGACGTGCAGTCACTGTCTTCTGCTTATGTAACTTCAAAATCTGCTGGATGCGATGCATGCGGTGTGCAGTTCCTGACTTACTTCGCTGTCACAGCTCTGGTGTAGACTTGGAACATACAATGTGGAACCAGACAGATTGCTCAGGCAGTTCTAAGATATTTGTCCACTGAAAAAATTGAACAGCGGTTCAAAAGCACTTATAAATGCTTATATTTCAATCTCTATGTGATATAATCTCTATATAATATAAATCGGTGTTGTTAAAGCTGATGCTATTTGCTGCATGCATGTATTTTCCAGGTGAAAGGACTTGTGAAGCAGCACATAGACTCATTCAACTATTTTATCAATGTGGAGGTACGTTTTCTTGGTGGGAAAGGACTAGCTGTTAGGAGTCAGAAAAAAAGAAATGGTTCAGTTCTTCTTTTCTTTCAGATAAAGAAAATCATGAAAGCCAATGAAAAAGTGACAAGTGACGCTGATCCAATGTGGTACTTGAAGTAAGTATAAGGCCGGTTTTCCTATTGAGAATAGCTTGCATACAGTCACATGAGCTTGTTATTGACTGTGAAGTGTTTACAAGCATCAGCCTGGGCATAAATGGAGCAAAGCTCTTGCATACTTTCCTCTCATTTGGACCACATACACGTGGGTGCTTAAAGAATAGTTCTCATAAGTAGACTTAACTCTGTTGTTAACAGTGCTTTGTGCCACTACCTATCTGTAACTTAGCAGCTTCAGGTGATGGAGGGGAATCTCTGTTTCCCTTCTTGCAAAGGTGATGTGGGTCTATTTTTGTGTGTGCAGCTGAAGTTTTAACTAAAACACTGTTCAAATACAGTGGGTTACTTTGGGAAGAATCATTGCTTATTGTTAATCAACCTTCTTTCCCGTGAAAGCAAATTCATTTTCTACTTGTTGTAAAACTCCTTTTCCTTCAAGTTGCCTGTAAGACATTTGGCTTGTTTCTGAGGTTGTTTTGTGTTACAGATACCTCAACATCTATGTGGGTACTCCAGATGTGGAAGAAAGTTTCAATGTGACACGACCTGTATCTCCTCATGAGGTACTGATATTTGTGTCTGTGACAGGTTCTTTGACCTTAGTGATGCCTTGGATAATTGCTGCATCTGATTTTACTTCAGACACATGCATGCCACGTTTTGTGATACAACACATGCTACCACACTTGTAAAAAGAAGCCTCATATTTAAACATGACATAGTAAATCTTCCTTCTGTTACTGCTCTGACATGTGCGTTGTATTCAGTGTTTCATGGCAGCTACATTTTGCGCTGTAGGTCACTTCAGACCCAGTCTTCTTTGGAAATACATCTCTTACAGCTTTTAAGGCTGAGTCAGATAGAGAGCAAACACATAACCTTAGAGCAGTTGGAAGTTGAAAATATTATTACAAACTGCAGCAGAAATTAGTCTTATAGGGTGCATATACAGCTGCTTTCCCTGTAGTAAGGATGTAGGTTAACAAATGGATTGCGTGTGTCCAAAATAGAGTCTCTTGAAGAACAAGTGCTGCTGTGACTGAAATTGCAGAGTCTGCTGGTTTTGGTAGAACGTAAGCTAGCTTCTTTACATATAAGGAAGAAGAAAAGCAGAACTTGGAATATTCACCTCTTTCTCCCATTTATCTGCATGCAGACTGTTGTCAGCCTGATAGATCAGTTGTCACTTTGGATGTTTTCTTTCTTACTGTATATATTTCACACTTGAAATTGGATCTATTTTATTTTATTTTATTTTATTTTATTTTATTTTATTTTATTTTATTTTATTTTATTTTATTTTATTTTATTTTATTTTTTCCCCCATGTAATGTATGTGGTACACTTCAGACTTTCACAGAGATGTTCTGTGGTTGGGAGAGATGCTGTAAAAAAGCCCTCTGCTGGTTGTTGCCTTTTGTGCATAGCCGCACTGCTGTCCTCTAGAACATGGCTCATCTCTTTTTTAGCTCAATGGAAGTGTTTTAAGTCAAGCCAATAACTCAGCCATCAGCAGTACAATTAAATGTAATACAGTCCAGCCTGTGGTTCTGATGGTTTTGTAGCTAACATTAAATCAGTACATTTGAGCGTGCACAAAATAAGATGAGAAAGATTCTCTATATGTGAATGAAATTGCACATGAGAAATTGTGGCTAACAACTCAGGCCTAAGAATGCATTAATCAAAATTCTTGTGTTGTAAAGTAAGGTGATTGTACAAGCACAAGAAGGCAAAATAAATGCTTCAGGGAGCATATTCACCTTGAATTTGGAATGACCAACTCTTGTATCTCAAGTATCCTCACTGATGCTTATTGCTAGACATTGTTTCTTTTTCCTTTCAATGGGTTGTAGTGTGTTTTGTGTGGACAAAGCACACACAAGGAATGCTGAAGCCTTGTTTTCCTCAGGTAATACTGATGAAGTGATCTAACTCTTCTCCTCACACAGTTCTTATGTGGGTTTTGTCAACTGTTTGTACTGATGAATTTGAAGTGATTAGGAATGAATATGTTCTCAATTACCTTTAAATCCAACAAAGTTGCCAGGAGCACAGTGGGATCCCATTTCCTACAAGTCACAGTTTTATATTTGCTTGTACACATCAGTATTTTATTACTAGAGAAATTGCTTACTTTTTTCATGTGGAGAGAAGCAGTATCCAGTTTGCAGTGATTCTTGAGGCATGTTTTTCCCTACAGATGCATCCTTAATGCAAAGTACTATCTTAATTCCGTTTTACTAAAGCACTAATCAGTACACAGAAAAGCTGTATGGAACCATAAGTTCAGCCATCTGGATCCTGATAAATATGCAGTTCTGGAGATCAGAGGTATAAAATGTGCAATGAGGTCACAAATATCCTTCTGTCAGTTGCTCTGTTGTGTTCTTCCGATGTGATAGACCTTATCTTGCATGAAGATGCAGAATACCTTAAGGGTTAGCAACAGTCATAGAGCAAGTCTGAGGAGAGCAGACCAGAAGGATCAGCGTAGCAGTGATTGAGTCTTGAGCAAGAGAGAGACAGAGAGAACATGGGGTGTGTTGAGACAGTGTTCAGCCACCTGACCATAGGACTGTTCTGTTTTTAGTGCCGCCTGAGAGACATGACTTACTCCGCCCCAATTACAGTGGACATTGAATATACCCGAGGTAGCCAGAGGATCATCCGCAACGCATTACCCATTGGCAGGTAAGATATCAAACTTCTGGTACTTGTTTTTGTTTGCTGCTGTGTTGGGAAAAGTTTGCACTGCAAAATAAATGCAGGCTAACCTTGCTTCCTTCTTAAGAGACAACACACAGATCTTGATGAGTAGCTGTACACAACGTGGTCGATAGGTTCCATTACAAAATCTTATTTTGCAAAAGCTTTTGGCAATTTGTTTCCTTCTGAAGAAGGTTATTTATTAGAATTGGTATAAAGATGAATGTTGTCTGTGTTTGTATTGATATAAAACTAGAGGAAACTATACAAAAGAATAGCAGAGCTGCAAATGACATTTATTGCAAAAAATAATATAATTGGAAATAATAATTGGAAATAATTGTGTTTACTTGGTAGCCAAATGTGTTTTGTTTAGTCTACATAAAAAATGTAGAGATGTCTGTGGGAGAAGAGGGTGAAATGAATAAAGCAAGCTCTGGTTCTCCCAGATGAGAACTTATTTATTACTAGAGTCAAGGCAAGGCTTTGGAGAAATGATGACTGTCATTTACTGGTGATATTTTCCTATCAACTATCAAATGACTTGAGGGTATTAATATTGTGAAGAACATTTGGTTTCATAAAGAAATAATAACGTGTGTGAGAAAGACAAGCTCTTAACCATACATAAAAAAGCAGAATAGCTGGCAGTTATAGCACGGCTCCACTTAAAGGCAATGAAGATGTCTTGTCTTTTGTAGACGAGATTTGTAAAGAGCAACCCAATGTCACTGGGTTACTGACATTGTTTAATATGTGACTGTACCAAAGCTGGAATGTTGGCAGGAAATAGAAGGTAGGTGCTTCAGAAGCTACAATTCCTGTAGTAAGTATCCATCCCATTTGCCAGTAGAACATGATACACAATAATGCAGTTAGAACCCTGTGCTTCTGTAGCTGTTTTAATTCTGTTTATTAATCCAAGTCGTTTTTTAAAAGGACATCTAAATTTGAGTTAAATTATGTTGTGGTGTATGCAGTAGGTAAAGGAAACTGCAAACAAGCACGTATTCTCCATTAAAAAAATAAAACTATGTCCTAAGTCTGTGAAATAAGGCTGGATTAAAGAAAAGCTTGTTGTTTGTATTTTGCTTATGTTCTAGGTACCTTAAGCGTGTTCTCTCCTGTAACTGTGATTTTCTTGCAGAATGCCCATCATGCTGCGTAGCTCCAATTGTGTTCTTACTGGAAAAACTCCAGCAGAGTTTGCGAAACTTAATGAATGTCCTTTAGACCCAGGTACATTTCCATTCACGTTCTTTTTGAGCAGATGAATACCCCGTTGGTATGATTCTTACCACAGTGAAATCATTATGGGAACTTGTCAAATGTAAACCTGTAACTAAGAGAAATGGTCAGGCTTTTGAGAATAGCAGCAGGGGATGTTTGTGTTTGCAGATGGAGATTTCAGCCACAAAAGTGATTCTCTGAAACCTTGAAGAAGTTGAGATGTGCATATAACATTGTACAGATTTATATCATATGGGAATAGCGATGGAGATATTATGGCATTGAAATGGACCCGGGAAGAGGGGAATAAAATAGTATTCTCCAGTGTAGGAATCCTCATTTACTGTGTTCTGTGAAGTAAGAATAAGGTATTATATGATAACTTTTAATATGGAAAGGGGAGGTGAAGGGTTCTAACAAGTGGCACACGGTGTTAGAACCGCCGCTTGCAACACCAGAGGGCCCGGGTTCTAATCCCCCCTGTGGCGCAAGTGGTAGAACTTCCGCTTTGCTACACTAGAGGGCTCGAATCCCGGGAGTTGGACACGATGATCTCTAAGGTCCCTTCCAACTCGCACAATACTATGATACTATGAAGTAAGGTCTTGACTTCCGATATACTGCTTTTGAAGCACATAGCGAACTGTGCTTGCTTATGATGGGAAAACACAGTGATGAACTGTTCTGTGCTGGAGGATCATTTATTGACAACTACAATTTAAGAGAGGAATCAAGCATCGCTTATGTGCATATTCCTTAGGTTGCCTTAGCTGCAACACTAAAATACATTTTTAAAAGTAATACAAAAGAAATTTCTTCCTGGAGTGCTGGAGAGTGCAAGTGAGTAAATTATGGAAGACCTACAGTTTGAATTTGATAATGAGTATCTGAAATGGCCAGTTCGCTTTTGATGTCTTTGTGATATAATCTTCTGGCAGGCAATACTGTAAAATCAATAATTCTGTAACATCCTTAAATGAGTATGGTTACTTTAGAGGTTTGAGGGTTGTTTGTTTTTCACCTTTACACTGTTAAGCTTGACTGAGAGTTCTGTCAGGCCACTTTCATTCCCTCCAACCACTTCCCAAACACATTCTTAGGCTAGATTTGAACCTAGCAAAAGTTCAGTTTGTCTGATGGAACCTTTTCCTAGAAATCATAGCTGTTAGTCAGTTCATTCTTTACTTCTTTAAGAGAAAAGTTTTGTCCTTTACTTACTCACTGTTTACTAATAATTTACATTCAAAGGCATATTGAAAGAAGTGAATAAGGTGCAGGGATACTGATACGCAAAATCTTTCTTTTCTTTTGAATAGGTGGCTATTTCATTGTTAAAGGTGTAGAGAAAGTCATCCTTATCCAAGAGCAGTTATCCAAAAACAGAATAATTGTGGAAGCTGATAGAAAAGGCACAGTGGGTGCTTCTGTTACCAGGTATGGTAGATACCTGCAATTACGTGAAGAAGATAAAAATGATCATTTAAACATTAGTTGTCATAGTTGAAGTAGCTGTGTAGTTTTCTTTCTAAAATAGCTTAATGGAGAAAAAATGTATTTGTTCAGTGCTCCTGTCTTGCTGCTGTCATTTTGTATGGTTAGATGTCAATCCTAAAATCTACTAGGATAGCAGTCCTATGAAAATGAGTAGGAGTTGCTCATATGCTTCAGTATTCATCCCAGAGTAGGAAAAGCGGATTCCAATTTTTAATGTCACAAGATGAACCTTATAACTGATGATGTATGACCTCATTTCATAGCAAGTAACACGAAGTCACTGCATTGGAAATAAGGTATAACATTTTGTCTGACTGTCTCAATCAAATTGTTGTTGAAACTTTTGAAGGCAATTGAGAAGGAAACAAAATGTTTTTATGCTTCAGAAATTACTGAAAATTGAAAAGTAGTTGAAATCCAGCCTTTCCTCCTCTGCTGAGTTTTATTTGTCTTTTTTTGCCCCTTGGTTTAGTTTTTAAGCTGCCTGCTGGTATAGTATGGTGCTTGTCACTGTTTGATGTTAGGACTATTTTACCTTTTCCCAGAGGCTTCCCACATCTCTCCTAAATGAGGCTAGAAGTACAACTGGAAGTCTGTTATCTCGTTACTGTTGATGCCACAGTATGTGTGCACAGACTGACCTTGCTGGTTACATCTGAGCCATTGATAAAACACCATACACAGATGCTCTTGAAAAGTGTGGGCTTCTGCATGCATAAG
The DNA here is from genome assembly GCF_039878825.1 of Excalfactoria chinensis. Classification (NCBI taxonomy): domain Eukaryota; kingdom Metazoa; phylum Chordata; class Aves; order Galliformes; family Phasianidae; genus Excalfactoria; species Excalfactoria chinensis. The sequence continues at coordinate 51,065,606 of NC_092825.1, read as the reverse complement.
CTGAATACTGGAATTCCACATGACAGATGATTATAGCTTGCCATCTTGGAGCTATAGGATGGGATCTAGCAATTGTCATGTAATTTTTCAAGGAGAAAAATATGATATTAATTCAGCTGAACGATTTCTCAAGCTTGCTAAGTTTTATGCAGGAGATTCTTGGAGTGTCAGTGCAAACTTTACATTCCACATAATATGTTTGGTTTTTTAACTTCAGTTCCACTCATGAGAAGAAGAGCAGAACAAACTTGGTTGTGAAACAAGGAAGATTTTACCTGAGGCATAACACATTGTCAGAAGATATTCCTATTGCTATCATCTTTAAGGTAACACAACTCTTGGTTTGAAAAAATACATATCCAAGCTATAATCAAAACCAAAGATCGACTGCAGCTCTCAAAAGTTAATATGTATGGAAGGATATGGCATGGCTGAGAAAAAGAAAGAAAGCTTTTTTTTCTCCTGGGATATCATCTTTGTTGTCCAGTGCAAGAAGAAAAGCACCGCTGTTTTCAGTAAGGAGAACATTGCTGTGCCAAGACAAACACTTGCTACCCCTTCTTGCTTTGTAAAGTCTTTCTGACTGCAGTCATGTTGCTGCAGAAAGTTGTAAAGGCTTTCTTTTTTTTGTTGTTTTCTAATGAACTGTTGCAAACTTATGTTAAGGGTTTCCAATTCTGGTTTTGTTCTCCCCAGAACCTATGAACTGCTGAGGTACTCAAAATGTTTTGATATTAGATGCAGTGACATGACATAGCCATGAACTGGGAATATGTAACTTCCAGTCATAACCATAAAGACAACTGGTAGCTTTTGGGGAGGCCCTGTGGCTCTTAGAACTAGTCCTAAATCCTTTAAGATGACTAGAGTAGCTTGTATTTTTTGGCAAGAGACTCATGGAGTCTCACAGCCTTCAGAATCTCTAGTTCAGGCGTGCTCTCTTCAGTGCAGTGAATGTAGACAGGTATGATAGTTTTAAAGAGGTCCCTGGTGGGAACAATGAAAAGACTTGATTCAGTGCAAGAACTGGGGTGAATATGGAGTATCTGGCCTGCCAATTGAGCTGGTGACAGTATCATGCTATAGCCCTCATTGCCTGTGAAACCAACAGAACTATCTTATTTTGCCCACTGCTTTTCACTTTCATTTTGATTCGCTTAAGGATACCTACTGCTGGAGGGAAACTGAGGGCCATCCCCCTGCATTCACCATCCAGCAGAAGTATCTCCTATGCCTCTTTTACTGTCTTCACTTACAGTGCTTCATAGCGAACAAGTGCTGGCAAGGGGATAATTGCCAGAGGAAATATATTGCCAGCAGAGGTCAGCACTCGCTCACATCTTCCATCAAGTTCCTGCTAGCAATGCTGTGTGCTGAAGTTTGCAGCTACAGGCTTTGTATTACCACAGCTCTGAGTTGTTGGAATCGGCTTCCTTGTAGGAAGAGCTTTGGGTTTGGTTCTAGAAAATACGTGGATAATTGGCTTTAGATGTGGGAAGCAAACGTCTTCTGTCTGATGATGCTAATCACTTGAAGGGGTTAGAGAGATCATCTGGTCTCTGTGACCAGTGTTGAAAGATGTCAAGAGACCATTTGTGGGGAGAAATGCACATAAGAGTGTCAGAATTAAATTCACAACTTTTCTGTTACAGGAAAGTGTTAATGGAGCCCATAATCCATTTGCTCAAGCACCAAACAGCTGGGTTCCACTGTCACTAACAGACTTTTATTACATTTTGTCACGCCCTGCTGGTATAGATAAGTACCTGACCACAGGCACAAGTAACTGCTCAGGGTTATTAAGTCTGAGGAGGTTGTGGGTTGGTCTGTGGGTTTTCTGGTTTCTTTTTAGCAGCATTATAGAGTCTGTTTGATCACATTCCAACAATACAAGCTATAGTTATCTATCTGCCTTTATATACCTTTTAAATTCTAGATAAATATTGCATATTTGTTTCAACTTATTTATTAAATAAGGGGTTGCAGTTGTTGGGCATTCTCAGCAGTAGTGCTTTTCACAGCCTTATGTCTATTTGGTCCAGCAGGGAATTAGGTGTTTGACTAGTGCTTAACGTATTCATGAGTCATCATTCTCCTTACTATTCCTTTTAATGACATGTGAACTTGAGACATCTTCCTTCCACTGCTGATGATTCTCCAGCTGGAAACTAAGAATCCCAATAGTTTTTTGAATTAATAATTAAGAAGACACCACCTTCTGATTTATTTCTTTTCTTGGTCACTGCGGTAATGCGGGTATAACTTAATTTATTTAACTACTAGAAGTCAAGTTGCAAAGACTCTAGCCCTGAAATTAGACAATTAGTAACCAAAGGATCCCTTGTAGCCTCAGCTCACACACAACAGTGTTTTGCTCAGGGAGTTTGTTGGAAAAACCAAGAGAGTAATTCTTTTCAGTAGAAAGGGCACAGAGTGTGGATCTCACTTGTTACCAGTAAGTATTCCTTCTGTAACGCAGAGATTATATCACAGTGTGCATCTGCAAGGGCTGAAGATAAGTTGCATACACAGTCTAAGGTCTGAAGTTTTGATTGCCTGTGCTGCAACTGCAAAGTAGAGGTAATAACATCCCTTAGATGTTTTCATCTTGAGAGCAAGGGATGTGAAGTAGAGATCATTACAGATACTAATGACCAACAGAGCTGAGGCCTAAAGCTCAAAAAGTGCTTGTTTTAAGTAGAATCTGAGATCAGTTTCCTGTTTCAGGCATGACTCATGGACACATCTCGACAGCGTTTTATGGCAAGGCCTGAACATATGGTTGATGGTTGGACTGGATGATGTTTGTGGTCTTTTCCAACCTTAATGATTGCATGATTCTGTTAATGTTGTTCCCACATTTTCTTTCACAAAGAAGGAAGCTGCATGGAGATTGCTAACTCACAGCCTGAACCAATGATTGAGTACCTGGTGAAGGGACACAGGGCAGTTCACTTGTGCAACCAGAAGGGGTGGAACCGGGTTCCCTAAGCCTAAATTAGAGGCTGGGTCTATAAAGTGAACAATTTTGTCCCCCAAAATATGTATCTGCCAAGATTTTCAAACTCCTTGTAGTAGAAAGCATTAGACAACAGTAATTTGCTTACTGAATGAGGTTGCTTTATTAGTTAATATACACATGCAATCGGAACAATATTTAGGATGTTTGTTGTTCCCGTTTGGTTCCCGTTGGGTAGGCTCTTAGGGCTGAAGTAAACAAAGTTTGTGTTCTGCACTAAAGCCATCTGGGGAAGGAAGAGAGTTATATGTAGCTGAATTATATGTTGCAAGTTGCTGGATGAATTATCTTGAGGTTGTAAGGAGATGCTCTAAGACCTGCAGCAAAAGATGTAAACAGTAGGTCGAGTTTCATATTAAAGAAAAAAAAAAAGGAATGTGTTAGCCTTGGAGCTGTTAAGATGCAACCCTGGAGGAACAGCTGAGTGGTGGTCTTGCTGGACCCACAGAATTATGGGTTCCCATGGCTACAGTTTCATAGCTCGTATCTTTTGAATTATGAAAGCTCCAGACCAATTCTGTCTGTGATGTCAACCTTGAACCTCCCTGACATCTTTTTAATCCAGTCATCTGCCTGTCTCCATTCTGTAATTTAGCCTGATGGACTGCAGAACTACATTCTAGGCAAGTGCCATGGAAACGCCTCGACATCATCATTAAGACACAAGCTGCGGGAGGAAGAACTGGGCTCTCGCTCTTTCATGCACACTTTATCGTGTGTACGAGTGTGTGTATCCACACATACACACACAGACTTTGTGCAACAGGATCCTCCCCAGTCCTAGGAAGCAGTTGACCCTACTTGGAGCACTTTATCCCACTTGAACCCAGAATAATATGAGTATTGTTAATGTTTGCTTTGACTTCTATTGCATCCATTGACTGCTAGCCTTCCAACCATGCTCTTCATCAGCTTGTTGCCATCTCCTTTCTAATCCTGTCACTGCTCTTTCTAAGTCATCCCTTTGCAGCATGTCCCTTCTCTCTGTCCCCCACTTTCTTGTAAGATGATTCTCTTGCAACATTACCTTCCAAACAAAACCAAACAAGAATACTTCTGGCTAACTGTGCTTTAATATTAATTCTCTTTCCGTCAGCTTTGTCCTGGGATCAGTGACACTTCACACATCCTTGTTGTTTGTCATGGTTTACCCCGTGACAGTGTTCCTGTAACACAAGTAGCAACCCAGGAATATCATGTTGCTATCCTAACGGTGTTGTAGGTGAATTCTGGAGTGGGATTTTGCCTGAGGGACTTGAGATAGTTGGTGGTTTTTTTTAACTTTTGTTGGGGGATGGGCGGGGAAGATTGGACAAGTGCAACATTAGGGCTGAATTTACTAACAAAGAAAACATCTCATACCAGTATGCGTCTCTTGTGTGCCCCATTAGCATTGCTTATAGGTGGATTTGTGTGTGCAGCTCTAACAGTGGTTTTTGAGAACACAGAAGGGAATTCATAGATTTATTTGTCGGCTACCATATCAGCATATCTTTCTTAGTTACTTGCCTGAAATTGTAGTTATTACCACTCATAAGTTAATTTCCCCACTTTGTATTTCTGTAACAATACGGCCTATGTTACGTTACAACCTTCCCCACATACAGCTTTTGAATTCTCAAGTGAGTTTGCTGCTGCAAATTTGAACTAGAAAATGTGCAGTGGTGTGATGGTATGTCCTATTTTAGTCTGTTTGTTGTCTGAATTTTAATCAGAGTATTTACCAAGTTAGAAGAAACGATCAACCTTTACTAATTCATATGACTTTCTGTTGATTCTGTCGTATCACAAAGGCAAATTCTGGTTCTGAGAAGTGCCTTGAGATAAGTGGTATGACTGCCTAGTAGGAATGAACTAGGATGAACCACTCTTACCTGGTGCAGTTAATTGTCTTGATTTGGCACTCAAATTTGTCTGAGATAATGGAATAGTGACCTGTGCTTTGCATCAAAACTGAACCATTCTCACACTTTTAATGTGTTGTGCTATTTTTGCGCTGCTTTTAATTTCTATTAAACCACAAGGTGAAGAGACAAAGTTCTCAGTTAAAGGAACTTCAGCCTTCATGTCGAGAAAGAAAGATGTAAAAAGAAAAAGCTGGGTACTTCACCATTGGGGCAGCAGTTCTGCAGAGGGAGAGCATTAGGTAGGCATCAGGCAAAATAACACCCCATGAAGGCAAAAAGAAGGAAAGGTATTTGTGCATCTTTGAGGAAAATACAGCTTTTTGGGACACTGCCAGCTTGTAATGAAAACCAGAATGCAGAGTCTACATAGGCCATTATTTACAATGGTCTTTGTGGCTGGCAGCTTGAAGAACAATATGAATGCAAACGTAACTTCCTCCCAAACTTCTGAGAAACGTATTATAAGTCAACCAGAAGAGGTTTAGTGAGATTATTCTGTTTCTTGATATGGCAGAGCTCCAGACAAATGTGTGAAGGGGGGGAGCTTTAGCACCATCTGGAATCCACAAAGGCCTTCACTGCTGGCTGCCACCTTGAAACACTTACTGATAGAGAGATTTTTTTAAACCTGTTAAGCGCTTTCTTAGTTTATTAAGCTTTTTCTGCGGCATAAAGCCTAACAAGGTGTCCAAGGATCAACAAAATAATAGAATGGCTTTCAAGTGGAACTGTGTAGTGAAGTCATCTTCTAAATGCAAAGAGCTGCAGGAGAGGTAGATGGTAAAAATAAGTCTCAAATAGGACGTGCTGTATCGCAGACAATTGCATTTGTGAAACTGCTTGTGGTAAGAGGCCATGTGTAATCTTTTAAGTAATTTCACCTTCCTTTGTTATAGATCCTGAATTGGTTTTGGTTTTACACGTGTGGGATTGTTATTTATTTTCCTTAAAAGAAGTGTGGAATTTAACTCCTGTCTAAAGAGAGCGTGTGTGTGTGTTCCTGCTGCTTATCAAGATTTCCATTTTGGGTTCTTCCATAGCTGGAATATGTACTGCCAGTGCCAGATGGCACAGTTTCTGAGGGAAGAACTAGCTCTTGCTTAGTAGTAATGCAGACAAACAATACCAAATTAGCATAAGCAAATGTCAGTGAGTAAACATAAAGCCTGTTCTGTTTCTGTCTTTTCTTCTTTTCCTAGGCCATGGGTGTTGAAAGTGACCAAGAGATTGTACAGATGATTGGCACAGAGGAACACGTGATGGCTGCATTTGCTCCTAGTCTGGAAGAATGCCAAAAAGCTCAAATTTTTACACAGATGCAGGTGCATCTTTTCATGTCGCTCGTAGCCATAAAAATCTAAAAATGATGATGCTGACTGCTTTGCTCTGTCAGCAGTCCACGTTGGTTTTTTGCAGAGATAGTTTAAGCCGAGGACTTTTAAGGCAGCAGGCCCTGTCAAAAGTTAGGCTTTGCTGTGAACTGCTTAACTGAAAGGAAGCAAAGTCAATAAATTCTTCGTTTTCAGAAGCATAGGGTTATGTTGTAAGGCGTGTGGAAAGTAGTGACATCCTTAAGTTAGGGGTGCACCTAGATGAAACTCAGCGAGTACACAAAAGAACTGGAGGTGAAAATATCTGATGAGATAAACTAGATGTCTTTGGTATTTACACAACCTTTTCCCTTACATCTCCAATCCCCATTGTTGTAGCAATCATAATCTTTCAACACTTCCAATTCCAGATGTCATCAGCACAAGATAGGCAACATGTACACTTAATCATGTCCAGTTCTTGAGATTTTTTTTATTAGCATCACTTATGTAGTTTAGTATTTTCTACCTTGCTTGAAGTTTGTATTGCCTGTAGCTTGTGGGTTTGCACTGATTACGGAATGCAAAGGTCTGTATGTCTTTATAAGTTACAGCTCTGATATTAACTGAAGTTAATTGCTTCACTTGACAGGCATTGAAGTACATTGGAAACAAAGTACGAAGGCAAAGGATGTGGGGAGGCCCAAAGAAAACAAAGATGGAAGAAGCACGAGAGCTGCTAGCATCAACTATTCTGACCCATGTTCTCGTATGTAATGTTTTCCTTACCTGAGGGTGGATCTATGTGGTTATTTTTAGAGATTTGGCAATTTCTTTGTTCTATAATGATGTCTGTATGTCTGTAATGATACAGCACCTGGAAACTTCTCACACAAAGAACTGCAGGCTGTGTTGTTCTAGAGCTCAACAGACTTATAATAAAATCATACAGATAGGGAGAGAAAACCCAGAAGTGATGTGAGATTTAAGATGCTTTTAGAGTCCTTTAGATGGTGATATTCTGTTTAGTCTGTGTTCAGCCTGTTATTCTCTTGCCCTACTTTAGAACACAGTGTGGTAGGAGCAACTTTGATGCTAGCTGGGATTTAAAAGAAAAAAAACAAAGCAAAAAGCCACCAAATACGCAAAATATTCACAATGGAAAAATATTCACTTACGGAAAATATGAAAGTATTATTTTTTTTAGTCTTTTAAAAAGGTGATGGCCAGAAATGGTGTCAGTTGCGTTGGCATTGGTCCTTTTGAAAACAAAACAGGAACTGATAGTCTTACAGGAGCTGACCAGGATGCAGTAATGACAAGTTATGAATGAATCTCTCTCTCATGTTCCTCACAGAAATGTTCCTATAATGCAAGAACTTTAAGTTTTATCCTGCTTAGTGTTGGGAATAAGACAGATGGACTTCTGGAAAGCGTGATTTCAGTCAAGAGAGAAGTACAGACTTGGTTTATGTGGTCATCAAAATATGAAATAAGACAGCTGCAAATCTTCTCTGTGAGAGCAATGTGCTAGAGTTTGAAAATGAGCAATAAAAAAACCTGATCCTTACCACAGGTTATAACCAGATTTTGACTGTGAAAAGAAAAACTGTTCTATATGGAAAAATCAATACAATTTGTGTGGAAGAGCTTTGTTGATATGGAAGAAATGTCTTTGTTTGTTTTGTTGTTGAGGTAAAGTAAATCATCTGCAAACCGAAGAAAAATACTTTAACTGAGTTAAAAATAATCTGTTTATGAAATGCTGTACCACTGAATTGTTTATCATCATAGGACATTTTTCCACATGGACAGACACTGTCAGCTGTTACTTCAGCACCTTATCCGTACAGCTTATGCCTGTATTCTGATGTACTTTCCATATATCTGTTCCACTGATGCCAATATATGTAGGTTGCTCCGAAAGTAATGCCTCCTATTTATTTCTGTGGAAACTACAACAGATACAAGGAGTACAATAACAGTATTTGATAGAGAACTTTCTCACCTACAGAATATAATTTTGTAATCCTTTTGTCCAGCCAGATTACCTTGTGTTTTAAATTGGTGTCTGAGTCAAAACTAAGGAGTCGGTCCTGAAACATCAGTTTGTTCTTCATTTGTTTCATTACAGGTGAAGGAATTCAATTTCCGTGCCAAATGCATATATACAGCAGTAATGGTGCGCAGAGTGATTCTGGCTCAAGGAGAAAATAAAGTAGATGACAGAGACTACTATGGAAATAAACGCTTGGAGTTGGCAGGGCAGGTAGGTTTTTACTTCAGAACTAAGGCTCTTTTGGGTTTTGTTAGTACCTGTTTTTAATAGATGCATAATAAGGGACATCTTTGCTTTCTCAATTGAAGCATTTTCCTCTGATTTTATTTTCGTTAACTTTTCTGTATTTACTCATAGATATGTTGTTTGGACTAATAAACTGTATCCTGACTTCTCTTCTGCCCCTCCAAGAAATGAAAAAAGTGTAAATTCTGCTTCAGTTCTACTTCCATTGTACCTTTGTTAGTGCCAAGACTTCCATCCCCCTTACAGAAGCAGTGTAATGAGAGAACCTATGTATTAAGCCTGGGATGGGCCACTGTGGAGAAACCAGCTTCTGCAGCAGCTAACAGAACAGCTGCTTGAGCCATCTGTAATTTGGTGAAGTCCCTCCGATTGCTTATTTATTATCAACTGCCCATCTAGCCTTTAGAGTAGCATGAATAGTATGCGGTTTAAAGCCTTGCTAGACACTACTTTTCTGGCAGTAAGCTCTGTTTTGAGCCTTCAAGAGTGGAAGCACAAACACTTGATTTGCTTCAGAAGCTCTTGCTGTCCTTTCTGGGTGCAGCTGTGTGCCTTCTAGTTCTGACAGAATACTGACCAGTGGGAAAAAATCTTCAGCTTACTAAAGGCAGAACTAGGAGGGATTATTGGACATTTCTGAAAATAGTAGGTTAACTTGACTGACTGATTAAAGTAGACTGTGTGGATTTCTCTGCTTGCTGAAATTATGCATGATTGGCACCATTCTTTTACAAAGAGGCTGGTCGCTTACGGCTGTTGGCCAGATGAAGTTTAAAACGCCATAGAATCTTTAAGGTTGACAAAGACCACTAAAATTATTTAGTCCGACCATCAACCCACCATGTTTTCCTAAAGCGGTAGGAATTTGGGTGAAGGAACAACTTAATTACCCTGGCATGGATGTTTTCTTTAGATAATGATTGGGTGTCATTGTTCTAATCTCTGTGAATTTTTAAGTTGGAGTTATGGCAGTCAATATAATCTGTAGTTATTGATCACACATCAGAAGTCCAAACAAATATATGTAATTTACCATGGAAAACTGCATTTCTGCTCCCCACATCCTTTGCACTGTTTTAGCACAAATAACAGTATCCATTCGTTTCTGTTCCAGTCTGATGGGAATTCTCATTTTACCGTGCTTTTATTTATGTGTACAGTGCATATTGCCTCATATCCCTGTTTCCCTTCCTGATCACCCTTGTTCTCATCCACACATCTGAACGCAAATGCAGATTGCATGTGCGCACAGTTTGCAGTCATTTCAGAATAAAAATGTACTTTGCTTCCTAGCTGTCAGCAAAACTAAGATGATGCTCTGAGTACAAATTAAACAATGAAAACTCTTAACCGCATAGGAAAGGAATTCCTTTCTTCAAGTTAATATGTGACTGTCCATTAGGATTCTACTCTTGTAGCAAAGCAGAATAATAAGACGTAAGTGCAATATCCTAGTGGGACAAATATTTCAAACTACAATGGATTTATTGGTTGGGTTGGGCTCGTTGTTGGTTTTTTTTCACTTTATTTAGCTGTGGCACTGTTGTTGTAGATGAATGTAATTAGTGCTCTGCTGTCATATTGTTCTTATTTCACTGGATTGAAAAGTAGTTATTTTTCTAGATAGTTTCGAGGCAGAAAATAGAGCAGGTAAGAAGTTTTTACAAGCTGTAAGAAAAAAGGCTTCTGCTCACAGACGTTAACAACCAAAGTTGTTTTAAATTAACTGGGAAGGGGTCTTAAATGTAGAGGATCATCATAACAAAGGCAGTGCATATTTTTTCTACATCAAGGAGAGCTGCTCAGGGGGGAGGCTGTAACACTCGCTTAAGATCAGTTATGGATCCCTTGTGATATTTTAAATGCTCATTTCAAGCCGAACGCTTGAATTCCTCTCTGCTGTGTTATCAGTTTAATATTGTTGATTTGATTACTGACTTAAAAAGTGTAGAAATCTTTTTTGTCAGTTTCTAAATGTTTGTGTTTAGTTAAAGTTTGTGTGAATAAAATGAGCAGTGAGGGAGTATTGATGCTGTTATTTTTCTCTTTTCATGCCAGCATGTTCCTGGAATAAAAATCCTGTTGATTTATAATTTGAATAAAGGAAAAAAAAGAAAAGATTCCCATGTGAGGAGAAAAACACAGCGGTCTAAACAATGCGAAGACATAAAAGGCATTGTGTTTATAAAGATGTGTGAAAACAATAGCTGCTAATTTCACACCCCATGGGACAAGAGAGTACGAAATGTGCTTTAGCTTTAGATAACAGAGTTGTATCCACTAGCCAAGCTGGTTTACAGAGCTTTCTCTTAGTCTTTCTGCCACGAGAGGCTTGGTAGGCCAGGTGCCAGCTGAGGTGTTAGCAAAACCTACCGATTTCAGGCTTAATCTTTTCACCTACCTTTTCTGTTTCCTTAATGTGTTCATTATTTGCTGAGCATTACTCTGTTCTTTGTCCTCATTTTTTTTTTTGTTTCTAATGCAGCTTGCTTTGTATGGGTGAGATATGGAACAGCACCAAAATCCGGCACCCTGGAAAGCAAGGGATTTCTACCCTGTGACAAAAGAATACCGCCTTGACTTCAGAGATTGCCTAATCCCAGCTGTTCTGATAATATAATTAAGGCTGCCTAATGTCTTTAATTTTGCAACCAGTTTGTGTGAAAGGGAGAATTTGGCACTCAAAAGGCTTAAACGTTAAATAGCAATCTCAAGGCGCCTAATTAGAATTCTCTGACATTAAGCTAATTGGTGAAACTGTATTTCAGCAGCTTAACTTCTTTATTAATTTTTCTTTGGATTTTCAATGAAAATCAATTGATGGGCTGTCAGGTTGTTGGTTTTTTTATTTTTTTCTTAAATATAATTTCCTCTTTAGTGATCCTGACATAAGCAGGCTGAAAGGCCCTGGACTAACTATGAAATCCACTGAATATTATCACTGGCATTCCATCCTTTTTCTTTAATCACTTACTCTTGACCTAAATAATATGGTTATTGTGAGACTCTGCCTTGCCAGATAGTCAGAGCTCTTACAAACTGAGAGTCCGTGAGTGAAATTAGCAAAGCATAACACTTTTCAGACTGGCGAACATTAGCAAGTTTGTCTAGTTGGGGTATAGCTTACTTTATTAGTTCAGAAAAGAAGGAAGATGATGTTATAATCCCTACCGCATGTGTAACCAGGAGGCTTTGTAAAGATTTTCAGATCAAGAAATCCAAAATGGAACTTTTGTCTTTTTTTGTCTTTTTATGTGACGTGATTGTTAAATGTCCTGCACAGAAACCTGTTGAAATCAAATGTATACCAGGATTGATTTCAACAGTCTATTTTGTGTTTAATAACTCTTTCAGACATCCTAAAACTGTGCACCTCCCTTTTCCCTCCATTTGAAATGCATCCCTCATAATCCGACTTTTGGAGATGCCAGTGGGTTGTCCCTCCTAATACAGTACTTCATGGAAGATCTTTTCCTTTCTGGTTGATTATGGCTGTAAAAAAAAGCCATGGCACTGCAGTGAGTCAGAGGTGACTGGATTTCTATCAACGGTAGCGACGGGATGTTGTATTGTAAAATCGTACTACAAGGATCAGGAAGGAAGAGGGTCCCCTGTACCTTATATCAAGGTCAGGTCCCAAAAAAGTTTTTATTACAGAGCCTCTCTCCTGAGTAGAAGTAGGGTTCTGTTATTCTCAGGAATTAACATGCAGTGTATGATATCACTGTTTCGTATAAGATTTTACAATTTAATGACTGAACGGTAAGCACTCCTTACGTCTTTAAGGTAGACTGTCTTAGGCCACTCCTGATCTTTGTGAAAGCCAGTGAGAGTCTTGTATTGCCAAGTCATATATCTGTGTGAGTTTCTATTAGATTTTTTTTTTATACCCAAATGCATGTGATGCTAGTGAAAAAGGTACTTTATAATTTAGGTAGCTGCTTTGCAGTGTCATTTATGTAGCGCTTTGATCTGTCCGGTTGTGACATGTAGGTGGAGAAAAGCAAGTGAAATCTGATGGCCCACCCCACTGATAAAATAAAGAGTAGTTTGCATTCTTTGTTTCCAGAAGAGAAGGTGTTAAGTCTGTCTTAAATGGAGACTGTTATAATTCAGTTTTAATTCTTCACATACAAGAATTAAATCGTACAACTGACACTGAGACATCTTGGCTTGTGATGGCTGAATATCAAGCTTGTTCTGCCTTACAACACCTGGGACACTGGAAACTACCATTTCTGGCATTTGATAGCTGCTGTGTTTTAGTCCTTCTGACATTTCTAGCTGCTATAAAATTAAGTCCCAGGGTAGGATTGCCAGGCTTTAGAATTTGCACTGCTTGTTAATCATTGTGAACGCATAGAACCGCGTTGCATGATACATTTTAAGTATTTTGGAAAGCTGTTAGTGCCCAGAAAGAAAGCTTGGGAAACCTAAACACAAAGTTGAGAACAAAAAAAAGTCAGACTACAAACCTTAGAAGTGTTTTCCTTTTATAGAGACTTCAAATATGATAAGTTATTAGTATACATATGCAAGAAGAAATTGGTTTAAATTGCAATGCTTCTTAAGAGATGTATTGCTGTTTGTTTTGTTGGGTTGTTTTTTTTTTTGTGACTGCTGATAGGCAGATGTGCAAAGATATTGTGAAGGTCAATGCAAAACAAACAAAGATGGGTAGGCTTAGACTCTTCTTACTTTGCTTTCTGTTTCGTGATAGTTTGTCAAATGTTTCACTTAAATAATGCAAAAAATCTTTGTGAGAATAATACCATGTAAGAAACAAACACTGTATTTCAACTGACCAGAAGTATAAGGGCAGAAATATTGAACACCTGTGTTCTTCCACTTTCTCAGACCTTAATCCTGTAGTTTTCTATTTCCAGCTTCTTTCTCTTCTGTTTGAAGATTTGTTCAAAAAATTTAACTCTGAGCTGAAAAAGATTGCTGACCAGGTAATCCCCAAGCAACGTGCAGCTCAGTTTGATGTGGTGAAGCACATGCGTCAAGACCAGATCACCAATGGCATGGTCAATGCCATTTCCACAGTAAGTACTTTTGGTTTAATTCTAGTATGCAACATTTTTCCACTCTACTGAGCGCCAAAACAGTGTAAAGTTTGTTCTGATAGCTCTGTTGTTTTTGGTCAAATCTATCTAAAATTGTAAAGGTCTGTGATGGACGGGGCTTTTAGAATTCACTGAAAAATCATTGTTCATCAAATCAGTTTCTATTTTGCCATTTATTTAGAAGTGGTGCTTGAAATATTTGTGATGGGAAGGTAGAAACAGACAAATTTAAAATAGATTGTATATCTAACTCACTGTCTTATGTGTTCTGCTTTATTATGTGGTTCATGGGTGTTGGTTTTTTTTATTACTTAGTTAAGTTGAGGCTGTATTGTATGTCCAAAATATGGTTGAAAAATGACAGGAAACGAAAACATGTGAAGGAAATACAATTGCTAAAAAAGAGCTCTTTGAAGGGAGATGCTTTTTTAATTACATTAGTTTAATTACATTAATTAATTACATTGTAGCTAGTAAAAGTAAATTTAGTGTGAGCCAATCTGTAGCTGGGAGTATGTTTTTTTGTTATGTCTGTGATAATGATACTAAACTATTTAACTGGGAAAACTGATAGACAAGATACTACTGTAAAAAGGTTGGAATCAAGTCTATTTATTTGTCTTAGCTAGATTTTTGCCCATATCTACCTTCTAGAGTGGATATCTTCATGCCAGTGGACAAGAACAAAATGTAATTGCAAACTTTGTCTCTTACCTCGTGTATCTGCAGGAACAATTTGTGAGATAATCCCTGAAATCTAGCTAGTAGCTTGTAAGTGACTTTGAAATACATGAATTTTGAAGAAACTGGATTAGAGAAAGTATTTTAGTTGCCAGTAGACAGTGTGCAACTTGGTTCTTAATCCTCGGAACTCTTGAGAGGGCTTTTCTGCCCAGTACGAGACTGAAGTTTTTCTTCATTTCTTGTAAATAAAATTAACTCCACAAATTGCATTTGAAACAACCTACAGTCTGTTACTTACAAATCCCAGTGTTTAAAGCTTATCACTATTTAATTTTATGAGTGCCCCAAACGTAGTTAAATCCCTACAGTGCACGTACCCAAAACAATTGACAGATTTGTTTCTCTAAATGCTTGTGCTTTCTTCTAGCTGGTGCCAGTTTTTCCATTTGGACTGACAGAGATAAATCTGCAAACTATTCAGCGCATATTGTAAAGTCTTCCTTCTTCCACTATCTTAGGACTCTTTTTTTTTTGTTACTGTCACATAAGCAGTTAAACACCATCTGCTCTTAAGCATTGAAAATCATTTCTCAGGAACAATGCCCAGTGCATACTATTCAAGAGATTAAGCAAATACCATAAACATCGTTCTTGGAAACAACAATCTCCAATCTCACCAGAATGCTTCAGTGATAGTCCCATAGAGCACAAAATAACTCAACAGACTCGTAATTACGCCAGTGGCATGCAGAAGAATTCATAACACTGCTGAATCCACTGTACACTGGTGTTCAGTGGTACTTAGTCTGTGCATCGCAGAAATATTAGAGGAGAGTAGGTGTGCAGAAATAGTACAGACCTAACAGACATTTCAGAGTCCACAAAATCATCCAGTGTCATTGAAGAAGGAACTTTGATTTCACAGGAGATTTCAGTAGGAAGTCCTCTGTCTTGCAGCATCCCTGACCTGTATGGGTTGTTTTAGACAGCTTTGAAGGAGTTGCTTTGATACTTCGAAAGCATAAATAATTTTTTCCACATTATTTCTTCAGTGTTTTACCTCCTGTTTCTCTTCTGTCGCTGAGATTTCACAGTCATTTGGACAGTGCAGTAAAACTACATGGTAGTTCAGGTTACAATAATTTCTAGCATGAGAATGAATACTCATACTTAATAATATAATAATAATATTTATTACTCAATATACAATATTATTATATGATGATATAATAGTTGTATACTGATTTATAGTATTTTTTATTCATATTCTGTTAACTCCCAATCTTTCAACAGTGAAATGGTGAGTGAGTGGGAAGGCTGAACAAGTAGGAAGGTCTTTTGCTGTTAGGTATTATGTCTTCCCCCTTTCTGCAACAAGGGGAAAAGGGAGGTTCTCATGACTACTTAACAGCCTCTGCAGTGTAGGCAAATAACAGAATCATTGGGATGGATAGTGGCTTCTTGCTGTTAATCAAAAGATGGGATTATGCTGTTAATGTATAAATAAAGAAACCAAACAAAAAGATTTCAGTGCAGTATAGCAAGCAAACTCTTTAAGTTTTTTGTTAACTGTGGTGACATGAGGTTGTCAGAAGGTTACATGGATTAGCAGGTGGCAGTTCTAAGGAAAACATTCAAGCTCTTTATTGCCTTTGGACTGACTACTAGAGTTGTGACTGGGGCAAATAGTAATATCTGGGACAAAAATGTGCTGTATCTACTGACTCAGGTACCAGGAACTCTCTATATATGAAGTAGCAGTCTTGAAATCGAGATATGTAGTATCTAAATTTAATAGCCTGCTGAAACATTAAGCTTAAGTTGCAGTAAAACGCTAGATATTGGTAGAGATTATTATATCTACTTGCCCTTTAGACATAATTGTTTCCTAGAACATTTCCCTGAACTCCTCTGTTCAGGTTGAAACCACAAGTAACACTGGCCTTGACAGTCATGAAGCATGAAGTTATTGGTATATGCATGAATCTTGTGCTTTCTAGTTGCTGTAAACCCACTAGAGAGGTGTGGATAGACCTAAAACCTCCCACCCTTCTTTGAAGATAGGACACATGAGTGAGTCTTTTTCCTTTGTATTCTAATACCCAAAGATTTTGAGAAAGCACACATGACTTTGATATCAGATTGCTTCAGTATAAACATCTGTGTTCCTTACCAAAATAAATTACAAAAGAAGTCAGAACTGAAACAGGACCTGCTGGAAAAGTATATTTCACACACACAAAAAGAAACTCCTTTTGTTGACACACTCAAAAAGGTCAGAAAAGATTTTAATTTTGTTAAATTTGAACATTGATATACCTGTGTGCACCTGTGTGACCATCAGTCTTTATGTACTTGAAGATGTGATAGCAAAATCATCTGAAAGAGCAATTCTTCTGCTTCAACTTCAGTTAGTAAGTGTGTCATAACCAGTAGCTTATATACAGATGGGTAGTTAGAAAGCTGTATTATTTAAATACCCAGGTTTGCATGGGTCCTGGGCAACCCGATCTGGGGAGTGGCAACCCTGCCCACTGCAGGGTAGCTGGACTGCATGAGCTTTAAGGTCCTGTCCAACATAAGCCATTCTGGGATTCTATGAAATGAGCAGTATTGGCTGTGCAAAGCTCCTAAGCCTGTTCAGTCTAAATCTTGAAAAAAGGAATGTAATATTGAGACAGATAAACTCTGATAACTGTTTTTTAAATGTTCATTGTGTTCCACAGGGAAATTGGTCTCTGAAGAGATTCAAAATGGACCGCCAAGGTGTGACTCAAGTATTGTCCCGCTTGTCTTATATATCTGCTCTGGGAATGATGACTAGAATCTCTTCTCAGTTTGAAAAGACAAGGAAAGTGAGTGGTCCTCGATCATTGCAGCCATCTCAGTGGGGGATGCTCTGCCCATCAGACACTCCTGAAGGAGAGGTAAGGTTCTTGTATGTTGCTGTTAGTATTTCTGTCCTCCTGAGTAGCGGTGGCACTGTTTGGTTTGAAGCATAAGGGAATGGCCTTATGTTACACCAGGGGAGGATCGGGTTGGACATTAGGAACAATTTCTTCCCAGAAAGAGCGGTGCTGCAGTGGCACAGGCTGCCCAGGGAGGTGGTGCAGTCACCATCCCTGGAGGTGTTCAAGAAACATTTAGATGTGTTATTAAGGGAAATGGTTAATGAGAAAGTTATTGTGGTAGGTGGATGTTTGAACTGTATGATCTAGAGTTCTTTTCTAAGCTCATTGTGATTCCATGAACACATGAACGTGAACAGATAAAAGATTAAATTGTTTTTTATTACTTTAGGCTTGTGGTTTGGTTAAAAACCTTGCCCTGATGACTCACATTACTACAGATATGGAAGATGGCCCAATCATTAAACTAGCAAGTAATCTTGGAGTTGAAGATGTGAACTTGCTCTGTGGTGAAGAACTTTCATATCCTAACGTGTTCCTTGTTTTCCTGAATGGTACGTAACTCTTCAGCAGTCTGACTCTGATCTGTTGCCGTTTGTGAGTTTACTCTTTGGAAACACTGTGAAATTTGGAGTGTGGCCAAACACGGATGTTGTATTCCCTGTGAATTTCTCCTGTAATTTAATCAGCAAATATTTTGATAGGGTTAAGCAGAGTACGCAGGTCAAATGATGGCATTTAATTGGGTGTGAAGTTGTCCTCAGAACTCTACAGATGTGTGTAGCTGGGAAACTGAAGCTCTTTTGAGTTTCAGTACTGTTTGTAAACATGCTTGCATGAGTACATACAAAAATATGTACGATCCATTATAGATTTTTTTGTTTGGTTGGTTTTCTATTCATTTACCAATTAGTTGACCTTCTTAAGGTACTTTTTAAAAAGAGTAATGCTCTTAAATTGATAACTTTTAATTTTGTAAATCCAGGGCTTCATTCACAGAACGTATTTCTTTTTATTGCAGTCTTCATATATTTTTATATCTATTTACTTGACTGTGTTAAAAAACAAAAAAGTCTGTATTAGTTGTTTGCAATATTTAGCAATGCTGCTCTCTTTAAAACTACCTTTTAAGCAGCAGTTTGCTTTGTGAATGATTATAAAAAATGAGACTTCAAAGAAGCTGCATTGCTTTCCTTTGTTAGAAGAATGATTCGGCACATGTGCTCTGCTCCTGCACGCTTAAGTTCCTTTTGCAACTGATCTTTCTCTATTTCTAATCAGCAGTTACTATAATATTAAATTTCAAAATAGTGACATGTTAAAAACTGCAACTATGATTTTGTCAACAGCATCCACTTTGGGGACTAGTATTTAAGGTCTGTCACCATGAGTAAGTTCTCCATTTACCTTCGAATTAAACAGCGGTTACTCTTCAATTCTGCCTTTTCTCAGTTACATGAAAGAAACACTTGACCGAACTGCATTCCTTAGCTCTGCTTTCCTTTAGCAATATGTTAAAGATAAGGTTCAGTGAAACCACATGCACTCCTTCTGTTTCGCTTTATGGTCTAAAGGGAAGTGCAGAGCAGAAGGATTGGATTCTTCCTTCAGAAGCTCTGTTTGTAGTATGGAGCAAGATCACTTACGTTCCAAAATGTAGACGATCTGGTACTAAAAGAGGCAAAACTGATCAATGTATTTGTTTCTTGTTTTAATTCTAAAAGAATGCACCCTTGTGGATGTCTGATTTGCTTCGAATTTAAGTGTGTGATGTAAGAGGACAGAAAATCTTTCAGGTGCATATTCCTACCTTTATTATCAAGCTGTGTCTCCTTGTTACAGGACTCTGTTTAATATGACACTGTACTAGGTTGTGTTCTATGAGTTAAGATAAATTTGGTCAGATGACTCTTAAAAAGATGAATTAGTCTTCTTTGTTCATCATGCATCAGAATACTTAGATATGTATTTTAAATATGCATATTAATTGTAAGAAGTGGGACGTACTTCTATACACTGTCAACTCTGTGCCTATAACTCATTTCAACCATGAACTTGTTGTTCCCTTTCTGAATAGGTAACATCCTTGGTGTCATACGCGATCATCAGAAACTAGTCAACACATTTCGGATAATGCGTCGAGCAGGTTATATCAATGAATTTGTTTCCATCTCTACAAATCTTTCTGACAGATGTGTCTACATTTCCTCTGATGGAGGGAGATTGTGCAGGTAAACATCCTGTCAGAATTATCTAGTAAACGCTGTTCTGTGCACTGTATACTTAAGTATTCTGGGTGAAGGAAGTAGAGATTTAAACATAAAAACTGTTCTCAAATTCAGTGGAATTTGAGCATTTCTTTTCTCCTTAAATAAGCCTCATTCAAAGCAGGTAGATAAGCAAAACACATTACATAGTCAATCAACTTCCCCAAAGAAGCCCAAATAAATTAGTTTTATCTTTAAAAAGAAATTAGAGCAAAATATTGCTTCCAGCTTCTTAAAAAAGGAGGAAGGAGAAATCAACTTGGTTGTCGACTGTGGTGATGTTCCGTATCCTTGGATTGTTTCTTCTTGTGTTAAGATATCACAGTACTTAAGCAAGAAACAAGCAGCCACTTTGAGGGCATGATGTCACACTGCAGAATGAGAGGCTGCCCTTTGCCTTCAAGAGCCCTTATTTCTGGTGCAAAATTTCCTCATGCATATTTGCTGTAGTAGCAGGAAGGTCTCTCTCAAAGTTTTGGTTTAGTTCACTGCTTACTGTTAACTAGGCAGGGAATTCATTAAAACTGTAAGGAAGGTCTCTGTCTTGAGTGCTTATAGTCCTTACTGCGCAGAGAGTGCCTTGATAACGGTCATGTCACAAAGGCAAGCAGAAAGGAATTGGCTGGCTAATTAACAAGGTGTATCAATAAAAGAGATTGGGAGCAAAATGACGTAAGAAATGCATATGTATTTTAGCTGAAGTTGGCATTCCACCTTATTTGTTAATTGAAATCGAGAGCATGCTGAATGCCGTTTGAGACATGGAACAGGCCCAGAAGTAGTACATGTAAATATCAGCTAATCACACCCACTTGAGACGTGCAGTGGTACGGGCATATCCATTAGCACAGAGATCACATTACCAGTTAAACTACTCCAGGTTTGAAAAAGAGAAAGTTCTGATTTGATGTGGGTTTCTTTCTTTTTTATTAAGAGTGAGAAGTGAAATCGTGTGTATTTCCAGGATTTAACCAAATTGCTTTGTGACACTCCCCACCCTGCAATTGTTCATATCCCCTTATTAACCATTTAAAAGTGCTCCTTAGTCTTCAAACAGTTATTTAGATTTCAGAGTGGACTCCACAAGTATCTTGTAGCTATTTGCTGCTCTTTATAAGAGCAACTTGTCCAAATAGCAACAGCCCTTGATGTTTCATTCTCACATGCCATCCTTTGTGTCAGGGTTTCCTTGCGGTAAGGAAGCCTTCAGAAGCCCATGTGTGGTTGAAATTTATGGATTCATGTGATGCAACCAGTAGTAAATGCCAGCACTTTGTATCAGCAAAATGCATTCCTGCATGTTGGGATTTGAGCACAAACTGTTCATTCTCTTTTGCATGGAGTCCCTGAAACTTAGAGCTTAACAATTTAGAAACTTAGAACTTAATGCTGTTCTTAGCTTTGGGGATAAAAAGGCTTAAATCTCTTAAAACCATTGACAAAATGTGAGGGTGATAGTTAGAAAATGTTAATGTAAAGATTTAGAGGAGAAAAAAGGTGGCTTCTTTGTCAAAATTCAAAGCTGATTTTTTTTTTTCTGGTACAATTTTTTGCTTTAAAGGACAAAGAGCCAGTTCAGGACACCTGTGTTTCAAATCAAGGTCTGAATAACTACTGATTATATTTATTTGGCTGTATCAATTTATCAAATGGGTGATATGGCTGCAGTGCACTGAAAGTACAAACTGTTACCCAAATATTTGCTATTCTAATCCTTTGTTTTCTTTTTACTTGTAGACCCTATATAATTGTAAAGAAGCAAAAACCTGCAGTAACAAACAAGCATATGGAAGAACTGGCTCAGGGTTACAGGTACTCATTTCAAGCAGATTATATTCATAATCTTCGCATCTTTTTGTAAATACTGTGTGGAAATTATTCAGACAGTACATCATTTCACAGTGTTGGTTATCTGTTAAGAGAAGTGTGCACTCCTATACATTTACACATATAAGTTGCGTGTATAAATCAGCGTATTGGAGGTTTTCTGTTCGAAGTCAAATGAAGTGTAGTCATCTTGTTGTTTTCCCTTTTTTTTTGTGGTATGAAATTTGGTGATTACATAGAATAAATATATCTCAGAGCCCTTTCTTCCCTCAAGTGGAAGTCCCAAGGAGGTTTCCATATTTCTAGTGATTGAAAACGAAACACTGCAAAAGAATATCAATCTGATCACCCGAGGACAGGCACATTCAGAATAAGTTATGAAACTGCTGTCAGATTTAAATGTGTATGTTTAAGAACACTGTATTTGCACAAAAGAAAACCCCAAACCACACACATTTAAATTAAGCTTTTGCAAAACATAGACAAAACCTTGTGAGGTTATGCTTACACTTTCCTGACGTTGTGGTGATGATGAGTACATACAGGATATTTTACTTTGTTGTTCAGGTCAGTCAGTCTTTATGAAGCAGCGAAATAAGAGGATTCATTTTTTAAAGGTGCAGTTTTCTTTGAGTCCTTAGAATGCAGAGGCTTAATGCAGATGAATTCTCTAGATTATATTCTACGTTACATACTTTCAGTATATGCACTTTGTAATTCCATTTTTGCAGAAGCATAAGAAAAGACCGTACTTCCAATGTAATTTTTTAATTTAACTACAGGAATTTTGAAGACTTTTTGCACGAAGGCCTTGTTGAATATTTGGATGTGAATGAAGAAAATGACTGCAACATAGCACTGTATGAACATACAATTAATAAGTAAGTATGCATGCAGACTAAACAGTGGTGCATAAAAACAGTTTATAGGGTGACTCTCCAAAACACAAGCATGTTAATAATGTTATTATTCTTACACACGCACGCCACTCCCTTGCTAATGATTGAAACAACTCCAGATAGAAGGTATCAGTTTCCGGATATCCTACATTATCTGTGGGATAGTTAAAAAAATGGTTTACCTTTTGGGTTTTTTGGGGAAATCTATTCCAGCTTCTAATTTTCCATAATACAGAATACGTACAGGTATGACATTAATTTCTCTGGAGGTGGTTTCGTTTTTTTAATTATTGATCTGCTCATCTTAAGTTGTTTTATACATTAGGAAGCCAGAAGAGAAATTGTTCCATTCATTAAATAATGATCTTAAGATTTCGTGGCTGTCCTTTGGAAAAGTGTCTTGATATATGAGGGATACTAGACAACTAGGTGACATTAAATGCCTGAAGTGTTGGGATGAGACCTTCCATTTGACTTTTTGATGTATAGTAGGCCCCAATAAAATGTCTGTATCATTCTAAGTGTTTTTAAGTGTGATTTGAAACCCCACATTAAAGGAACGTTTCTTTAAAATGTTTAAGTTCTCCTATCTTTCTACTTCAGTGTTGCTCTGACAATATTCTGCCAACTAAGGCTGCACATAGGAGGATATTAGTTACTTCCGTGATATATTTGATCAGTAGGTTTATGCAGAAAGTGTATTTTCTAACTGTTCTGTCCTTGTCAAGCGCTCCTGGATGCCAGTAGAAATACATCATTGATTTCAGTGGAGCTGGATAAGACCTTCAATTGTCTGTACCCTTTGCCAGATGAAATACATTAACTCTGCTAATTGAGTTGCATTGCTCATGCCCAAGCCTTGGAAGACTTCATCACTTTAAGAAATTACTCTTGCATGCTCTTGTCTGGCTTCTGTATACATGAGCGAAGAAGAGTACAAACAACAACTGTCTTCAGTACTAAAACTAAACAATCTCCTTACAGTATCAGAGCTGAAGAATTTAAGTTACTCTATGCTGGGATGGTTAATGGGAGCATATCATCTGAAATTATTGATTATTCAGAAATAGGAGAAGTCTGTGAGCTTCCAACGGGGAGTGTGAAGAAATGCTCCAGGATAGCTGCCAAAAGTTTGGAAGATTCTTGTCTGTCAACTTGCTTTGAGTTTAGCATAATTCCTTGTAATTAATAGGGTGATAAGTACCTGAGCATGCACCATATCGGCATGTTGCTCCTTGTTTTTAGTAATATTCCCTACATCTTGAATATCCCCTGCCCCCAGCTGATCATCTTGCATTTCAAATGGTGCAACCATGTTGATACAACCTGTTCTCATAATACAACCAATACAATCCACTATTGTGAAGTATCCCATTAACATTCCTGCTTTTGTAATAGAGGCTTCTTTTAGTTACGGTATCTTCTCTTTGCTTTTCCAATCCAATTAAGGGTTTTTTCTGTTTAGTGTGTTCAATTTCTTCCTTACCCATTTGTAACTCTTACTTTCAAGCTGACAAGTTTGCCTTCCTTTCTTAGTTTGATTTCTGGCTGAGGCATTTTGACTTGCAGAAATTGAACTCTTCTAAGCTTCAGACTGTTATGAATGGCATCCTCGGATCTAGCATCTTCTGTGGATGAAATGAGGTTCACCTTGGTAGAAAAATATTTGTGTTGAATTTTACCCCATCTGAAAATCTATATATAAATCCATGTATTGGTACCCTTTCAAGAAATTTGGTAACTTCCTTGTCAGTACATTCTTAAACCTCTTGTTTTATTGTTTAAGAAGCCAGTAGTTCTGTGAAGTTGCACAGAATGGGAGAGCAGTCCGTGCTTGAAGTTAACTGCTGGCTCTTGAGACTGCTTTACAATTCCTTGGCTGCAATTGGTATTCTACTATTTGTCTTTTCTTAAGGCAGGCTTCAGTGAACACTGATACCTTTAATCAAGTGAGAAAAACAGCACCTACCCTCTGGCCAGCAGGTGATTTTTAGGCTGCTGAAACAGATCTGTGATTTATGCAGGTACATGGGACTGTCACATGCTTTCACTAGGCTTGCTCCTTAGGGTTTCCAGTTCTTTCAGATTCAATTTTCCAGTGGTTTGTGTTTTGTTTCTGTAGTTCCTGCTAGTCTTTCTCATCAGTACACACTACCAGGTTGTGCCTCAGCTTTCTTGAGCTTGTGGTGCTTTGCCATCTTTATAATGCCGTTATCATAAATATTTTTCCAGTTGTTTCATTTGCAAGGTCTCAAATTCATGTTTTCAATTCAAAAAAATTTCCAAGAGACTTTCCAGATAAGTCAAATATTAAATACAAGATTTGCTGAGTGCAGTGGATTTAGATGAGTGGGAGAAGCAATGTGTATACCTACGTGCTGTGTAGAAATGCTCTAGAAACCATGAAAGATATGCCTTGGGCAGGTTTAGTTTTAATTATCTTTAGTTTTAAATTCTATGTTTCCTGGCTGCTTATGTTGATTTAAAAGATAGGCCTGCTTCAGCCAAGCTTTATTGTATAGTCCATCCTCAATTAGTCACTCCATGTACATCCTTGTGCACACTATGATTTAATTGTCTTCATTGAGCGTGGAATTTCTTAAGCTTATGCCAGGTAGAATGGATTTCTTTCTCATTTCTCAGCCTTTGTACACCTTGTCCATGCCTTCTTATTCCTCATCAGTTGTGCCATTCAGCAATATAATTGATAAAATATTTGCAGAGCTTTTCAAATAGCATTTTATTATGGCATATCATCTGTGGTACCGGATCTGGTTTGGAAGCAGATGTTCACTTTCCAACTAACCCTGGAAAACTAAAACTACTCTTTGGAGTTTTATTTAATACCTGAATCTGTCTTGCTTCTCCTTCCTTCACATTCCCTGTAGATGTTTAGATCTCTAAAATGGTAACTTGATGCAGAGCACTCTTGTTACGTGAGATGACATTCCTTAAGGCATTTTGGGACTTGCTGTATAAGCCAATGTTTTATTGTCTTGCTGAGCACCTTCAGGTTGTTGTTACCTAGAGGCTTTTTCTCTCCTTGATGAAACTTCATTCTCCTTTAATTCATTTCATGTGGAAACACTTAAAATTAGAGGGGGGTGGGGGAGAGGGGAAAAAAAGCTGAAAAAAAAAATCCCACATTGAATCTTTATTTTGAGGTCTTTCTGGCTTATGTTTTCCTAAGCAAAATTGAATTAAAGAGTTATGAGATACTACTAAATTAAATAACAGATATTTATATGTCTGTTCACAAGCCTTCTGTAATTGGTACCCTTTCTTTTAAGGGATACGACACATTTGGAGATTGAGCCTTTCACGCTGCTTGGTGTCTGTGCTGGTCTGATTCCATATCCTCACCACAACCAGTCCCCACGAAACACTTACCAGTGTGCCATGGGGAAACAAGCAATGGGTAAGATTATTGCTTTTGTACTCCACTTTGGAATATTATGTTTTATATATATGTGTTATATATAACATATATTTATTATTTATTATATTATATTTTGGAGGAAAATGTAGAGAAAGTGACAAAACAGAGAAATTCTTGCTCAACATTAAAGTTTTGCTAGGAAGGGAAGAGAGTACTTCTTTGCTGAGATGAAGTAAGGAAAAGTTACTTCTAAGAAGTTGGAGAAAATAAAAGAAAAAAGAAAAACAGTTATGCTGAATGGAGACTGTATCTTAATAATATCCATATCTTAATAATTCCATTTGGAGAAAGTGGGGGCTTTTTTTTTTTCCTTTTTTTTCAATAAATCATAATGACTTTGAAGTTTTCAACATAACGGGAGGGTTGGCAGTCAGGTTTTCTTTGCTCTTTATGCTGCATTGCGCTATGGGTTTCCAGACAAAAAGAGTTTATAAAGAAAGTGTTCTCACAAAGAGAGACAGTGCAAAGAGAAGAGACTTTTGCTCAGTAGCTGAGCAGTTGTCAGTGTAACTTGTCTTTTGAAAGACATTATAGAAATGCAGCGAGCAAATTACTGAAGAGCTGTGAGTTGCTTGCTCACTTCCCACAGCAGCAGTTTAGATTTGGGGCTCTTTCTTTCTTTTTTAAATAAAGGAGGCAATGTAATAATGACTTCCCAGGAAAATGATTGAAACAGAATTATTTTCTGATCAGTCAGTTGTTCTTTTTACAAACGTGGCAGCTGATCATTAAAGGAAAACCAAACCATTTTCTAAATATGCAGTGTTGAGCAATTAACTCAAGGTAAGTTTGTGTTCTTCCTTTCTTACATAGCTAAGCTAGCATTAAAGCATTGCAGTCATACAGGCTGTGATCAGAACAGAGTGCCATCAAGAGTCTGAGCTGCAGTGCATCAGTTCAGACAGCTGCACTCAGACTTGTGCTGTATGTGTGCTTGTATTGATGGTGCCTTGGAAGCTGAGTTACTGTAGAAAAAATAGCACACCACTCCTGTTCATGCTGTGCGCCTGAATCTCTGCACCTTCAGTGAGGCTTCTCCAGCAGAAATAATAACACACTAACTTGCTCGATGCTCAACTGTTGTGGTCAGCCACCAAAACAGCAGAAAATAGCAGCAGATGTGTGTTATCCCCTTTAAATAAAATTAAAAAAAGAGAGAGGAGCGATGCAATCTTTTTTCTTACAGTTCTCCCCCATCCCATTATCTTTCCTCCCACCCCCGAGTCTCTATTTTATGACTATTAGTCTCAGAAGGTTTGGTTAGTTACCACACACAGTTAAGCAGGATCAGTGTGTACAGAAAGCCAATTCAGTATCTGTGGAGTTCTTTTGTAGTTTTCTGTGTGAAGGTTTTTTTCCCCGTTTTGTTTTGAGTGTCATTTGCAATTCATTGTCTGTGTTTTCTGAGGTTGGTGTATTCAGCTGCTTTGACCCTAGGTCTTGCACATTTAGCTCCTTGGATACAATCCTCTGACGTTTCTGCTGACGCTAGGAACACAAAAGCCATTGAATATCTTGAGCAATAAAAAAAAAGCTTTTGTTTCAGTTTGTTATGACAAAACACCTGACTTTAAGAATAAGCAGCTAGATAAAAGTACATTTTAAATGTTGGCACGTGACCTGAGCTTTATTTTGCTCTGCCTGAAGTATCTGCAAGCACCCGAACCTTTCTGTAATTACTGCTTTCTAAAAAAACACCCTCAGTGACAATATGTAGGGGATATCGAAACTATTTTTGTCTATACAGTTGTAGATCAAATGAGAACTAAAGGATAATCCCGAAACAGATTACCCATAGTTCAGACTTTACTTATGAGGGAATGTGACGCTGCACCACAAACCCCAAGCTTTTCTGCAGTTCTCCACCCTTCTTTCTTTTCCCATCCCATAATTGCAGACTCCAAGGTCCATATTGCCATGTTGAGACTCACGTCCAAGTGCACAATGTCACTTCTGTCTGTCCTAAATTTTGGGGCACAGTGGGATTCCTTTGCTCAAAAGGAGGGCCCTGTGTACTTGGTCAGCCTTGGCCCTTTTTTTTGATATATCAGACATAGAGAAAGATGTGGAAGCACAGATAAAGGGAGGGTGTCCATCCGGTTGCAGTGAGGTCTGCAATCCAGTATTCTTGACAATTGTTAGGTGTTAAAATACAACCGTGTAAAATGTACTGAAAAATACCTCTCTTTCTGAGTGGGTCATTTTGTTGGAGGTCTGGGGCTGTAGTGAGCAAAGTGGATTTCAGTGAGATGATATTGAAATGAAATCACTTTGTTTTATCATAGACAATGTACCATGTGCTGTACTGCACTGTGAGTTGTGCAGTGAGACTGAGGGGAAGTTGTGCTGGCAAATACAGGAGCAGCTGCGAGGGCCTCAGTGGAAGGCTGGCACTTCAGTGCAGAAGTAACCATAAAAGCTTAATATCTGAGAAATATGTAGGGCTAAAATACAAGAATCTGTACTGTTTGAATTCCATGTGTTCGTACAGTAACTTTTAAAATGATCAAAGGCACCTAAGATTAGAGGTGTAATTTTAAATGCAGCTTTTCAGTCACTTCAACCTGCAGGAAATGGGTCGGTTTTATGTGCTGTACCTCTGTTACTGAGAAGCGTTATACAAAAGCCTAATGTAAGAAATGAAAACACCTGTATTCCTGCCAGCAGTCCACTGTATTGCATAGGCCTATCTGCCAGGGTGGCTTTGCAAGTCTGCAAAGCTGTGTGTGGTGGTTTCAACCCAAATGTTTAACATGAGTCTTGAGCAAGGAAGGAAGGTTTTGGGTGTCAGTTGTAGCTCCAACCCCTGAAAGAGCAGAGGTTTAATGTTGCTATAAATAATCCACCAGAAGATTGGATAAATGTGTATTCTAGCTGGCTGCATGTTCCATCCCTTGGATCATTTTTGTGGCCCTCCACTGGATGCACTCCAGCAGGTCCATGTCTCCCCTGTACTGAGGACTCCACATCTGGATGCAGTACTCCAGGTGAGGCCTCACCAGTGCAGAGCAGAGGGGCAGGATCACCTCCCTTGCCCTGCTGACCACACTTCTTTTGATACAGCCCACATGAGGTTCACCTGGGCTCACTGCTCAAGCCTATCTAGGTCCCGCTGCATGGTATCTCGTCCATCAGGTGTTTGATCATTTTACTTCATTCCTGAATCATCCTCTACTAACGTTTCTTTCCCACTAGCATATCCACCACTGGTGTATACATGTACATTTTCTATTTGATATGCTAGAGCATTCAACCCTAAAAATTACCTCAATGCTTTATTACTGAGGCTCAGAATCTTAGTAATGTCAGTTCTGGTCTGAGATAAGCAGTAACAGTTCTGTTAGGCTTATCTGAACCTTTGAAACATGTGAAGTGTTGTTATTCTGACATAACTACAATTTGAATTTGAATTACCTGAAATATGTGAGCATGCCATCTGTAAACCCTGAGATATAAGGGGTTACTCAGATTGCTCCTAGTGTATAAAAGAACAAATTTAGCTAAGATCTGACACGCCAGACTTCATCCTGTCTTAGCATCCCTAACCAGTGAATCATAGCGTAGCACATATAAGCATCCCAGAGGAGGACAAAACTTGTAAGCACTTCAGAAGAGAAAGTTGAGAAAGCTGGTGTGGCATACTCAGGAGAATGTTTCTCTCAACAACAGGGAAATGTACCTGTCTAAAACTCTTTAAGATGAGCTGTGCAGTAGGCAGCTTATCCTGAAAGCACAGAGATTTTTCGTTATAGGTGCAAAGAAAAAAGAGTGGTCTGAAACTCCATTTTGTTTGGCAGTAGAAATGAAAACATTGTCTTATGCTTAGGCTAGGGTAATATCAGAAGAAAGAGAACATTCAGGTGTTGAGGCTTATTTGGGGATGACTGGTAGAGTCTTCAGTGTTGGTAATTCCAGGCCCCATGAGCTTGCTTCTTGCTGTGCAGAAAGTACTGCTCTGGGATGAACTATTTCTTCCTCTAAGAAAAAGACAAGAAAGCAGCTGTTCAGAAGCAAGAAAACCCTGTCAAGCATTCTGAATTGTCTCCAGTGTTTAAGAACATTGTGTTTGTGACTTCACGTTTACTTCCTAGAACCAAGAGAAGTCTAGGCATGCAAGACGATTTATAAGACATTTGTTTCAGATGTTATTTGTTGAGGAATCTCTCTGTTCTTGTCCCTTAGAACATCCCAACTGTGGAACCTGTGGTGGTTCAGAACAATGAGCCTAGCAGTAGTGGCTCAGTAGGCCTTTGGAACTGCCTGTGACTCTGCTTGGGTTTAGATAATTGGTATTCTAGACATTTCATTTAAATGCAGACTATTGGAAATTGCAAGTATATGCATATAAAACATAAAGCCCTAAGAGCAGCTTTGTGTTCAGTTGTGTTATATGCTGGCCATGTGAAATCTTCATTATAGTCAGGCTGCTTTGACCTTTCCTTGAGAAAAGTCACTCTTTGAAATCTCAGGAGAAATTGGAAAGGTTCTGAAAGACTTAGTTCTTTAGCACATGTACTACAGAATATTTAGTACTTCAACTTTTCAGGCTATAATTTCTTAATTGCTTAGAGACATAGCATAGTCCTGGTACAGCAAACTAATAACATACGATTGCCTTAACTTTTGTTCCGCTACACAACAGTTTATGTTTCCCTGCTGGGTGTTAATTATTTTTTCCTCAGATTTCAGGAGACACTCTGTCAGTCTGATGGGACAGGGCCAAAAATTTCAGTCTCAAGCTGTGGGAGGTCTATACAAAGGGCTGAATTCTGAACTGTAAATTTAAAATTAATTTCATGTAGAAAGACAAATATATTGTGGGTGAACTTCTACTGTAGTCTTTCTAGCAATGGCGTCTCATTTCAGAAAGTAAATCAGTCTTGGCTGCTGCTAGCTGTATGCTTTGTTTGTGCTTTGTGACACTGTAACACGGGCTGCTGTTAAACTAATTGTTGACTAGAAAAAGGAAGAAAATACAAAGTAGAAGACGCAGAGATCGATCCAGAGTTCCTCTTGAACCCAATGGGAGTCTTTCTATGTGTTCTGTTACAATTCTTGGATCACATTTTTAGTTCTTAAACATACTGCGGCTATTACAACAGTAGGAACAAACTTAATACTTGTACTGTTATTCAGTGCCATGATTTTAAAGGAATCTTATTTGCATTCAGTCACAGAAGACAGTAGTTTGATTCCTTTTGTTGTTCTTTTTGCCGTGATGCTCAGGTCTTCCCTAAAAAGAATAAAATCTTTCTGGAAGTATAAAATATACTTGGAGCTTTATCCGAGTATAATAATATGAAGTTGTTTTGCTTCAGTCTCTTGTATGATTTAATTTTTTACTTTTTTTCATGAAGAATTCGTCTTACTCAATGAAATTTCTCAGTTTGTCAGTTTAGTTTCTATGCATGTTGGTAATTTTTTGCTAAGAAATGTTTATTTCTAGGAAACAACTGACGTTCAGACTAATGTTTTTCTTTTACGTACAGGTACTATTGGATACAATCAACGGAACAGGATAGATACTCTTATGTATCTTCTTGCCTACCCACAAAAGCCAATGGTAAAAACAAAAACAATTGAACTGATAGATTTTGAGAAACTGCCTGCAGGACAGAATGCCACAGTTGCTGTCATGAGCTACAGTGGTTATGATATTGAAGATGCTCTTGTCCTAAACAAAGCTTCTTTGGACAGAGGTAAGAGCCACCAATTCTTTTCCACTTCTCCACTGTGTGCAGCAATACATACTTCAATAACCTTGTTGTCTCGTGGCATTATCATGTAATGCATTTTATTCCTCTTACAAACAGTGCATCTTCAAAACCACGTTGGGTACTTTTGTTTTCTGCATGTACAGTGACTGTAGTTCCACAGTTGTAACAGTTGGGTGAAGTTGCTAATATGTGAGTGAACTCCTGAGTGTGTATATTTGAAGAACCTATGACTGGCTTTTGACTTCAAGTTAAAAAGGAGAAATGGAAATATTGGAGAAAGTGGAAATATTTAGCTTGCCAAAAAAAAAGCCCAAAAGGTATTATATAAAATGTGATACTTGCTTTCTAGATGGTTGCCTGGGACTTTGGTCAGTGCTAACAGAGGCCTCAACATTTTTGTCAGTAATGACAGCAGTAGATAAAAACAGATTTTTGAATGTATTTGGCAAGTGAGTGCAATGTGTGGTATTTTGTATCACTGCAATCTTGGTGCTCTGAGGGCACAGTAACAGTATTGCTCATTTTCTGAGGGAAAATAATAGTATTGCCTAAAACAATATTCATTCTGAGATAAGGTAATTTCTTCTTTCTTTAAAAATAGAAAAGTAAAATCAGTGCACTGCATGTGTCTTTCAATGTACATAAGCACCAAATAGAAGCTAACAAAATGAAATCTGCATTTGTGCTATTCTGGCCTGTGTCATCCTCTGCACAGATCTCGGAGCTTTATGTTAATACTGCTGGGGGATAGAGCAGAGTTCCCTGAAAACTTGGTGTCTCTTCTCTCTCTCCTCAATAAATTCCCTTGAGAGGAGATGTAATGCAGTGTGATCAAATCGGTTTTAGTTTTGGGTGGCCAAAATCAGTTTCTTCCATGACTTTATTCCCCCCCATACACCCTTCCTCCTAGTTGCTAGGCAGCAATAATAGTATTCCTAGACATGTATCTTTAGCATTAATGTCTGACGCGTTTAATTTATGCCTCCTTTTCTAAAACAACAACAGGCATGATTTAAAAGTGAATGTTTTCTTTTCTGGTAGACTGGTAGCATTTACAGGGTGAGCCGTGGTGCCTGTCAGGAGTTACTTGACATAATCTAACAATATAGACGTATTGTATGTGGCCACAGCCATCTTTCAAATGGACTAAAATAATGTAGGATTGTTAGAAAGCGCCACTCTTGGCTGTCTGTAACTCTAAGTGTGATGGAAGCGTTTAGTAGTGTGGCTAGTTGGGACACCTAGAGAGAACCATACAAAGGTGCTACTTCTCTCATCTAAACGGGCTAACTTTATTTACATGTAATTATATTTCTATACATGTGTATGTATGTGTGTGTGTATATATAAGTTATATGCAATTCATACTTCTTGGAACTGGAAGAAAATGGAATGATAACACTCACTAAATGATTTCCTGGCTTTTGTCAGTCACAAGCATGAGTAAAAGTTTGGGTCCCTTAGAACTACCGAAAGGAAGAGGGGCTGTTTTCATCCTGTTTAGACATCTCCTTCTATGCTATGTCTCTGTGTGGACCACGAAAGATAAGAAAAATGGCGTGTGTGTGTGTACAGAACTATAGTAGGGGTGGCAGAACTTCAGAATTGGTTTGCAGTCCTGTGTTTAAAAAATAACAGTGTACATGATTTGACTTTAATTTGTGAGCTACTAGGTGCCTTAGTGCAATTGCAAGTACACATATTCACAACGATGAGTAATGTAACTGTTAAAAATACATTTCATAGCTTAGCATGTGTTTCAATGTTCTTTTTTGTTGTTGTTGTTGTTCTGATAACAGGCTATAAAGAATTTTTGAACTCCTAGGCAAAAGAGTTTGTGTTATGTTTTATTTAGGTTTTGGAAGGTGTCTCGTGTACAAGAATGCCAAGTGTACACTGAAGCGTTACACAAACCAGACGTTCGACAAAGTGATGGGTCCGATGTTGGATGCAGCTACTCGCAAACCAATCTGGCGCCATGAAATCTTAGATGCTGATGGTATCTGCTCTCCTGGTATGTTAGACTGCATGTTTAGTCATGGCACCTACTGAATCTGAATACTGAATCTGAAGTAGACATGAACATTTATTTGTTCTTAGTGTATTTTTTTTCTTGTAATGGACAGTATTTTAGTGGAAAATGTAGACCTTGGGTATGTTCGACAGCTCTTCTCACAGTGTTCTCAACATGCAACTGTTCTGATTACCAAAAAAGCTGGTTTAATGATTCCCTTACCATGTGATATTCAGTGATATAACGTGACCTACTTCCTGGATTTGTTCCTTACAGTTCGTCGTCCAGTACCACCTTATTTTGTAGCTTCAAATGTATTTCTAATACAGGCAGCCAGGTATAGTTTATTTTCTTTTCTGTTTGATGCAGGTGAAAAAGTGGAAAATAAACAAGTCCTTGTGAACAAATCAATGCCAACAGTGACCCAGACACCTCTGGAAGGAAGCAGTGTGCCACAGCAACCACAGTACAAAGATGTGCCAGTAACGTATGTTGCATCTTGACTTTCTACGTGGGGAAGGTAGCACAGAGGAAAGGTCCCTCGTACAGAGGGTCAATCCTGAAAGTATGTGTATAGAGAGGAATCATTGAGTTGTTTCCCAGGAGAATCCAAGGAAGAAGTTATAACACTGGGAGCAGGGAGTGTTACCACACATGGCTTAACTAGTGGAGAGACAGGAGAGAAGCAGAACAAGTGGGAAGGCAGAGTACATATGTATGCTCAGTGAGGGAGTGCATCTCCTCCATGCAGACTCTCTCAGAAAACACTGACTGCTGCTCAGCCATCATTTTGCCAAGTAGGAGTCCAGAAGATGGAGGCCTTCCTATCTCAGATGCTGATGATGACTGATGGTCAGCTTGTTCTGGCCACTCCAAGCAGATTTCCTTTACCAAAGCACTAAATGAATAGGAAAGGACAGCTAAAAAGATTTTTTCCCTTAGTGTCTTGAAAGATCAGAAGAGTTCTGAGATGAAAACTTCGAGGTAAAATACATAAATTAGGAAGCATTAAGGGTCGACAGTAGCACTGGCACATCGGTAAATTACTGGGGAGCAAGGCAAACAATTGGTGTCCAGGTCGGAACGGCAGAAATAGCCATGCTGCACTTCTCTGTGATTCATTACCAACAGGAAGCTGAAGATTGACTCCCACAAGATACTAATAAAGAAGCGGTATAACAAGATAATCGTCAAGAGATAGAGACATGCACACAGGGCTTTAAGTTTAGGCATCATAATTTGACCATCTCAGCTACTGGAGCAACTGACAAAATAATCTCCTACAAAATATACTGAAACCTGATATTAAAAAAACTGCAGAATGAGGTTATATTTTTAACCCCTGCATCTCCTGCTACATAAACTCAGATGATACCTGCAAATATTTTCTCGTTCTGTATCCCGTACTGTGTTCTGCCTGTGATTCGTTTCTATACCAGTACATGATATGCCTTCATTTTGTTCTTAAATTACTTTAGAATATTCCTTAAGCTCCCTTCTTCAGCTACAACCCTGGCTCCATTAAGGCTGCATTCCAGTCAGAAACTTAACAATAAACAGGTACTTGTTTTTAACTTCTTTTGTTCATAAATGTAAAATTCATGTTTTGTCTTCTTTCCCTAGCTATAAAGGTGCAACTGATTCTTATATTGAAAAAGTAATGATTTCATCAAATGCAGAGGATGCTTTCTTGATCAAAATGTTGTTGAGGCAAACGAGGCGCCCAGAAATTGGAGATAAATTTAGCAGTCGGCATGGGCAGAAAGGTAAGCTGTGTATTTAAATAAAAATAAATACGTGTTGAGTATTCCCACCACATACATGCATCGTGCGTGTTTCATGACTGCAGTGGTAGAAGAAGTATTCCTTATTAGTTGAGTTTACCTAATGAAGCAATTATGTTTCTGGAAGCGAAGGAGGAATCAGCAAACAAAACTGTTGACTTACAAACCTGGAAAGTAGGGTAGGTATCCTTTTTGAGTAAGAACAGGATTTTGTTTTTCTAAGTGTAAGTTTGACTTTAGGTAGATTTGTCAATGAGTAATCAAGAAAGGTATTGAAGGAAAGAGTAAGAGGACCTATTCTGAATGAACAGAAAAGACAAGAGATGGAATGTGATCTGGGGCACCTCTTAATCTTCAGAGAGCCGTAAAATGGCTTCCTACTAGGAAGCTGCTCAGTGGAATGGTGATCTCCAGTGTTGAATATTGATTGTAAAATGAAAGTTAGAAACCTGTTTCCCTATCTGTTGAAGATAGTAATGAACTCCCTTTGACATTAACAGCAGTAAAACATGACATGGAATATCCTCTCTGAATCTCCAAGTGTTGGGGTGCGTGGGAGGAGTGTCATGAAAGGAGTGACTGAAAACAGTCTGACTGTAAAAACAAACATGTTTTGTTCCCTGTGGTCCCAGTATGCAACTGGTTTTGACTGTTAGCCAGTTTTTCATCTTTGCACATGGAAAATCTAGAAATATAGAAATCTAGCGTGACCTTTTGCCGCGTTGTATGTGCTGTACTAAAAATACCTATGGAAGGCTTCAAAAAAAGTAAAGAAGAAACAGTGCGTTCTTGACTTCCCCTTTAAAATCCGGCCCAGTTCTTCCACAACAGCTATGTAGGATAGTTTCTGTAGCTGAGGAGGAAGATCATTGGCTTAAGAGAGAAATGGAAAGACTTGAGCAGTTGGGATAGTTCAGCTGATCCATTCCTTTTTCACTGTTTCATGAAGATTTCCAGTAGAATTTGTTTGAAATAATTTTACAATCTATGACACAAAGGAGATATGAAATACTTTAAGCTTATGACTGTTTTTATAGCAAAGCCCATTTCTTCATACTTCCTTGAACTTCATCTAGTTGGTTCTTTCTCCTTTCATACTGGAATGTATGTCCTTACTGGTAGCAGGCTTTTCAGTTTAGTGTCTTGTAGTACTTCAGAAGAAAAAACGTTAGGAAGTGGTGGAAGGGAGAAATGTGCTTGGGGAGCAGATAAATGCATTAGATACACAGAAATAAATACTGATGAGAACACTGGAATTCACTGTTTCGTGATTTCAGCATACAGTGAGGATACTGACATCAGTATTAGATTACAGGCAGCAAAAGCTTTTGGAAAGGAAGGCGGAAATCTCCTGTGCTAGCTGTTTAAAAATATCGCTAGTATCATCTTTCTCTGACATCAAATCAGAGAAGGATCTGTTGTAGCAGAAGAATATAAGGCAACTGTGAAACAGGAATCACAGTGCTAACGGTTTAACATTGTCTATTGAGAGAATTTTTAAATAGCCCTGAATTTGTTCTCTCTTTGTCTGAATGCAGCTGATTACCTCTTCAAGTTTTAATTTGTGAGTGTTAGTTTTAAGCCCATCATAGAGCCATTTAAACAAGTACCTCAATTTAGTAAGAAGGAGAGAAAGCAAATTACTGTCCTTTCTCTATTGCCAGTATTTTTATTTTCTGGAGAGAGTATGTGAAGATGAGATTTGATTTCATGATATTGTGGTCATAGTTTTAAAATAATTAAATATGTATTAAATACAAGATTGCACAGAGCTTTTTTCATGTTGTTTTTTTTTTTTT
This sequence comes from Excalfactoria chinensis, assembly GCF_039878825.1. NCBI lineage: Eukaryota > Metazoa > Chordata > Aves > Galliformes > Phasianidae > Excalfactoria > Excalfactoria chinensis. Next base: position 51,028,657 of record NC_092825.1, on the reverse strand, counting down.
TTTTCCATATATTCCAAATTGATTTGTATTCCAAAGGTATACTTTGTCACTGGGGCAGAAGGAAGCAGAGTAACAGAATTGGAAAGTGTCTGGGATACAACAGATTAAATCTCACAAACCAGCTTTAGCCTTTTGTTACAGAACAGCCTTTCATTAAATACTCATGTAGGTTTGGTAGGCCCCTGTAATAATTTAGATCTATGCCGCTGCATCTGTATTTGCTACTTTCTTTGTGTCCTCTCCCATGTCAACACTGTATGGGTAAGGGTCACCACTTCCTGGCCTGTCCACTCTTTTCATGCAAGTCCGTGCTGTAAGTGCACTTCTTCTAAACTGCCTGGAAAACCCTCGCCTGCCTTTTGAGACTTGTCAACAAAGTACACAAGAAGGCGGCAAGTTAGGACATCGCATTTTGTGCTATCTCAGTACTCATCTTCAAATGGGACGTCGCAATCAGATCTTGGGAATAGGGCTGCCCCTTTAGTTTGTAAAGCCCTTAAGCTTCTAATGTTTCAGGAATAAATATATATGTACCAGAGAGGTCTTACCTCAAGCTGTAGGTCTTTGCTTTAACTATATCGCATCGTACATTTTCCAGAAGGATAAAGAAACTTTTTTGGTGTATTATTTTGTTTTTTAATCTTGCGTTCTTCAATAAATTCACTTTTCAAAGCACAGAAGGCTACAGGATTGTTAAGCTAAAGAAGCTTCATCTGAGTTCCATACAAACTAAATTATTATATTTCCAGATTTCCTCTCACTTTGCTACAAGTCACAATGAGGAAAAAGTTGGGCTCCTTTGATGTGAAAAAAAGCAATATATCACTTCTCTGAAAGAACATTTCTCAGTCTCTCATGTGAAAAAGGATTAACACCTCCAACAAAGGTCCTGTAGATCACAGAACTAAGCAGCAATACTGAACAGTATGCCTGAGGAGTGGAAAAACTGTATTTAAGCAAGAGATTGTTTGAACTGGCAAACAGAAGCTTTTTAATAGCTGAAGATCTAAGATAAAGGATTAAACCTTTCTGAAGTATCTGCACTTAAACAACTCTAAAGACAAGGAAGCGAGTTTAAATTCATGAAAGATGGCCTTTGTTTTCCTAAATGAACCGTGTTCTTTAGTGTCAAAACAAAATCCTTTCACGGCATTGTCAACTACATAAACTTCATTACAATGCCATCTATATACCAAAGTCTGACCTTGCTTACTTTCTATAATTTTTACTAGTTTGAGCATCTGCCTCGTGCTTGCCTGAAGTCATAGCTAAGAACAGCTCATCTTTGTCCTCTCAGCGGGTGCTTTTGCTGTACACGTAAGCAGTGCGTGTAAACTGAGATGCTAGCTTTAAATCATTACCCGTGTCATTTTCCCACGTTACAAATCAGACTTAGTGCGTTATCTCTAATAACACATCGGCGGGTTTATAGGAATTAAATGGTTGAAGTGGTATTAAAAGGAATTTGCTGTTATTGACTGCAGGAACGTGAGATGATTAGCGTTTATTGGACATTGGGGAAGGCAGGAAGTTCGTGTCTTATTTTTATCTTCAGAAGTTGTGTATGAGAAAAGGAGATGTCAGAATGTCATTAAAACTTCCCTTGCAGGCTTTGTTTGTTTATTTTTCACAATGCTGCTGCTCGGCGTGCTTGCTTAAGAAGAAAATCAGGGCATTTTTTTATCTCAAGCAGCAAACAGGTAACCTTCTGACCTCTTCAGTAAATCCTCAACCGAACCTCTGAAATTAGGGTGATTTAGCATTTTATGGCACAGAATAAAAATCTCTAATTCTGTTTCCAAATAGTGTATCCTGAACACACATTTTATTAAGCTCTTGACTCATTCAGCCATGTGTATTTTGTAAAGTTCCTATGGTTATTGTTTTACAATAGCTGCTTCCAGAAGCATTGTAAGGGTTTCAATTAATCAGCTCTTTGTGTGCTTCAGACTATGCAAATTTATCACATCAGACCATTCAGCAGCTCATGGGAAAGCAGTGTACAAACTGTATTGTCTTCTAGCACCTCCTCTCATTTAGAGTGATGTTTTTAATAAGAAAACTAATCAAGTTTACTTATGCATTATTTATCTGTTAATTTTAATTCTGTTCTTATGTCAAATGGGATCTAGGAAGTGATACGATAGATCAGTGAATGATTTGATATTGAACAAAGCTCGTGTGATGCGGCACTTTTCTCTCCTGGAGTTGTTTTGTGCTTATTAGCCATGGCGGTGTGCAGTCAGAGTTCTGATGCAGATGTACATTTTTGCTGTTTCATAACTGCCCCATCAGTTGGTCCCTTGCCTGCAATATGCGGTGCTGCATTGTAGGTACTTCTCTTCCTTAGGTGACTAGTTGTTTTTCTCTGGGGTATTTCCAAACTCTGTCCAATCTGGCAAATCTAAAGTGGGCACTTTTCAGTTAGTTTGAGCTCTTGTGCCGCTCTATCATTAGAATAAACAAACGGGGACAACTTAGTAAATGCAAGTCTTTTTGTCTCGCTGATAGGAGCTGGTATTACTGCTGCTTCCATTCACTTCGTCTCCTTTGCTTGCTAATGTCCCTCCTGCTGCTAGTAATTAGTTTTCTATATTAGGTTGTTTTGACTTATTTGATTTGATTTTATTTTTTTTTCATTTGGCATGTGTGCATTGAGGGCACCTGACAGAACTGGTGACAAACTGTCCCATACCATCACTGGGACCCTGCACCCTCCTGCCGCCCCCCAGCCCCTCGTAGTTGTCAGCAGGCTGCAGGGCAGGCACCGGTTCTGGAAATGGGAATATCTCCCATCGAGGAATGGAGCAAAGAGGTGGGAGAGCTCTGTGTCCTGTAGGGCTGTGTGGAGGCACAGGGTGCTGGGATGCAGACAGCCGTGTGTAAGATGGGGCCGTTGGGTCTGATGAGGGCTGGCATTTACTGGCTGACATACAACAGCACAGCGTTTGTTTTGTCTAGCAAAGTAATTGCTGCCTTTTCTGGTTGTTAGTGTTTGATGCTGGTCCTAGACAAGAACTTCACAGTGTTACGGGAGAGAAGAGATTCAGGCCCATAAGAATACAGCATGTAGGCTAAAACCGTATTGCCAGATTCCACATGCAAATGTGTGCTGGGGAGGGGGGGAGAACGAAACCAAGTAATTTTGTGTGTCCAGTATGAAAGCTGGGGAACAGTTTTCCTGTGCTGTCTGAATGAGTAACAATCAGGAAATCCTAAAAACCTGTATTAAGGTTTGAGTGTGTCCTGTTTATGGATAGTGCATAGGGAACAGCCAGCCAGCTTGGCTGTGAAATGCAGTAGGTGCTGCACAGGACAGCGTTTGGAATTTGAGGCTGTTTTAAATCCAGCTTCTGCCTTTTCTCCTTTACTGTTTTATGAGCCAGTTTCAAGTGATTATTCTAATTCACTTAGTCACCTTTTTGCTGCTTCCTGGCAATGCAAAACTGGCATTTCATTGCCCTGCTGCAAACCCTGGTACAGCAGTCGGGGCTGAAAAGGAGAAGCAGAGTCAGGAACTCTGAGAGCAGTCCTGCAGGCATTTGCTGATCTCTGAAGAGCTTCTAACAGAGCGGGACTACAAAATGAATCAAGTTCCCGTTTTGGAGCAAGTTGCAGCTGCTTGCTTTTAGGAGTTGTGTTGTGTGCAGGGAGGTGCCTTGCAGGTTTGTAAGTAGCTCCTTACGAGAAAAAAATAAACTTCCTTAAAGCATGGAAAGGTAGAAGCTGCTTTCCAGCCTGCTCTCTAAATACAAATGAGAGTGCTGTACATCTGCTACCTAAACTCAGCAACTTCTTAAAGTACAGGCGCTCAGAACTGAGATTTCATAGCTTTCCCTTTCTTTCCTTCTTTCTTTTTTTTCTGGGCTATAACAGAAACTTTATAAATGGCCTAGCGAGCTTCCCATTGCTGGATTCTAAATATTTTGTTTTTAACTTCTAAGCTCATTATGCTGTCTTTGTGTTAACTTGTATTAAAATCTGTCAGCTATGACTGGTCTCATAACCACAGCCAGCGGACCAGAATAAGTTAATTATTTACTTGTGTCACTAGTGCTCTTCATCTAATGAAATGCACAGCTGTGTTAGATCTGCAGTTGGGTGTGTAGGTCCCATTGTTCCGCAAGTCAGCGGAGGGTAGAAGCCGCTATGATGGAGAGCCCTCAGTTCTTTCTGCTGTTCTGCCTTTCTGTGTCGATTTCATGGATCTTTTATCATTCACTTTCACACAAAACAAACAACACAGTGGCTGTCTGCTATGGGAACCGGCGTGGCATATAAAAGGTTTTCAGAGCCTAAAGTAATTTTAAGTTAGCTAAGATTTAATTTTTGGCTTACAGGTGCCCCGAAGTCCAGATGCAGCCAAATGCTTTCTTAGAAGTAAACAGGAATGAGGCACAACACGAGTGCCATAATATTCCTGTAGTAAAATATTTATGTATATAAATGTTGGATAAAGAACTTTGTGCTCACAAGAAAGAATGGGGGTTTTGGTTTGGGATCTTTTATTTCATTTTCAGCAAGTGGTTGCTTCTTGATGGGGAGGATAGAGAGGTGTTACCACTTTGTCATAACAGAACAATGAACATTAATTTCAAGAAGTTAAGAACTAAATGCCATCCCCACCCCCCAGACGCTCTCATCCTTCCCCACCCTTCCCCCATACTTACCATTCCCATTCCCTTGACTGCTGTTGGTGCACCTCTCCCTGCCTTGCTGCTCCCTCCTGAGCCACTGCCGCCATCCCCCTGCGTGCTGGCGGCCAGGGCTGCCTGCCTGGGGGTGTGCCTGGCACCCACAGCCCTCAGGAGCCCCTCCACTGCGGGGCCCTTCCCAAAGTGTGGTGGGCTCATCTCTGACAGCTGGTTGGCTTTTCCAGTCGTAAGGGCTTCTGGAAGAAAGTGGCTACTCAAGCAGTAGCATTGGCTGGAAGGAGGGATTAAGCAGCTGCTTTTTAGCACCTAAAGTTGTATGTTAGATCTCTTGGTCATTTATCACTGCGGTGTTCTGACCTGCAGAACTCGGCTGTAAGAGTGGAAAGGAAAATGCCGCGATGCGTGCTAGATTTTTAAGTGAGGTTTCATGCTTCTGCTCAACGTGTCATAAGTAATTCTAGGGTTTGGGGTTTTGTTCTTTTGTTTTGTACCCGGTGACACCAAAAAACAATATATATATATATATATATATACATATATATATATATATACATAAACTATGTATTACTATGTTGGGTTTTTGCTATTTTCCCCTGATTTGAGCCCAGCTCGTATCAAATCCTGATTTCATTAAGCATTTAGTGAAGATGCACGTGATGAAGGGATTCTGAATCAGTGGTAATTTTGTGTGTCCCAAGAGGTGATGCAAGAGACCCGATTTCTTCTATTTTTTTTTCCAGACAATTACAGCATCAGCTCTAAAAAAATAGGTTTCACTTGAGATGTTCCAGACCGATGGTCAAAAGCTTCTGTTTGCATCTGAAAACTGTATCTAAAGCTTTCTTCCCTAATTGCTAGCTGACACGTCATGTGGAGCATTATGCAGGGCTATGCTAATGCAGCCAGTCCTGTCACAAGGGCTCTCTTCCAGCCTGCAGGTCCAAGCAGCGGTCATGGTAATGAATCTGGGTAAAAAGTGATCCATGAGAAAGAGAGGAGGAGAAAAACACTGACAAAAAATCTGATGATGAGGCGTCATCCCCGCTGGTGGTTTGCTGTTGGTGAACTGAAATGTTCTCTCTTCTGCAGGGGTGTGTGGACTGATTGTTCCTCAGGAAGACATGCCATTTTGTGATACAGGGATCTGTCCAGATATCATAATGAACCCTCATGGCTTCCCATCGCGTATGACGGTGAGTGGCTATGTTGTCATTGAATAGCTAGCATCCTGCAATAGAGAAAGTGGATTAGACAGAAAAACATAACTCATGGAGTTATACATTCGCTGGTCCTTGTGACACGTGCTTGCCCTCTTATGAGCCTTGGCTGTACCACGTATATCGCAACCTGACCTTAATATGGAACCTCTACTGATTACTTTGTACACCTTCGTTAGCTGCCTTCCTCCTGTTCCCACTGCTGCACTGTGGAGTGTCAAACTGCAGCAATCTCCCAGAGCAGAAGGCCACACTGGATTGTACTGACTTTTCAGACAAGCTGAAAAAGCAATGGGAATGTCTGACTCTGGTACATAAGGGGATCCCAGACCCTGTCTGCTTTTCACCCCTTACTACAGGAATACCTCCTTTTTTTCCTTGGGTTTCTCCCACTGTTTCCATTGCATGCAGGTTGCCATCTCAGGCCCATCGTAGAATGGTTTGTGTTGGAAGAGGCCTTTGAGATATCTAGTTCCATCCCCACTGCTTATAGGCACCTCCCACTGTTAACACTCCCAGTGTTAGTCTGCCTTACTAACACTGTGGTTGATCCAGGTATGTTCTAGCATGTGCCAGTGAGCAGGCTGTTAACTTTGCTTTCTCTTGTGCAGGTGGGAAAGTTGATTGAACTCCTGGCTGGGAAGGCTGGGGTCCTAGATGGCAGATTTCACTATGGAACAGCTTTTGGAGGCAGTAAAGTGAAGGATGTGTGTGAAGATCTCATTCGCCATGGTTATAACTACTTAGGGAAGGACTATGTAACATCTGGTATCACTGGGTAAGAATTTGCTGCGTATTTTAGTTGTTTGGGGGGAGTGGGGGAAATGCTGTAATGTGACCAGCCATTGTAGGAGACGTGAAAATCTTCTGAGTTCTTCTCTATGGAAAAAATGTTAAAATCAAGGTTTTTCTTCTGTGAGAGATTGGAAGTAATTTCAGGTTTCTTGTAGCAGCAGTTCTTGTATGTCCTTAGAATCAGATGAGCATTTTCATATTGATTCTAATAGCACTGTAAAATATAGGTTTGGAAGCAAGTGTCTGTTCCTTGGGAATATTTTGCTTTCTTTTATTTTTTCTTTTATTTACACAGTGATTCAGTCTGGCACTGCACTCTAAGCTGCAACCTTCCTGCTGTGCCAATGGGACTGGCTTCTGAGACACACAGTTCAAAGAACTCAAGATAGTTTAGGAACACTAAAAGGCTGTGTGGTTCCACACGCCTGCCTTCCAAAATGTATCTTAATCCCACCTTCCTGCTACTTTTTTTTATTGTCCCAGTCCCATTCTTTTCGAGGAATAAGTTTGCATCTCTGCTGTATTTTCTGTATTTTAAGGCAAAAATCTTCACCTGTTGTTCCAGCTCGCAGAAATAAGTAACATCTCTGCGTTGCTTCCAGATGTTCCCAAGTGGATGCAAAGCAGCATCTTAAGTGCAGTTCTGAAGAGCCCTTCTACTCTGCTTGTCTGAGCCCCCCTAGTGTCTGCCTGGGTGGAGAGTGTCATGCTGGGGGCACGGCTGCTGAGCAGGCCCCTACCTGCTGCAGGTAGAGCAGCATGTGGCAGGAGTTGAGGAGCTTGTTCTTTGCTTGTCCGTTGATGCAGCAGTACGTGGTGCTGGCAGTGTACTGCTCTTCTGTTCAGGGGGATTCTCTGGAGGATTTTCAGACCTGGAAGCCCGAACAAATTTTTCAAGGACCCATGATTCCCAGATGGTTTTAAATTCTTCTTGTCCATGGCATGCTTGTCTCTCTTAAGGTAAATATGTGCTAACTGTGAATGTTGTATTTTTTCTTAATTCACTCAGGGAGCCCTTGGAAGCGTACATCTATTTTGGCCCTGTGTATTATCAGAAACTGAAGCACATGGTGTTGGATAAAATGCATGCGAGAGCTCGAGGACCCAGAGCAGTGCTTACCAGGTACTGTTAAAGGCTGGGTGCAGGATTCCTGGCCTGCACTTAGAAACATGCTCATCTCTGTTGTTGTTCTGAATACCCAGGTGTGCTCTGTGCTGTACAAAAACTGAGTGCTTCTCAGACTGAGCAATCAACTTGGTTTTCCCTCCAACAAAGAGGTTGATTACTGTATTGATGTCTTCTTGGGTAAATTTTGAAGATACACACTGGAGTATATGTAATAAAAACACCTGGAGGTGGGCTTACGTTCTCTGCACCTTTGTGGAGCTGGCAGCATTCTGCTTTCATTGGTGCTACTCACCTTTTGTCCTTGGAGGCAAACGAGCTTTTTGGCTCCATCTCTAGGGCTGCTTGCGCTGGTGTGCTATATTGCTGACATTCCCGTCTCACAGAAGGTGGCTCAGTGGCACAGCCTTTGTTTTGAGGAGGCTTCTAGGGAATCCCTCAGTCTAACTCTGTCCATCACAGAGGATTATCAGCTAAATCTTGCCAGACAGCTTGCCCTGTCTGCCCACACACCATGTTAGCCATTCCGTTCTCTTAACAGGTGCAGCTTTCACCTCTTCATACACTGTTACAGAGCAGAGGTGCGGGTCTCTGCTCTACCAATAAATAAGTATCTTTCTCTCTTGCTTTTTGTTGCATGCTTCCCAGGTGTTTTGGCTCTCTGACCTCGTGCTTTTTCTGGGACAAATTGAAGCTGTCTCACACATTCCATAGAGGTTGAACTGTGAGAGAGTAAACAAAAAACTTTTACTTCCCAACTTTTCCACCAACCACGTTAATAGTTGTGCTACACTTAATCTTCCTAATTTTCATGTTGCAGCTCCTTGCCTGGATGATTTGGATGATGATTTGGATAATGATTTGGGGAATGATATTCCCAATTATTGGGCTGTCTGCCCCATTTTCTGTCCTTTGTGTTAGTCACACTGTTGTCCCTTCATAGGAAAATGAAAACCTACTGTCTCAGCTAGAGGTGCACACAGTTGTTTTACTAGAGCTCCTAGCTTACCCAAATCCCTTCATCAGCTTTCATATTGTCTCCCCCAGCTTTCTCAGCTTTTTAGAGATACTGAATTTAAATGAAACCTAAATCCCAAGTCAAGGTAATACTTGTATGTAAAGATGAATGTGCTGTGATTTCCCCCACCCCTTGCTTTGAATCCTTTGTTCCGGTCGGTAACATCATACTATGCAGCTAGGGCTCTTTATTTGACTTTGAGGAAAGCGAGTGGATGTTCAATTTATGCTGCCTCTTGACTAGTCCTTTAGGAATTTTCCTTTCTCTCCTCAACTAATTAAACTGCCCTTATTGCCATTGCCTCTGCTGAGAGAGCCTGCTTTGCCAGCTTTCATATTCACTATTGATTTTTCATCCATTGCTCTTCCTGTTAGATTGCCTCTAACATTTTTGGGTTGGTTGCTTTTTTTGCCTTTTAAAGTTAATGTTACCCTCTGAGTTGGTGTTTGCCAAACAAAATGCAAGCCTTAAACATTATTTTTTTCCCATGAGTGGCTAACAATTTAAAACTTAGTTCTATAGATGGTGTTGTGCAGGCGCCCCGTCTTGCTAAATCTCTAATAGATAAACCAGTGCTAGTTTTGCTTATGAGAGAACAATGTAAGCTTTCTGCAGGCAAGGTTGTTTTGATGGGCAGTCGGAGCTGCCACCTGCACGTCCTTTGAACTTAACAGATGTTGGCAGTTCCTGTTGTGGAGCAGTAATGTGCGAGTGGTCAGAGTTCCACAGTGCTCCATCCTCCTGTTGGGCATAAACATTAAGGAGCCAAAGATAGACTATTCCCAAAGGCCCAATCTCTATATTGAAGCTTTTGGTCCTTTAGAAGACTTACTTGTCTGAAAGGGAGGGTTTTATTTGTTTTATGTTGTTTTTAGTGAGATAATGTTGACATTCAACAGGAGTCAAACACTTAAGATTGAAGTTGGAATTTTTTGTTTGTATGTGCGTGGGGCTTTTTTTTAATGGGATTTCAGCTGCCATCAAAATCTTCGTCCTGCATGTCTTCAAGGGCTGGAATCAAGACCCCATCGTTTTTTCAAGTGGTTTTATCCTCCCTTAATTGGATTGTGACTTTATTTGGGGGGGGGGGGGGGGGGCACATTTGTAAAGGTCTCTTGGCATTTTATCCTGCGGACCAACACCTGGTGAAATTCTTGAAAGCAGGCCTCCAAGTTTAACTGTCATTGTACAAGTCAGTTGGTAGAAGAAAACTCAGGCACTTCTAGTGCTGCAGCAAATGTCCGTGCCTTTGGAGGCCTCTGCTGCTTTTAAATCTACCTCTAAGCACTTGACAAAACTGCATTCCCACAGGGTTAGGCCTTTAAAGCTGCATCTGAACAGTGATGGTGCCATCGCCCGAGTTGGGGGGTGGGACTCGGGAGTTTAATCAGGATGTAAACAGCTTCTATCCATTCTCCCAACAGCAGGGAAAAATAGAAGGTTACGTGAATGAAAAGGGCAATTTGAATTACAAGCAGATTAGTTTTAAAGTTCCACTGTGGTCAGAGTAAAGGGAGCTACTTCCCCTCAAAAACAAACACAGCTTGCATCTTTGGAAGGTCAGTTTGGTCTGGTAATTACCTATAGGTTTATTTATTTATTTTCTTGTAAATAATTATTAGATGTTGAAGTCTTTTAGAAATTTTTTCCCCAGGTTGGCAAAAACTTATCTAGATCTATCCAATATGCTTAACAAATGTAGTAGGTTGAAATAATATTAACTGAATATACTCCAAAAGTTGTGACCTGTATGTACCCATTGTATGTTTTATGTGGTTTACAGTGCTCTAGCAGAGAGGAACAGCACGTAAACACTGGCTTTCGCTGACCAACAAAGCCTCCTGTGATTGCCAATAACATTTTTTATTCCTTCTTTGTGCTTCAGGGAATATACTAAGATTGAAGTAGTTAATAAAATGCGTGCAATATATTAGTGCTTCAGGAAGTAAAGATTGTTTTTGCTTCATAGTTCACTCTTAATATTTGCAACCCAAGTGCTACTGTGTGTGCTAATACATGAGAGGTCCCTTCCAACCCTTACCATTCCGTGATTTGTTAAAGCTGCCTTCCCTTTGGCACCATGAGGATGAAGTCTTTCCAGACAAGAAATGAGACTTCAGTTTGTGTTGAGAGAGCTCATACAGCACTGAAATCAGTTCATTAGCCATCAGACATGAAAAAGTAAATTGAGATAATTGTTACTTAAAAAAGAAAGGTGCAGAATTCCAGCAATGGGTTCTGCACACAGCAGAAGGGAGTAGTTGATTATGCTGTTTGCTGCTTTCTTTTGATGCTATCTCTAGGATTAAAATTGGTCTTATTTTAACAGCTTAGTCTCACTTAGATGTAGTTCAACTCAGATATTAATTTGATAACTCATTCATTAACTGCTGAATGTCGTTTCAACTAGATAACTATAAAATACAGTATGTGTTTCAGCAAAACAACAGTATCAACACTATCCAGGCATGTGGTTGTTAAAGTTTTCTTCTTGGATACTGTTTCTTTTTGCTTGCTCAGCTACATTCCATGAGGTAAAGTCATGGCCTGACACTGCAATTGTTGCTCACAGAACTGCATCACGTTGCCAGTGCAGGAGCAAAGATGAAATGCTTCAATGTGAATAACATTTGTGAGATGAGCAGCACTGGTTTGTAGAATGTTGTTGTCTGATGATACTATACCATTCCTGCAGTTTGGAAGCAGGTATTCCTAAGGTGGTGGAACCTGTGTTCTGAAATACTTACTGCATTTTTCTAATATTTATTTCCAAGGCAACCCACTGAAGGTCGATCCCGTGATGGTGGTTTACGTCTTGGAGAGATGGAACGGGATTGTCTGATAGGTTATGGAGCCAGCATGCTGTTACTGGAAAGACTGATGATTTCAAGTGATGCCTTTGAAGTGGATGTTTGTGGGCAGTGTGGCTTGCTGGGATACTCTGGCTGGTAAGTTGTCTAACTGCAGTGCCTTTTGTAGGTTACACTTCCTCACTCTGTACATGTGGCATCTTTCATATGTGTTCCTACTTTCAAGATAGCCCTCATAACTCTAAGGTACATAAATCAACGTGTTACAGAGAAAGTAAATGTGCCTCTATGAGACAGAACTTCGCCCTTGGCCAGGAGTCCCATGATGAAGGGAAGAAAATACCAACTGTGTGTGTTCAAGTTGCAAGTCACTTCAGTGCTTGTGTGTTGGGGAAGATGAGGAGTCATGGGCAGGAGGAGAGATTCATTTCTAAATGTTTCCTAGTAGTATTGGAAGCTTGCAGGATCTTGGATATCAATGTCAATTGGGAGAGGCAGGACGTTGGGCTTTACTTTGGTTCTTGGGGAGTAATTTTTCTGTGATACGTAAGAAAGTAAGGCATGTTTTCAGTTTATAGACATAGAAGTGACAGCTACCCTTTCTTGCTGTGGTCAGATCTTTCTTCAGAAGCGTATCTGACCAGAAAGAAATCACCATGTTTGCTAATACCAGTAGGATTTCAGTTCCCTATGGAGCAGGAGTACAGACAGAGCCTGCTTTCTGTATGGCCTGTCTTGGTTGGTGATATTTAGTTGAATATTGCCCTGCTGGCTTTTGTGCAATAAACATTTTTAGGCTCTTTTAGGCTCTTTCCAATTCAGGTATTTTAAAACTGCTGCAGCACAACTAAGAGTTGAAGGAAGTTGCCAGGAAGGAAAGGCATGCATGAATTTAAACAGCTGCTTCTCACTGTGTAATGCACTGCCTTAAAAATACCATCATGCAGATGTAGTACAATTCTTCTTAGAAGGCCTTGGCTTTTAGCACAGATCTTGAAGATGGGATTTCAGAGACTGGATTCAATGAAAGCACCTTGAAGAGGATTGGGAATTTAAACATGAGAGATAGTGTTATACTTTGTTTTTAGGGGATCGTTAATCAAAATGCTTTCTATTTTGAAGTTCATTGCATAACAAAGTTTAATACGTTTTTAAAATAACTGAAAGAAACTCAGACAGAGCGAGGCATTCTTGCAGTTGAGGTCTGTGAAAAGCTGTCTGAAGTGCAGGAGTAATCAAAAAGAGGTAGATTCTGCTATGTAATATGCTGTACCTACCAGTAGCCAAAGCAAGTGACCCTATAATGAGCATCACAGAAGAGACAGTCATTAAAAGAAACTCACGTCTTCCCTACTGGCCTTGTCAGTGATTACAGCACTAATCAGACATTGCTGTGAGAAACCCTGTAGAAACATATTGTTTGGTGGATGCCATTAAGGACAATTGTCTGCAGGAAGATATGTTCTCCCAGACAAGGACTAGCAGTTGGGTATGTCTTTCTGCAGCACAGTAACAGTGCATCAGTGTTGGGGCCTGAACTGGTACTTTTCATAGGGGAAGGGCACTGTTGTGGCAGAGGCAGAATTTGTCCCCATAAAAGGTACAGGTAGAAGCTTACTGTGACAAAACCAGCTGTGTGCAAATCCTTTAGCTTTGCTGTGTTACAGTTATGCACTGAATTCCTTGAATGAAATTTGGTCCTTCTTTGATGATGAGAAGTTACTCTTTTTTTGTCTGGGCATTTTAAAATCTTAAGACCAGTTCTGGCACTATTGCCTTTTCCCGTACAGTGTAGCAGCAATCCTAGGATCAAATGGGTCTCTTGGATACTTCAATTTCTATGACCTCTGTTTGACGGTAACATAGAATTTGTGCACACTGTATCTTGTAACCTTTCTTGATGATCTCTGTGCACATACAAAACAGGCCCAGAAGGGTCTAGATTCATGTGTGGTGCAGTGAGTAGTCTGGGTTCCTCAGCCACTAGCTGTTGTAATCAAACTCTAGACAGCTGCTGTAATCAAACACTAGACTTCTGCTAAACAGAAAAGTCATGACTCATTGAGCTTCCAGGGCTTGCAAAGTGTCTTTTTCATTTGTTTTCATTTTTTCTGGGGGGCGGGGGGATACAATTGATTGCTATTTGCTGTTGTCAAAAATTGCTCCTGTTTGTGCTGCTTCACTCTCCAAAAAAACACAGCCATCACAGCTATCACAATAAATTTGGACCAAGTTAATAGTTATGAACCTGTAATTGATATCTGTTCTGACTTAAGGCATGCCAGCTGTAATTTTTTCTCTCAGAGAGTGGTCAGGCACTGGAATGGCTGCCCAGGGAGGTGGAGGAGTCGCCATCCCAGGCAGTGTTCATGAGGCGTATCGATGAGGAGCTACGAGATATGGTTTAGTGGCTTGTGGTAGTGGACAGTTGGACTAGATGATCTTGTAGGTCCTTTACAACCTTGTGATTCTATGATTCTAATGCTTCTCCTCAGTGCAGAGGAAAAGCGTGTTCTAGGGAGCACCTAGCTCAGCCTACTAACCTCTTAATCTCTGTAGTCAGATCTAGGTGAAGTCAGACCAGTTACCTGAAGCCTCATTCCTCATCATAAACTAGAGAAATGTAATTAAATCTTCTGTACCATTAGTTGTCAAAACTTAGATGAGTTTCAAGAGGAAAAAAAAAAATACCCCAATTATGGAGCATGAGGACATCTCTTGGGGAAGTATGTCCATTAAAGAGAAGTAGTATAGTTAGGGAAGAGTAACTGTGGAAGGACTAATGGTGAGTTACAGTGGTGAGCTGCATAACCAAGAATCTTGCTTAACATGAACCAGCTGTACTAGATCTGGCTGCAGTGACTCCTTCAGGCTCTAGGTCAAGGTCACTGATAGCAGAAACAAGTGACTAAAGCATTGGCTTTATTGCAGATGTTTGTTCTTAGACTCATTCTGTACCACAGAAGCGTGTAGCAACTTTGCTGCTTGGAACTTTAGACTGTCATGACATAATACCGAGAATATAAATATGAAATATAAAAGCAGAAAGAGAGCTTTGATAGACCATTAGGGAAGTGCTGGGACCTCTGTGTTCCCAAAGGTCTGGCTTAATCAACTCTCCAAAGCCAGAAGATGAAGAATACAAGAAAATAAGGAATTACAGAGGTACGAAACAGAATAAAATGGAAAAACTTTCTCCCAGATTTGTTTGAGTAAAGAGTGCGAAATCCATGCATTGAAGCAGGTTTACCAGACCTCCATCTCTGCAGAAGATTTTGCTGTTTCTACAGAGGGACCTAAGGAGAGAGATGCTCCTGTTCTGAGCTATAGGAATGTGGATTGGTTTGAGGCAGCATAGGGTAATGTTGTGAATAAGGGGGAGAAAAAAAAGTCCCAACTAAATGTGACCATTCATTCTTCCTGCCTCTTTTTTGTGACTATCTACAAGATGGAAACTAAATCATGAGTCATGTTTCAGAAACACTTTGTTCTGTTCACCTTCTTTCTCATTACGTAATGTCGAGTATTTGTTGGCAGTTATGCAAGTGGTGAAGAAGTAGTAGAAGTCGGTCCTGATAGCTGCTAAGCACCGTGATTCTTGTCCAAAAGAAAAGTGCAGGTTTAACAGGAAGCTCTTGCTGACTTCATTCAGTTTGATTTAAGAGCCTTAGATTGTGACTGCCTTAAGTGCTAATGCGTCTCAAGCACTCGGCTCCTTCTTGGGAAGAAAGGCAGTGTTTAGATGCAAGTGAAAATGGTGGATGGTGGCAACTGCTCTTTTCTGCAAAGTTTTGTGCATAAATTCTGACTTTCTTTTTTCTTGTTTCCGTAGGTGCCATTACTGCAAATCATCATGCCACGTGTCTTCTCTGCGGATACCTTATGCCTGTAAACTCTTATTCCAAGAACTGCAGTCGATGAATATCATACCTAGGCTAAAACTAGCTAAGTACAACGAATGAACAAGAAAAAGAAGAGAAAAAGTACTTTGTATAAATTGAAATCCAGCCTATCTATCTGGAAGATTTTTCGGTGAACAGGAGTAACTCTAAAACCTAAGTGGGCAGAAGGAGGTGCAGACCAGTTGTAGGAAATCTTTCGTGTGTATTCTACCTGTTTTAAGTTGGCAGAAGACACTTCATCAGTAACATCCGCTAGGAGTAGTTCTGAAAGCATTTACTAGTCATAGCGAACAAGGCGCGTGGGAGTGGTGGAATGAATCCAGCAAAGCACATACATCCCTTTCAAGGATGTAGCAACCCCTTACTTTGTTAGGAAGAATGTTTTGCTGGACAAGGGCGTGAGCTGCCTGCAGGGCACATCCTATTCAGAGAGGTTAAAAACACGTTTTACAGACTGATGGAATACGAAAGGCTAATAAATGTTTTAAATAATAGTGCCTGAATTTGTGGTGCTGTGTTGCGTAAGGATGGTGAAGCCTTCTCGTAATGTCTGAAACATTTTGCTAGCCCTAAAGCATGTTATTAAAGCATCCATTAGTCAGTCTTAAAGATATGAAAGAACACCTCCTAGAAGATTTGAAATAGTCATTTTTAGGTGATTCTTTTTAATGGTATACAAGGTCTAAAGAGACCTAAAGCAGCAGATGAACCAGGAGTTCACTTAGAACCATAAACTCTCCTGAGTCCTTTCTTAGGAAAGCACGTTTACCTTTTTAACTGAAGTCAGGAGGAAGTATGTGCCCATTCAGGTGCCTGAGAGAAATACACCACGCTACATCAGTCAGAATGCAGAACATTGACTGCGAAAGTCCTGAGGTGCCCTCTGCCTCTTCATACAGCTGAACTGTGGATGCTGATCCTGAGGCGACTATGCCAGTCATGTTGCTGCTGTTATCTTAGCTGCACAGGAAGCACAAATGAGTACCAGCTTGAACAGACATCCTTCATAAGCTGCTAACAAAATATGTAAACTAGCAGTTTTGGGTCTCAAGCTACAAACAAAATCTGAAAGGGGAAGATTTTATTCTCCATCTTTTTTTCAGTAGGACTGCTGGCAACGCAGATCTCAGCACAGCACGTTTGGACTGGAAAAGCTCTTGAAGCACCTCTACCAAGTTCTGAACAGCTCTGGGTTATTTATGATGATAAACCAAAAAGTGTCATTTGCAAGCTACTGGGGGAAGGGGATAACCAACAGCCCCAACCAAATTAACACACTTTGCTTTGCTCCCTGATTGCCAAACTGAGGCTCGGGTGTACCACCAGAGGGAGTGAGCCTCACAGGCTTTAGCGTGTTGGTGGGAGAAGTGTTGACTTGGCGCAAGGAAGCTACTCTTAGGATAAAGGCTAGCCAGTCCTCTTTTAAGTGATCTGGTTTAAGAGGTCTGAGCTGCAGGGCGTTATCAAGACTAATCAACGCATGCAATTACACCTGCAGAAATTCAAGCAGACACAGCAGAGATGAAGAGCAAAGTAGTGTGCTCCCATGTAACCCTGTTGAGAGTACAGATCTGTGTGCAGCCCTGAAGGGGGGACCTTGCGGCTGTTTTACCTCATGCTGATGAAAGCATGGCAAGAGTTTTTGAGAAGATCTTGTGAGAGTAAAGGAAATCCTCTGTGGTAGTTTAGGAAGCCGGGTGCAGTTTTAGCAGTGGGTGCATTCAGCAGAACACAGAAACTAGACATGTCTAGGAGCAAGGGAGGGCCATCCACTGTGAACAGCTCTGTTGATACCTTGATCAGTTTCATTCACACGTTATTGCCATCTTGCCTGAATCTGTGAGTTTATGTGCCTGCAGATTTGAACTGAAATCCCAGTTTTTACTACTTGCCTCTCTTGGAGAAGATGCCTGTGTTCCTTCATAACGCACTCGCAGTTAAGTTCTTTGCAGTAGAATAAGCAGTGCAAAACCAGCAGCAGAAACTGAGCAGTAGTTAAAGAGGCAGTTCAGTGAAGGATTCCTACTGCAGACAGGGCAAATTACAACACAGAGACTAATGGAGTAAAATATATCCTCAGAATCCCACAGCTGTCACACTGCTTTCCTCTGGTGAGCCTCATCTTTGCAATCCTTTCAATTATCTTCCTAGCCAACCTCCCCTCCCCCCCTTTTTATACAGTGAGTGCCTTCACAAAGAGGTCTCATGCCAGCTAAGGGCTGTATTGCTGTAAGTAGGCTTCCTCAGATCAACCCTTCCATGAAAGACCTTTGCTGAAAGAGACTCAGTATTCTGAACAAAATCTGAAGGCATTAGCAGGAGAACCTGTGGCTAGAAAATTGCCAACATTTCTTTCTTTCATTCTTCTGCAACTTCTTTCTGTCTCACCAGTTAGCCTCCAGGAGAGGCTTTCTACTCCAAGTGCTGTTCAACTTGAAGGTCACCAGCGTTAGTCCCAACTGAACTGAACAGAATACAGCCCGCTTCCAGAGGCGTGTGCTGCTGTGGGAAGAGATACCTAACTCCACACATCATAAGTTCCTGTTTACTTTGCAAGTTAAGGATTCAATGCTATCAAATGGCAGGAGTATTTTTGGAATAGAATTCAGTAGTTATTATTTCAAAACACAGGTGCTAAAAGCTACCCCTTCCACCAGCAGCTGTGTTTAGCTGCACTCAGCTGGTGTGAGAAGTAGAATCAAGTCAAGGAGGGGGCAGAAAAAGCACAGGTCTTCCAGCTGTTTGTGGAGTTGTGGGTAAAGTATTGTTTAGAGGTCAGAAAAACAGCCTCACTCAGTCGTTTGCCTACCCTTTAAAGCTTCTTTCTTTCTTTTTTGAAGGTAAATATTTCCAAACATATGAACAAGGAAACTATAAAGACAAATGAAACCAGACTGGCCAATTCTGGCATTCAGGGAGGTTACAATATGAAATACAGGTATACGAGGATTTAATAATTTTAAGATGTAGAAAATAAATAGGTTTTGTTTGTAATGTCCATATCTTGGTAAGAGCTTTGCTTGCAAAGAAGCTTGAGCATGCAGCAAGGAGGGCTTTGAATTCCATGGGCTCCCTAGTTACATGCTGCTTTAAAAAAATAGGAGGAAAACCAACAAAAAATAGACCTATGATGATGAGAAATTACTGCTGTGACATTACTTGGGATTTCTTACTCATAAATAGAAAACATCTGTGGTTTATAGTAATATGGGAGTAAGTTAGAAGTCTGAAGAGCGTGTCGTTGTTTAGTGATAACAAATGGCAAACTAATAAACAGTGCTGTATTTCTGCAAATTGGTTTGTAAACCCTGCTCAGAACACACCTGTAGAGTCCGACTGCAGCAATAAATGTCATTGTGCAGACCAAACCAAACTAGAAGGGCTGAAAACTTACCAGTGTTTCCCCTGTGCAAGGATCTGAGGACTAGGCTGGTTCTAGCCTGTACACTTCCAAGCCCTGGAACAACCTACCTGAGCTCACATGCCTTGTGCAGGGCCCTGCAGGAGCAGCACAGGGTCTCGGCTGTGCCCCAGGACCAGCAGCTCTGGGCTGTAGCATGGAGCTGGCTTGGCACTGCTGCAAGGCCCCCCAGCCAACCGCTCCTCACTTGGAGCTGAGGATTGTTTTAACGGCCCATTGCTGGTTCAGTGGGGCCATGGGGCACTTGATGAATTCCCTCCTCCAAAGAGGACGTGACTTGCCCAGGGCCACAGAAAGACCATGCCAGAACTGGGATCAGGACTCTGCAGTCCCCAGGTGCCAGACACGTGCTTGCCTTAAAACTGAGCACTTCATCAAACCGTAAAATCCAGCCAGATGGTGACTCTTTGCTATTATCTGGACCAGCGCTGGGAAGCTTAATGTGTGCAAGGCACAGTGAAGATCTGCATTCCAGTTTCTATGTCTAAGGCTCAGAAGCCTTTAGGAAATTGACCCGTGTTTTAGACCTGAATGCTCCTAGAAACTTGAGCATGCCTGGTTTGGGTCTGTCCTTCCCGTGGAATGTTTCTACCCACTTTGAGTGGGGAAAATCATTCTTTGGGAAGGGGTAGAAGGGCGCAAGAGTAACGACTGGCTGCTTCACCAACCTTGCTCCAGCTGGTGACTGTGGACCTGGTCAGTATCTCCTCCTCAGAGTAATAATGGATGCTGGAATCAGCCAGTGAATCAGTTCTGCCTCTTGGCAGTCATTTAAGAACTCACCACACAGACTCACAGGACACGTGCACGCTCTTTGCCATAGATGCATATGAACGTGTGTCTCTGGGAACACCAGAACTTGGTTAAACCTTCTCCAAACTCCCATCAGAGATGACACGTTGTTACATGTTATTGCAGCTGGGATTTTTGAAAAGCAATTTATACGGCTTAATTCCTGTCTCGTAAAAGTCAACGGCAGTGATTCCTGTTGGCCACTCTGAGTGAATTTGGACCTTTGTTCCATCTTCAGAGAAACCCTTCCGAGGTTGCGAGCAGGCCATCGCTCCTTGCATCCTGCTGCTGTGCGGGGCCGGGAAACAGTAACTGTGTGTTTCTCCTAATTACAGCTACTATTTTACTCCTGTATTTCCCGAGGCAGGTGCCTCTGAGGTGTTTGCAAAGACCAAGTGGTATTTTGCTCATAGCTTTATTTTGCGTGTCTTTGTCCCCTTGTCCCAGTCAGTGTATTAACGGTGTGTTGGTTCCAAATGAAAAACAACTCCCTGCTAACAGCAGCAGTGAC
The DNA here is from genome assembly GCF_039878825.1 of Excalfactoria chinensis. Lineage (NCBI taxonomy): Eukaryota > Metazoa > Chordata > Aves > Galliformes > Phasianidae > Excalfactoria > Excalfactoria chinensis. Next base: position 51,008,410 of record NC_092825.1, on the reverse strand, counting down.
TTCTTCCTTACCATGAGTTTCAGGGAGCTGCTTGACCTAAGCATATGCTTTTCAGTTTCAGACAGTGCACGACAGTTACTGTTCACTCAGACTTAACAAATATCAAACCATAATGAACAGAAAAAATAACACAACAACTAAGGAGCAAAGTAAAGTAACGCGCTAACCAGTACTGTTCTTGTTTCTTGCTAAATTCCATTCTGATAATGGAAATGGTTTTACCTTTAATTCATAGCAAATTGAAAACTTAACACTGCATTCAAGCCTCAGCCTGCCAGTCACCGGCAGGCACTGACGGTAATGCTCTGTGCTCCAGGAGGATCAAAAGAAACTCATTATCAGTCAGTCGTCTAAGAGGATATGACGGCTTCACGTCCAGTTGTTCGGCAGTCTGGAATGGATCTTTTTCTGTGTCTGTTGTCTATAATAGCTTTTAGGGCTGGCTCTTCTTCCAACGCACAGTACAAATCCTCTGGTAACTAATACCAGCCACGCACAACAAAAGCCAGCTAAATCTGGTGTAAGCTCAGAAATTGATGACTCCTTGCCCTTTCCTCATACTGAAGTCAGCAAGGGACTCCTTCTGAGCAGCAGCCCTAGATGCAGGAGTACTTCTGGACTCCTATAGACACTGATGTCACCCACACCTGAAGAGTGAATTCCCCCCTCCCCCCCCCCCCCCCCCCCCCCCCCGTGCAGGTTGAAGCTGACCAGTGTGAACAAGTTGTTTTGCATAGTCCCTTCTGGCAATACTGGCACTGCAGTTCTTTCTAAACCCAGGAACTGCAGCTGAGCAAATTTCCTTTCACAGGCATTAATAAAAGCAGATCAGTTAAGGTTGACCTACACTCATCTTCAACAAAAGTTGGCTTCGGACATCTCTCCAGTTCCAGCAAGCCAGCTGCAATTAACGTTACTTTTCATTCAATGTAAAAAGAAGGCACCCCCTTGCCCAATGCACGTGCAATCCATCACTTGCATGCCTCAGCTCTTCTGATGGTTTTCTCCCAGCTACTTGCATATGTGCCTGCCCCAGCCACTTTCTCTCCGTGCTTATGCCAGTGAAAGCCTTTTGAAGGGATCGCTGTGTGTGTGTTTACCCAGGATGCCTTCTGATGTTCCTCAGTTCCTGCATCTGTCAGCATCCCACACCCAAGTACACACACACGAGAGTTGATTCCTGAAGCCTTCTGTCAGTTGACTCCATATCCTGTCCTTCACCTATGTGTATTGCTTCCCAAGGGGTGTTAATATATGTAAAATAAAGCGAACATTTCCTGTGTGGATAAGAAAGGTAACCGGGAAAGGGAAGCCAGCACGTAAACAAGATCCTCCTTTTTTTCTTCCGTGGGATTTTCCAAGTAAGTAAAGAAAGGGAAAAAACAGCTGTAGAGCTGGAAAAGTGAGCAGTGTTTGTTCATTCTGGGGTGGAGGCGGCAGGCTTAGGCAAGCAAGAAAATAGGAAACAACTCACAGACTGCAGCCACTGCTAAAATAACCAAGTCTTACTCTGTACAGCTGAGATGCTGGGGACCCAAAAGGGTCCTCTGAGTCATTCATTCTAGGTCCTTGGTAATGCTGACACCGTTTGATACAACTGTTCACAAGACATTCACACTCGTTACTAAAACTAACACAAGTTCTTGCTAATCCAAGAGAAAACTTGCCTAGAACTTCAGCCTACCTTGGGTGTTACGGCTGAATTAATAGATAGCTCTCACTTCCCTTTGGCTTCTTCCCCAACTGCTCATTGAAACTGCCCTTGCTCCTTGGTGCTTACTCCCAAAGTGTTTATGCTGGGGTATAGAACTGCTGTTTGGGGTCTACTACCATCATGAGGAACATCCTATGACAAGGCAAGTTGGTGTGGCTGCAGCCCACTGCGACAAATGGCTGCAGAATGGAGGATACTCATGGAAACCCGTTTCCAAAAGAGCTCCAACTATTGGATTTTAGGTGGATACCCTCCCTGCCCTTCGATGACCCTTCCATGACCCTTCCCTTCTCTCCAAGCACCCACACTCCAAGCACACATTCACCTTTCTTCAACAAAGGCGTTTCTCCTTTTCACTATAGTGACACAGCCTCTCTCCCCTGAAAACACCTCACTGAGGCAGTGTAGGGTTATCCTGTTGCCTTCATGGTTTGTCCATGTTCTGCATAGACAAGAATCCAGAGCGAAAATCCCCAATGGTAGTTTCTGCATTCTTGCCAAGACCTGCCCTTTACTCAGTATCAAATCCAATCCTGCAGCTGACACCATTGAAAAAAGCCAGCGCTTTGCGGTCTTCCCATCTGCAAACTTCCAAGGTTAACCAGACTTTCATGGGAGGAGATGCCCCACTCTTTTAGAGGAATGATGTCCTCTGCTGAGAACCACATGGGAAATCCTAACGCATCAGCATTAGATTAGATTACGTTAGAAATGAGAGCACAACCCAACCAATGCCGAGCTGTGGAAGGACACCAGAGTGATGTGTCACACTCAGGATTAGGTAAGCGGGAAGATGGCAACGCTGACACATGAACGTAAGGACAGGAATTAATCTGGACAGGTGGGGAGCATACACCCTGCTGAAGAGCAAGATGAGCCTCCAGCCATCCAGCCTGCGTTGACTCCCAGTGGAATCCCACCCTAGAAAGAGCACATCCCCGTGTTCACACACACTTCGTTCTATGGGACCATCAGCCCCACAGAAGCAGCTCCTTTACAGGCCGACCTCCCAGGAGCGGGGAGTACCTGCTGCAGGGCCCTGGCAGCTTGCAGAAGCGAGGGCCGCTCCTGAGGCAAGCGCTGCTTCTTGCGAAGTCCTTTCCTGGGCTCCGTCCGAGCTCTCTGTCCTTGCAGGTGTCTCGGGGCCTCCAGGCTGCCTCTGACTGAGCGTAGGGCGAGGCCTAGCGGGGCGGGCCGGCCGGGGCCCGTGTTTGAACGCTCGGCTGTGTCCCTCAGGCTCCGCCGTCCCTCAGGCCCCGTTCAGCCACCTCACCGCTTGTTTTGCTGCGGGTTTGTGGTGTTAGAAGAAAAAAGGGAAAAAGAAATAAAAAAGCCCCGCAAACCGACGGGCAGAGGGAAGGGGGGGGGAGAAGGAGGGGGCAGTCTGGGTGTTGGGAGGGGAGAGGGGGAGAAGAGTGGAAAATGTTGGCTCTGTCCATGGTCAAAGTAATTCAGCTATAATCCCCCTTTCTCTTCCTCTCCTGGAGCTCTATTCATATTCTAATCACAGCTTTTCCTTCCCCGGACCAGCCACTTTTATCACAGCCCCAGCTTTGCACTTTTACTTCCACTTCCAGCACACACAGCCGCCTGCAGAATCACCAACTTTTCCCAGCCTCTCCTCCCTCACCCCGAAGCGGGACGGATCCCCGCTCCCTCGAGGAGAAGCTCCGACTCCCGTGTTGCCCGGCGGCTCCCCGTGCTCTTCCCTCCGGGGACGCGAAGCCCCGGCCCGGAGCTACCCCGGCACCGCCCGGCGGGACGCTGGCATCGTCTCCCCCCGGCTCCTTCTCTACCCACACACGTCGCCCCTTTTGCTTAACCCCCCCCTCGCCCCCGCCCCATGAGGGGCGTCGGGGAAGCCACGAGGAAGCCGAGGAGGAGGGGAGCGGGCGCTGATCGCCCGGCCGCGCCCCGAGGAGCGCAGCAGCCCCGCGCCCGTTGGAAGATCGGAGGCGATTTTGATCTGGGGCTGTAATGAGCCAAAAGGAGCTGGGTGGGGGCCGGGGGGAAGGGAGGAGTGGAAAGGCCGCTGGAACTTTAAATAAGAAAAACGTTTCTAATGCTCTAATAGAAGAGGGAAGTCGAAGTGTTGGGATTGCGTAGATCTAAGGCCCCCCTTTTTGGAGGAAAGCTTTTCTTATTCAAAACAGCATCACAATGGGCTTCACATTGAGCCTTGCCACATCCCCATCTGAGTAGCAGCCATTCATCAGGCTGGCTGGCCTATCAATGACATTTCTCCCATCAGGGCTTCTATAAAATGATGCTTTTTCCCATGAAACATCCGCAAACATTTTGACGGGTCTGGCTTTGCCCTGCTGGATTACGGAGTGTCCCCCTCTCCCGCGCTCCCCCTCCCCACGAGCCGCCGCTGCCCTCCCTCCCGCCCCGCTCCCTCTCCCCTCTCTCCGCGCACCCCCGAGCTGGGGCTCTGCACACCCCGGCACCTTGGGGCTCCCGTCCCGTCCATGGGAAGAGCATGCATTGTGGGTTGCTGGAGGAACCCGATATGGACTCCACAGGTAAGTGCCCCCTCCCTCCCTCCCCTGGCCCCCCGGGCAGCACTTCCCGACGTGACGCTGCAGCCCCGGGGTTGCGCTGCCCGAAGCGACGCAGCGCTGGGCTTTTCCCTTTCTTCTTCTTCTTCCTTTTTACTTTTTTTTTTTTTCTTTTTCTTTTTCTTTTTTCTTTTTTCTTTTTTTTTTTTTTCCTTTCTTTTTCCCTTTCTGTTCCCCGGGCTACCGGCCGGCAAACTCGTTCCCTTTCTGCTTCTACTTATAGGCTTTAGGTTTGTTGGGAGCCTTTCGGAGAGGTTTATTGGGGGAAGTTGGTTGAGAGGTGCTCGGCTCGTCTGACTGGCAGCGCCTCGAAGGGGAGAACTCTAGGGACTCCCGGTCCCCGAACTCCCGGCCGCTCAGCCCGTTCACTCACGCCTCCCAAGGAGGGGAGAAGCCGGAACAGGAGCGGGTCGAAGGGATGCTCTCCCCGAGGGCCGCAACCCGCGCCCCGACGGCCGCCGCTGCCGCCAGGCGCGGCCCGACTCGGCACGGCGGTGCGCCGGGGTCGGGCCGGGCGCTGCCCGCGGGCAGGGCCCAGGGCCATGCGTTCCCCCTGAGGCTGTCAGCCGGGCCCTGCCGCCTCCAAGGCCCCCGCCGGCTTCCTGCGGCCGAAACCCTCCGGAGTTCGGGCACCGGCACGCAGCCGCCAAAACAACCTTTGCAGCTTGAATCTATCTGACCGGCGCCGGCACACGAGCCCTCCTCCTTCTCTCTTTCCCTCCCTCCTTGGGCAGAGTCTCCGGGACTCGCAGTCCCGTAGCGGATCGGGTTCCCCGCGCCTCCCCGACGGCTCTGCGGGACGGCCCCGGCCTCCCGGCGGCTCCCCGAGGGATCCCGGGGCTCTTTCAGCCCTCACCCCCGGCCGATATCCCGACGGTGTGGAGGGGACAAAGTGCTCCGCGGGGAACTGCGCTCGGGTCCCTCCCGTGAGCGAGTTACGGGCGTCGGATGGAGCTGTCCCGCTTCTCTCCGCTGCTGCCGGGACGGAGCCGAGCGCGCCGCGGGCGGGTTCTCGTTGTCGGCAGGAACGGGCCTTTAGGAGAAACAACCGCAGCCCGAACCGACAACCAAAGCAAAACACCAGAGCAGGCAATACGTTCCCCAGCCCTGCGCTCGGCATCGCCCGTCCTCGGGCAGAGGCTCCGTACTGTCCGTTCCTTGAGTTCAGCGCGGCTGTAGTAAATGGCAGCATGATTGATTAAGATAATATTAATCAGAAAACGCTTTAGTCTTGCTAAACAGATGGCAAGAGAAGTGGGGCTTTGCGGTTGTCTCATTCAGACACCTTAACCTCCCTTTCAGAGGACTTAATCCAATTAGCTTTTCTCCCGAGTTGCAGTTGTTATGTAAAGATCCTTTCGCATCGCGGAGAAATATGGCTTCATCGAAAGAAAAAAAAAAAAATCCCTCGGGTTTTAATTTCTCCCTAATGCTTTATCTCGAAATAATAATAATTCATAATGTCCCGTGGCCATCGGGCAGAGGCTCCATACTCCATAGCCGGACAGGGACACCTCTGGTTTCAGAGTGCTGCCTGGATGGGACATGGAGCTGAGCCTCCAGAGCAGTCCCAAAGCCCGTGAACTCAGCAGAGAGCCCTACAGTGCTGTCGGGAGGATGGGATGAGGCCCTCGGAGAGCTCCGTGCTGCAGGTCTCTCCTGCAGCACACCAGCACGGTGCTGGGCGGCCATCAGCCTGCCGCTGCAGCGGGACCCAGCGCCCAGCTGGGAATGAATGGCCTTCATCGTTCGCTTCGGTTCATGAAACCACCGTTGCTGGTAGTGGAAGGTTCAGAGCTGGCAGGAAAAGCAGTTGGGACAATTTAGAACTCATCTGTAACACTGAAGCGTGCAGCCCAAGGTCTGAGTTTTATTTTTGCTTTCTTTTTTATCCAAATGAGCGGTTTCTTTTGCTGCTGAAAATTGTTTGCTTCACTGGTCGCAGCGCAGTTTACTATTAGATAAAGAGGAAGTTGCTGTTGTTTTTGTTTCCTTACGAGCTCTCAGGCAACCCAAACTGCAATTTGTGTTTGTTGCAGAAAATGAAAACAAGTCATTTGCCGCTCTGCAATTTGCCTACAGGATCTGTCACCTGCTGATGATCCTTTAGTTGGTTTGAATTCTAAACTCGATACGATGCAAACGCGCAGCAGAAGCACTGCCGGTTCTTAATGTAACTGAACCTGGCTATTTCTCTCATGTACTTTCACATCTTATGTGGTTTAACATGAAAGAAATGGAACAAAACAAAACGCGGCTAAACCATTTTGTTTCCTGCTCGCTGCATTTGGGCCCGCTCCTTGGCAGCAGGAGCAGGGCCACAGCTCACGGCCGTCCCAGTGCTGTGCTGCTCCCTGCTCCTGAGGGTGCATTCCAGACGTTGGGCAGGCTGAGGGGCTTTGTAGGGCTTTGTGAGTTGGCCGGAATTCTCTCGAGCAAAGAAGTTTGCCTTCGAAATCTGACAGGGGGATGGTTTTACAGTTTACCCATCTGAATTCTAAAATACAGCAGGAGGTAGAACTGCATGACTTTCACTGCTCCGCGGTCTGCTCTTTACCTGCCTTAAAGGAAAGCTCCGTAAAGGGATGAAAAGGAAGAACTGAAACCAGATTTTACATAAGAATAGCTGGACAGCTGCAGGAAATTATTTCGTTTACTTAAGTCACAGTTTAGAGCTCGCAGCCCTCAAGATTTTATTTGGGTGAAAGCTTCATTAAAGAAGGGGCTCCAGCTTCAGGCAGCTGAAACTTTTGCCCGTGGGACTGCACTGAGAGCCACACAGCCCCGATGGCCCCACACTTCTGGAAGTGGTGAGAGGAGATTGCTGTGTGCTGTGAGATCCCTGCGCTGTGCATTAGAGCTGTCCCACAGAAAGTCACTGCGACGCTGCCCTCAAGCACAGCTCAGTGCTCCCATCAGCACTGTCGGCTTGTTTGCTGGTGGAAAAACAGGCTGCTTTCCAGCCACTGGTGCTGTCACCGAGGAGGAAGGTTTGCACACCCACACAATCAGCAGCGTCTCCAAATGGAAGCGCTTTTGCGTTTTTTGAGCTTAGTTTACAAGTGTTATGCAAGTTGGAGCAGTCGGAAGGGGCACATCCCCTGGGACGCCATTTCAATACGTAGGGTTTTGCCGCGGTAAAATAGATGACATCTTGGGAGCACCGGGCTGCGTGCGGTGGGGAAACATTAGTGCCTCTTCAGATAGGGACTTTTGAAGAGGCGGCCTTAAATACAGCCAAGGCGTGGGGCTTTGTAACAAAGCCTTGAGAGCCACAGCGGGCTGTCGTGTAACCAATACAAATATAGGGTCAGTCCTTTGGGGGATACTTGATGTGACATTAAAGTCCAAATAATTAGCTCACAATTCCGTGAGCCTGGAGGTCTGTGAATTTTCTGAGTTCACCCGTTTGTCTGTTTCCTCGCATCTGCACTGGATTTTCCATTGGTTTCATTGTGTCTGGAAATGAATGCCCCGTACGATCCGGCCCTGCTGGAGCCCAGCAGCCCGGCGGCCGAGGCGATCGCACTGCTGACACTCGGGTTAGGAGGATGGATAGCATAAAGGGTATTTGATGGCTGAGCGATCCCATAGATAGCAAGAGCAGGAAGAGAATGTGGTGTGGATGAAGGCAGTGGAGACCTCCGTAAGCTTTTTACTATGTTTGTATTAAAACATGCTCACGCGTGTCTGCGAGATCCTGCACACTTGTGCATACGTGTGGAAGTTTTTGTGTTTAAAGCTGTGATACAATTTGCTATTAGAGATCCCAATGCTGCAATTCCTCCCTGAGGGAAGCACCTGTTGAAAGTCCCTGTGTGGCTGCCCCAAAGGGCAGGTGTGCAGGGTCAGCTCGTAACGATCCCTCCTAATGGCAGCAAATGTGTATAAATTAATTGCCTCTATTTCACATGCATAAGTAGCAGTCCTGGGCTGTCTTCCTTCCCGTTTATTTTCTCCCAGGAGGCAAGCAGGAAGAAAAAAACAGTTTATTAGATGCAAAATGCTAGCCAGTGCTAGAAATGGGGCTTAGTAAGTGGCAGAGCTTGCAGCAGGAGCCCTGTTTTTATGTTCTCCATGTGTAAACAATGCAAGTGCTTTTGACCCAGTCTTGCCTTTCTGATAAACTTTAAATCAGGAAAGGTGGAGAGGGTTAAATAGAACCTTGGCTCTCGCTGCATCCAGTAACGAAGGAAAAGCTCGTTTGCATCTTAAGTTGTCTCAAGGCTGAAATGCAGGCTTCAGCGCTGTCTCATTCTCTTCAGCTGCAGCTAAGCACGTTGTTCCCTTTTATTGGTAAGTGAACTTAATTTCTCTAAAATGGAATTTGTTACAGCAACCAAGTGGATGATTCACAGCTAATGAGTGACAGGTTCACAATTAATTAGCGGCTTATCCTGAGCGTTTTTTTTTTTCTCAGGATCTCAAATATTATGGTAATGGGAAACAGTGCATTTTCAACAGCTGGAGCAGTTTGTGGAAGTTCTCTGAAATGTACAGCATGAGGAGTTCGAGGTGATAGCTTGAGAGCGGCAGGCCAGAGATGTATAATGGGACTTCTCAGGTTTTCTAGGCATGCAGCAGTTAGCGTTCTGTAAACTTCCTGCTGCCTGTGAGCCCTGTGCTATGAACTCACATGCTTAGAAATACAAAATCCTTTTCTTGGGGGATCTTCATTTTCTTGTTGAGATTGTATCCAGAAGAAAAAGATTTGCCTTGGTAGTAAGGACTGCGAGTTTAGGCTATTAGAAACTCTTGTCATTTTCTGGAATGCTACCTCTAGACGTAAAACTACTACCTGTTGCTCGGCTTTGCTTTCTTCTCTTCTAAATCTTTCCCTGCTTAGGGAATTACTCTCAGGCTCTCTTTATCCTGTTTTCTTCTGTGTAGCTATTTTCACTGGCTTGGCTACCTGGGACAAGACTTAAAAACGCATTTGATTGAGCAGAATTCATTTCATTGTATGAAAAAATATCTTACATGTGTGTAAGCGTGCACGTGAGACTGCTGAGTCAACTAGACTGTGTAATTACTGTTTTCTCTGCAGCAGGTATGAGCTTTGTGTTCTCCTGGCTTGTGCAAAATCTGTAAAGAAGTTAATAAATAAATACATACCATAGCAAGGGAAATTAGAATGTAGTGGGGAAAGAAATGTAAATATGGACAAAACTAAGTGCAACGATAATGGGTAAAATCAGAGTGCCAAAACACCCTCAGTCGCAGTTGAGAAAGGGCAGTGCAGACAAGAGTCCATTTCACTGATGGGGACTCATGAGCTGGTGGCATCCAGCACTGTGTGAACCCCCTGTGTTCTGGGTTCTGGTCCTTCCTGGTGGCAGCGATGTTTACCTCACTCCAAAGGCCCCGTATATTATCTTTTTCTCAACCCATGAGCTTTCATATGAGATTGAAAGCCACCCCGTGTCAGAGGACCAGCAGGAAAGGCTGTGTGTTTTTTCTAACGTTGTAGGATCTTGTAGAAGCAGGTCATTCATTGAATAAAATTCCAGGGTGGTCGTAGGAAGTAGGCCCAACCTTATCCTTCAGGGGAAAAAAAGAATAATCGAGAAACTCTTATGTGATTTCCATCTTATCTGACATTCAGCTTTTGCACATAAGGCAGGATGCCCTAATTAAGCAAATGAGTATTTAATGTCAGCTTTTTCTGGTATAGCCTCTAGGCATCCCGCTTGAGGCTGTTGCCATCTCTAATGCTCAGAGGAAAGTGAAATCCCTGGCTTCTCCTCATGTGACAGTGACCTGATATAGGCCATAAAAATGTGGTGCAAGCAAATGTGGACACAAAGTCCTGCTCTGCAGGTGCCATGTGTCTGGGCCTTGCTATGACCTGCCACTGTGAGAAGAGTTTCCTTCTTGTGTGGTGGGCTTTCATAGAGTTATCGAATGGCGTGGGTTGAAAGGGACCTTAAGCCCGCCTAGTTCCAACCTGATGCCTGCCCTCTGTGCAGGGCTGCCACCCATCAGACTGACCAAGGCCCCATCCAACCTGGCCTTGAATGTCTCCAGGGATGGTGCTTCCTTCAGGTACGCTGGCTCATGCCATAGCTAGATGCAGCAGGCTTCTCCTCAACTTTCCTTGCCCTTGGCACGGTGCTTCAGCTCCAGGCCTCTGCACATCAGGCCTAGCCCAAGCAGCAGGCGTGCCTGATGTGCATGGGATGAACATCTCATAGGAGGAAAATGTGACATGAGAACTGAAGTAGGAGTTCTTGCAGTAAGTACAGCAGGCCTATGGCATGTGTGCAGTGCCCATTAAAGGCTGCTTCTTCTGGGCTTCAAAGTCAGGGGTGGGAATGGATGCTGTCTTTGGGGAGGAGTCCTGAAAAGAGGCCTCCAAGATCTCCAAGATCTGCAGAGCGCTGCAGCTGCCAGAGAAATTCACTCCATGTCTCCTGTAGGTGGATAGCTGGTATACCCTCTACTTCCCCCTTCTCCTGAATTAACAGGTACCACTGGTGGGGCAGTCTGGCTAGCTCAGGTTTTGCACCATCAGAGCTAACATTCCTCTCCTAAGCTCAGAGCCATGGGGACAATACTTGTGCAGGGGCCCCTCTAATGCAAACATTTTTTTTAATGAGTTGTGGTAGGGGCAGCAAATGGCCTCCATTGAATAGAGGTGGGGAGAACTGGGGAGGACTGCTTTTACAGAGCATTTTAATCACATGGATGGAGCAGCGTGTTCACCTCTTCTCCTTGCTGGGTCATTTCCACTTTGAGCTCTGCAAACAGACCATCTATTGAGCAGTTAGTATTCAGTGCTGAATATTCAATACTAGACTCTTGTTTTGGTGAGTCTTAGGCAAAAAAAAAAGAAGAGGAGGAGGAGGAGGAAAGAAGACTTCTCTTTTTTTCTTATGTTCCCTCCCTGAGTTTGCTTTGCATATTGTTCAGAGGAGACTGGAGGCTTCTCAGAAAGGGCAGGCTCATGGTTTTAAAAGCACTGGTCTAGTTTCATAGTACTTTCTAAAGGGATGGAAGAGACAGCGTGGAAGGAACCAAATTCGTGCAAAGCTTGTGAATCTGAGAGTCTAGACACACTGGGACTGAGTGAAGACTTTCTGGGAAGCACATTTAAGCTGTAAATGTAATAGTATGAAATGCTTGCTCCAGGTGCATGGGTTAGTGTTGTGAGGTAGCAGCCTTTGTGGGAGTACGTTATGACGATTTATCAGTGTCCTTTTGGTTAATTCCCTGGGTGCGTTTTGAGAGCTGAAAGAAACAGTGCTCATTTTTTTTCTGTCTGGTTAGAGCTGTATTTGCTCACAAAATGGTCGTGAGTAATGTAATGGCTGCATCCCTTGGCACTAGCAAGCAACTGCTAGATTTGGAATAGATGAGCATTAAGTGAGGGAAGGTGGCCTTCACTTCAGTGAATACAGTATTTCTGTCCCTGACTCTTTTTCGGACAAGTGGTTGCATCCTGACAGCCAGGTTTTCTCTACGCATAAGTGTCTGTTTCCCTGTTGCTGTGTCTTATGAGAAGTATTTACTGTAGTCCCTATAGTTCCAGTCCAAGATCTGATTGCTTTTTCTCCTCATTTTCTAAAACTTTCCTCCATAGTTGCTCTCTTTCCTCCCCTCCTTTATTTTTAATGCATCCTTTTACTTGTTACTTATTCATTTCCTTTTCTTTTTTACCTCCTCTCCAACAACACTCCTTCTCCCTCATCTCTTACCACCCCAAGCCCCACAGCCTGTGTTTCTTGCACTTTCCATCTATGTCTCAGAATTATTTTTTGCCACCTTTGCAGTTCTGTGTTACCGATGTACTTCCATTTCTGTGCCAAGCTGGCTTGGCTGCTGGGTCCATCAGCTCCTGTGACAGAGGGAAGCATTTTGCAGTCACTCACTGCAGATCCTGTTGCTTGCTGAGTCACAGGCTTCCTGTTGAGCCAATTGACTCTAGCCCTGTGCACCAGTGAAGCAGAGCTGAATTAAGGATTTGAGGACTCTCTGTCTTCTCATGCATGCTGGTGAGCTGAGAGACCCTGGTAGCAAAGGGAATGCTTAACCCAAGTAGCTTGTGAACAGAGACTGACTTCTGCTGACTTCTCATGAGGTTACCAGTGTGCCTAACATTAACTGTATAGCATAAGAAGTCAATGAAACATGGAGCAAAAGTACATCAAGAAGCCCTGTACTTCCTAGTATGAGAGAATAGAACTGGAGGCAACAAAGAGGAGTATTTGCATTTTCTTGGAAGGAACCTGTGGATAAATTAATTGGAGAAGATGGTAGCATTTATAGTGCTTCATGTAGCAAACCATGAATGACTGCGGATCTGTGCTGCTTTATGCTGTGGAAGCATGGAGTATGCTTCATTGTAGGTAGAGCTGGTGCTTGGAAAGCACACAGTATTTGCAACCATCCTACTGATGATAAGATTGGCTGTAGGTTGTGTGCCCTGGAACAGCTGAACTCATCAAGTACTGGTGTCATTAGCTTAAGTGATCTTAGGTGAAATTGAGAGAACAATGGGCTGAAATTGACTGAGGGAGTTTTCTTTCACTGTAAATGAGGAATGGCCTTAATACACCAAATAACTAGTGACTACTGCTCTGGTGAAAATTACTTGTCAAAGAATGATAATACCATGTGGTGTGTAACTGAGAGATGGAAAAAGCTACTCCTGGTTAACAAACCCGCTCAGCTGGTAATATGATAATAATATATGTGATCTCAAAGAAAGGAATGTACAGCACTCCTCGAGACCTGTCTGATTTGGGTTAGATGCTGCCCTAAAGGCCAGAATCAATACACAGAGCAACCCCATATTTTAGGGTTCATAACTGTCTTGCCTTACATCTGGGATGTAACTTCTTAATGAGAAATATTACCTCCTGTGGATGTAGTACTTAAGTGAATGTGTTACATTTAGCCGAACTTCTGCTTAATACAGAGTAACAAGAAAGCAACATTTCATAAAATGCAGTTTTCCAGCCCATGTAACATAGATGAGGGTAATGATGGTGAACTGTGGTGATTTTTATCTCTTTGAACACAGTGTGCCATTTTTTTATTTTTATTTTTTTAAATGCACTTCACCAAGTAGGTTAGCAGGAAGATCACAACAAGGAGCGTAGACGTGGCAAAACAAAACAAAATTGCTTCTGGAGATTCAAGAGTCATTCTTCACATTCTTATGATATCATGGCATATCTGACTATGCTTCACTAGAATCACAAGAGTAAGGAAAAGGACAAAAACATTCCTGCCAACATTTAGTAAAGGCCCTGGACCAATGTCCATTAACCCTGAAATAGTTCCAAGAGAACTGTATGCCAAGAAATGAGAACAAAAGAAGTGAGACTGCAACAAGAGTGCCCGACATTTTGCCCTGTTGGAAGCGAAATAAAGTTAGATTAACAAACAAAACACCAAGGTATCTGGCAGCTTGTCAGGGTAGCAGCTCTACCATCTGCACCAAGGCCATGTGTCATTGTCATCCCCAAGGAGCAGGTCTCTTGGAAGAACAGGAGATGGCTGTGTAGAACCGAGGAGGACACTGGCATGATTTCCTGTAGAGCTTGATGTTCATGACAGCTCTCTCTTGCTAACTGAAGGATACGTGCCTTGCCAGCTGATGACAACAAATGAGGCACCAAGGAAGGAAACCAGGCTCTGTGTGGCAGGTCCACCTTGGCAGTCAAAGAGGAGCTGTTTTGTGAACCGGGAATGTCTAAGCAAAGGGGAAATCAAAGGGAATGGTGTTTGGAAGATAGCCCTGATGTGGTCTTACAAACCTTTCATTTGTCAGTGGAGGGGAGATTACATCATCTGCTTAAACCTAAACTTTAGAAAATCTGTGTGTTTGATTAGCTGTCCATAATAGCTTGTTGTGATTGATTTTTGTTGATGTCGGTAAGTTTAACACCCTTCATGGGAGCCAGTGGTTGCCAAGCCCTGTCACATTACAGATACAACATTGTTTTTAACATAGTGAGGCCAGGCTAGCAGATCTTGATGAGATCTTATTTTTACAATGGATTGAGGCTTCAGAAGGTGATTTTTCTTTGCTTTCATTCAAGAAGTGCAGTTCTTTAAAACCTCCAAATGTGCTACTGCTGTCAGTCCTCATACCACTCCAGCAGGGTTACACTTCTCAGTGTCAGACATGTGGACAACCGGCAGTGCTGTGCTGCCAGGTGTAGGGGAGATTCAGCACGTGAATCTTGCTTCTAGTTAGTTGCCTTCAGGTTCTAGAGCAGGCCTTCCTGAGCGTGAGCATGAAATTTCTGTTTTATCTACTAATCTTCATCCTGACAGAAAGAGCTAGACTGGTCTAAACTTGTGATTTGTTTTCTAAGTTGATGTGACCAATTGACCCAAGACACTGAAGCGTTATTATGTATAGATTTCGTTTGAAACAAAAACAAAAAAACTGGGTTTGTTGAATGCTAGTGTGTTTAATACAACATTCAGCAAGATAACTTCTACAAATAAAAGCATTAATGAACCACATAGACCTCAGCTTTTACTTGGAGACAGTGTCAGGGCACCGAGGGTTTTCTTTAGAACTAAGATAGAACATTACCCCATCAACTCCACTGAAACAATTTTGTGAGAGATGTAACATCTGGCTAGCATCATCAACTAGCAAACTAGAAATAGGAAGGTCAGTGGCCATTAGTTAAGCTATCTCGGGCATGGCTTTTACTTGTTAAATCTGCTGGTTGAAATCACTTCCTCTTGGTGTACTAGGTCAGATGAGCAGCTAGGTACTGAGGCACGTGGCAAAGATGCTGCAGGAAAAGAGGAGAAACTCCTCTCAGAACAATGAATACATAACTTAGAGGGGTGATAAGATCTGAATTCGTAACAAGGGCTTCTCCTTTGTCACAGGAACTGTGAAATTGTGTCTGTCATCACTTCTGAGTATTCATTTTTCAATAGGATCTCTTGTAAATCCACTGAAACATGGGTGCCCTTCGGTAATCACTCTATCCATGTTTTTATATCCTTTTGCTCGCAGGTAATTTCTACTTTTTTCTACATCTGCCTTAAGAAACAGCAGCCATGAATAAAAATGAGTGTGACCATTGGCAGCTCTGCCATCCAAGTTGGTGCATGGCTCAGGCAGTAGTCTGGGTCACAGCACATCTCTGTTTCTTCATAGAATCATAGAATTGTGAGTTGGAAAAGATCTTTAAAGGTCATTAGTGCAAATCCATGCAACAAACAGGGGCAGCTACAGCTAGATCAGGGTGCTCAGAGCCCCTCCAGCCTGACCGTGGATGTCTCCAAGGATGGGGTGTCCACCACATCCCTGGGTATGCAAACAGCAGGGACTTATTCCAGAGGTAGCGACAAGCAAACTTCTGTAGAAGAAACACTAGTTCCTGTGCAGAGAATGGAGTAAAACTTCATGCTTGCTGACAAACTGCTTTAAAGTTTGGAGTATGGGAGCAGATCTAGAGCTGAAAGCTTATGAAAAGAATTCCCATGCAACTTAAGGGGCCGTGGTGAAATAAACGCTTGGTAATTCTACAAACTCTGATACTGGGATTACTAAAAACCTTTTCTTTCTTTCTAGAACAGAGGTGTGCTCATCTAGTAGAACTTCAGTTAAAAAAAAGAAAAATAGCTATTCAAAATTATGTCCGTTGTATGACCACATCTAGATGACAGGATAGGGCATAACTAGAGAAATCCAGCACAGTTGTGCTTTAGGATTGAGAGGTGTGGTGAAGTGCAGTTCAGATTAGGTGATTACAGAGTTTTATTCCCTCCAATAAAACCTCTCTGTGCCTCTTCAGGACATCTGCCTGCCTGCCAGGGCTGCATCCAGTGGCCTTGGTGCAGGGTGTGTGCTCACCTTGCAGCTGTACCACACAGCCCCTCCAGTTGCTCCTGCCATCCTGCTTGGAGCTGAGCAGGATGTGGAGACCTCTAAAGGCCAGAGGAGACTGAAAGCAAGGGACCCTCATGCTGCAGAAACTCTGAGACTTGGCAGAACAGCAGCTGCAGGAGCCAGCATTGGCCCTGAACAGGTCTATCTCCTCTTCTACTCTGCATTGTGGTGCCCAGGTAGCCTTTGTGCTGCTTTTGCTACTGGCCAGGCAAACGTAGTAGACATAAATGGGCATAATTTTTTTATTTTTTTTTTTTAAACTTCCCTCTGGGCTGCAGATATTTGAAGCCAATAATCATTATCCAAACAAGGCAGAGTAATTATCTCATTAAATGCACTGTCAGTACGTTGGCAGCTCTGCTGTATTCCTCACCTTGAAGCAGGCTCTGTGGAGAGAGGCCTTTCAGAAGAGTCTTCCAGGACCTCTGAAGGAGGTCAGTTGTCCAGCTGATTTGTCAGCAGTCTGTTTAAGATTCAATGCCTGCTCCTCTTTCCTAATAACTCACGGAAACTCCCGTCCCTGAGATGCTCTCATGTGCTTTCCTCTGTTTTGGGAAGTCCCCAGGCTTCCCAATTGAGTGTCAAAAAAAGTTGATGTAGTATTTAAAGGCACATCTTCAAAATGCCATTAAGGGCACCCAATTCGTATTCTTTGCTAATAAGATTATAATAGTTTCCGCACAGTGCAATAGAACAGAAGTATCAGGATGTGTCTGTACTACAATTTACTACTGGATATCAATTAATTTATTTTGCCTGGTTGTTTTTTAGCTGGTACTGATCATTGCTTAAACCATCGTGCTGGTATGACTGAGGGTGCAGGTGCTGGGGGACAGAGTAGGAAGGAGTCCCAGGTAGAAGGGAAAGTGGGAAGTGTGATACACTGAAAACACTGTAGTCAAATACACCTTGTGACACGTGCATTTCCCACTAGATATTTGGGTTTCCCACATATTGTCTTGGTGATTTATTGTTGTTATCAGGTCTGATGTGCTCTTCTGCTTGACCACCGCCTGAACCCTTCATGACTCTGTGGCTGATTAGTAAGGTCCAAGTGCCATAACTCGGGCTCCAGTCATATTATGTAAGTTGTTAACTTTCTATGTCATGTATGACTGACATAGACATATGACAGCCTTGGCAGTGTGCAACAAAACCTCAGTTGAGAGGCAGCAAAGGTTACCTGTGGGTGCCTCCTTCTGAATCTGCAGCTGGGTTGTGCACCAAAGCAGTGTGAACAAGAGTGCATGGTGTGCACAGAGCTCTGCCCTGTGGCTCTGCTATGCTGCAGCAGGATGTAATGTTATTAGCTCCGAAACAACTTCTGTAAGACAAACGTAGTTTTGGCTTTTCTTATTTTGGTTGCTTTGCCTTTATCTCTCTTTCTTTCTGTCTCTCTCTCTTTTTTTTCTTAATGGCAGGTCTATGGGGGATCTATCAGCTCTCAATGGGAGTGTTTTCAAATTCTGCAAAGCTGGCTGTATTTTCTTTTAATGCCTGCAGGTGCTGTTATTAATATTGGCGGTTAAAAGCGTTGTGAAAACTTTTATCTTTGTACACGCAGTAAAAATATTTATTAAGTGAAGGCGTTTCTTAGAATGCTTATTTACTTATACTTACAGCCCTTGGTTTCTGAGATAATGCAGCCTTTAAACAGTTAGTCGGTGTTGCAACATTTTGTCATCTGCCAAATAATTTGACAAATTTGCCATAAACTCCCTGACATTTCCACTCAAAAGAGTTCGTTTTCTTCATTCTTTCCTGCCAGACAGGTCATGTATCTTTTCAGGCCTGAAGAATTTCTATCAGCTATTTAAATGCAAGGCCACAAAGACAAAGCCAGACTCAGGCTGCAGCGAGCTGAACCAGCGTGATTCAGGACCGAAGTAGTTGCAGTACATAATTAAACAGTAGCTGTGCCCTACTCCAGAGATGTTAGAGCTTGCAGCGTAATCTTCCTTACCAATGAATAGGGCTGTAAATGCAGTTATCGGGATGGTGATGAGAAAATTCCTCTAAGCAACACCCAAAAACTTTATTTGTGCTACTTAGTGAACGTGGCTAAAGATGGCTGCTGCCAGTTCCCTGCTGTCGAGGGAAGAGGATGAGTCCCAGCTTCCCAGCTCTTGGTGCCGGCAGGAAAAGAAAGGGCAGAGCTGGGCATCGCTCTCCCCTTGGCGCTAATGGCAGCCGCCTTTGCTTGTGCTCCCTGCAGCTGGGCATGGAGCCAAGGGAATTATGTACGGCCACGGCTGTGCGCTGAAAGGAGGAGGAGGAGGTAGGGTAACCTTTCTCAAGGCTTCTCGCACCTCCCTCTGGGGTCATCCTCGGCAGAAAGTTTCTCTTCGCTTTGGAGCGAGGTGTGAAGAGCCCTCCCCGGCTCAATGTAGTGAAATGAGAAAGGAGAGGTGCTGTTAGCTCAGTGCTTTGGTAGTAAGGGTGGTCTGGCATGGAGCAGTCGTGTTGGCCCTGTGACAAGGGGTTGGTGGGCTCAGCTGAGCAGCAGGAGTGAAAGCCTCGGCACTGGGTTCCCAGCAGGTTTTGGGGTCAGCAGCCACACAGCTTAGGCTTTCTTGGTAGATAGTAAGTTGCAGTGTTGGTAAAAGTGATGTTTATATAAGACCAGGAGTCTGATGTTAAAAGAAATTTCCTGACAAATCCAATCCACTGAGCTATTTTGGCTGATATTCAGGCAATTGTGGGTATTTGCCATACCTCAAAGACTAAGCTGCAGTGCAGAGGCTGCACAGTCACGAGGCACAGTGTACTTTAATGGTGTGCAGATGGGACGTGCTCATGCTGACAGCAGTGTGTTCTGCTGCAGGTGTGCAGGCAAACAAACATGGCAGGGGAAGGCCCGGAGCTGTTGTGGCCTCTCTTGCACTGTCTGGACACCGGGAGTGTGCAGGACAGCAGTGTGTGCACCTGGTGGCAGGCCCTGGAGCACTGCCCTGAGGAGTTCTCAGCAGGCCCTTTCTGGATTCCTGAAATGAGGCATTACTGACTGCTGCCTTCTGTAAAACACATGGGCAGCTCTCGCTGGGCTCCTGCCCTCCCTTCGGGACTGCTGCCGAGGCTTTCCCTGACTGGCAGCTCCATGCAGGTAGCCTGGCAGGCTCAGGGGCGGCTTATGGAAAGCAATCTGCATCCATTTCTGTCCCTTTGAAGGTATTTCTGGCTCCAGCAATTTGCTGACAGGGAGGCCTGTTTCCCCTTATTTCTTGTGTATTCCTTTGCTCAGTGGGAATGTTTCCTGTTGTAAGTTGTGGGGTTATCACGCAGCCTTCCCACCTGCCCTTTGCTTTTCTTGCTTTGACTACAGTGAGCTCTGCCCTTGAAAAAATAGTCTTATGGGGGGATCAGTTTATCATGACAGCATCCAGGGACTCAAAGCAAACCCAAGGACTTGTATTTTATGCTTTGTCCAAGGAAGGTGTGACTTTTGCCCTGAAGATCCATAACATTAAATTCTGCTGAGTTGTGTGCATCCTCTAAAATCATCAGAGGGTGTATGTTATAGCTTCTAGAAAGAGAAACTGCAGAGTCGGATCTATGTAATGCTGCACCTCATCTGGCTGGGAATAAAAAGGAAGTAAGAAAAGAGGGAGGATGTGAGCGGCTGGGGATTTACAAAGGTTTCAGTATTACAGGGTCTACTGACTTGGTACCTTGGTCTCGTACCTAGAAATGATCTCAGTAGAGCCAAAGAATCCTCCAGCACAAAGAAGAGTGTAGAACTGGATTTCAGCGAGCATAATTTGAGTCTTGCTGTAACAGAAATCCACACGAATTATTTACACGTGTGAACCACCCTCACAAGAGCAGTGGAAATGCTTAGGTACCATAAGTCTGCCAGACAAAGGCTTAGGAATCAATGCAGTTTGTGTGTTTCAGTTGCTCATGAGGTAGTAATTATTTTTTAATTCATCAAGCAATGGGGAGGGGAGAGAATATCCTAAAGAGCTTTATTGTATACGCAGAAGTGTTTTGGCCTCTGATGTTTAAAACAGAACAACATAACAACACAGAAAACATACAAGAAAAAAAAGAAACAACCAAAAAGGCTGGCAAAAAGCAACAGCTGAGTGTGAAAGCTGAGAAGACTTTCTTGCTAAAGAACCTCCACCTGAGCTTGTTTTAACAGAAATGCTACAGATAACCATCTGTTGAAAAATAAGCTCTACTTAGTTTAATGTGTTGGAAGTTTATTTTCTATGCAAAGACAAACACCAAAAAAGAGCAACTTTGTTGTTTTGCAGAGAGTTGGATTGAACGGTGCCTCAATGAAAGTGAAAACAAACGCTATTCCAGTCACACCTCCCTGGGGAACGTTTCTAATGATGAAAGTAAGTAAATGTTCATGAATTTGAAGTGCATGTGAAAATGTCTAAGTGCTACTTTCCTTCTACTTCACATATATATATTTATATATATCTCTATGTAGATATATATATATTTATATATATCTCTATGTAGATATATATATATTTATATATATCTCTATGTAGATATATATATCCTCATAATATTTTTGATACTCTGTAGTTTGAAGAGCTGGCTCTTTGACACGTCCAAAAGTTTTATCAATGTTTTTGCTGGACCATTGGCTACTTCCCATTATTTGAAAGGAAGCAATACTATCTATGAGTTAAAACATCAAGAAGAGTTTGAGTGTTCCTGAATAGAGGTTGGGTGACCTCTAAAATGTGCTGTTAGCATTCGCTCAAGACTGAAACCACCTGTTTTGCTTTTCACTGGTGAACATCAGGCAGCTGAAATACAGGAAAAAGAAAATTGTTGTCCAATACCGAGTCACACAAATAAATCCTTTAATTTAAGAATTAAAAAATCTTCAAATTAAAAAAAAATAAATAATAATCATATATTGAATCATGATGTTGCTTCCCATTATTCACTGAGAGGAAACAATTATAAATCTAGGTAATGTCACAATAGATGTTTTTTCTCATTTCTTCTACTTACAGTAATTTTAGCTCTGGAAGAGCAGGTAATTATAAATACCTCCCAATACCTCAAAATAACCTATTTATTTATTTTTTTTTTCTATTTAAAATTGTAATACATTTTCTAGTTTACCATCTTGTTTTTATTTGATTTCTATTTTACTTACTTTGTGTGAGGGGAAAACACTCATAGGATGACTTTCCATTTTTATACCTCCAGCGTTACTTGGTTACAAGATATTACCGCAAAATGAATTCTTCCATGCTGAAAGACACAATTTGGTATAAACACATAAGTTAAGAAACCACATTAAAAATACATCTTAAATGCTGACCATTCCTTTTTGCACATATATATATATATATATTCATTTTAAGAGAACTACTCTTTGATGTCACTTTAGAATTACATGCCTTGCAGCACAAAGCTTCAGTTGATCACAGAATCTTCTGTGTTGGGGTCTCACATTTGTTTGTCCAGGAGTCTCTTTTGAAGAGATATCTCTTCTGAGGAAGAAAGAAGGTGTTAGGAGCATGACTCCCATACTAAGAACAGCCGAAGAGAATCCTCAAAGATAATAACATTTGACAGGTTTGGGTTTTGGAGATGTTCTGTTTTTGTTTCAAAAAGTAAGGAATTATCATACTGAAAAAATAAAACATATGCTTGTTAATATGCATTTTATGACAACCTTTGTGCAACTTACTGCATTCATTTTACCCTATCTGATGCTACTAAGAATGGGGCAGAAATAATATGTAATGACTGAGATGTAACTTCTGATTCTTAATGGAGTCTGAATTCAAGATTTGATTCTATTGGCCTTAGTGGGCTTTCCCTTAGACTCACATTATCAGAGTAATAAATTAATACCACTAGCTATATGAGAAACAAACAAACAACAAAAAAACCCAAAGCAATTCATTTTATGAGTTTCCTTCTATGTCCTTTTTTAGATTTGTTACTCTACATATGTTGTAGCAAAACTATTAGCAGTTTGTTATATGTCCTTATAACTTGGATGTATACACAGGAAAGCTTCCACATCCCCTGAGTCAGTAAGTAAATGTGTGGGGCTTAGCCGTTGTGATTAAGAGCAGGTATTTCAGAGAGCAGCACTGAGGAGACAGGGTGGTTGTTCATTCTGTTTTCTGGTGCTGGAATTGAGGGGAAAGTAATGATAACAAAAGGCAGCAGATGTAGAACTGACAGATACATAACTGAATTTATCCCACAGTTTGTATGCAGAGTGCTTTGTCATGGTATATAATGGAAACTCAAATGAGAAGGAAAATGCTGGTTTAATCTGGATTCCTTTTCATAGCCAGTTCACCCAGCTGTTTCCATTGCTCTAATACCAGCATTTTTGCAGTGTAGATCAGAGAATTAATCCACCTGAAAGGCCATCCTTGTTTTTGTGGGCAAGGAAGAAAGAAGAAAGGAAAGAGGAGGAAAGAAAAATAAGCAATTTGCCTAGCAGCAAGAAGACCAATAATCCATGAAATCCAGAAAAAGTAGATGTTTCCCCTTAGGAAGCATCATATCATATTATGTGATCCTTTCTAGTTTTGGGTTTTCCTAAGAGTGCCCAAGAAGTTTCCAAACCATCATGTCCATCTTTGTCCAGCCTCTGTCATGCACTTTCAAGCAGCAGGAGGCAAAATATTGAGAAAACCTATGCAATTTTGAATTCCTCAGAAGGGTGATCAAGTTAACTGTGGTCAGCAGAGCTCCTGTTTTCATCCGCACTCAAAATAAGGCAACATTAATCTACCTGTTGCTTTATTGGCGATGTTGAGTTTGTTTGCTTTCCTAAATATATCAGGTAGTTTTTGACTGGACGCCATTAGAGCAAATGTGGCTTTGTTTTTGTTTTGGTGTTTTTTTGGAGGGTGGATATGTACATCCATTAAGGAAGACTGCAAAGATTTCTGCTGATTTCTTACTCAGTATCAGCCTGCTTTTATGATGTATTTTTTCTTGCATGTTTTTACAGTTCATAGGGTTTTAGGACAAGTGATAGTTTCACTGTTGCCTTTTTTTACCATTGGATTACCTGGCTGAACTGTACAGTGGGCCACAGAATTCCTTTGCATTCTTCTTCCATTTTCCTCCTGGTCTCCAGGTCAGTTGGACCTGTATTACATTGTAAAGTAATGCACAGTGCTGGGTTTGGGTGCTTCTTACCCTCTTGGGACCTTTCATGTGCTCTCCCAAAACAAAGCATTTGCACTCTAATATAAAAATTCTGGGATAATTTTACTTGAGTTTCCATTTTTTTAAGTATTTCTCCTTTCACCGCTTTTGTACTCTACATGCTGGTCAAAAGAGCCACAGGAAAATGGAATGGTTCAATCTCGTATCTAATACTGGAAAGAAAAAAAACCATTTTCTGTATGCAATGTGTTGAGCCAGATTCTCCAAAATTGAAATATGGCTATGAAAGAATACAACTGAAGAATTACAAAAGTTTCAACTTCAGTTTGCTCTACAAGGAGTCACGATGTTCTGTGATGAAGTGGGAAGGCTGCTTGTCCAAATCATTTTGCATTTTTTTGGAAGAGTAGACAATTCATAAGAGATTCATACTACTTTTTCATCTTCAAAAGGAGTGTTCAAAACCAGTGTTCAAACTGGTTAAGATGAAAGTTTTATTCAATAGTGTTTTGTTGTTGTTGTTGTCTTGTTTTGTTTATTTTTTCTTCAACTAACCTTCCTTTCCTTTGATTGGAAAACATCTGCTTAAAAGAAGAGCTACTTGATTTTGCTGTCATTTTCTTTGAGGAAAAATTCTTGATTTCCCAGTCATGCTTATTGAAATAGAACTTCACTCCTATGTTTCTCAAATAGTTTCCAAAAAAATTGCATTACTTTTAAAAGATTGAGTACCCGCTAATGAGTATGTATCTTGCTTAGAACTACATGGGAGTATGAGGTAAGGCAGCTTCTTACTATCCCTTAGTTCATTTTAGCAAAGGGCAAATCACTTTTGAGAGCAGTCAGAACCTGGGCTGCTGAGGCTACAGGGGCAGGTGCTATTCATCTGAAAAATATGGAGGTGTCTGAAGTATGTGAAGGATTTTATTCAGATAAAGTTACTAAAACTGTCTTAGCTCCTTGGAGGTTCTTTGAGACACGTAGAAGCAGCCCTGGAAAGTACAAGATACTGCAGTGGAAAGAAAAGCTTTAATTCCATTGTAGTTATGACAGAGATGAACATCAACGTTAGTTTGCTGGTGTCTTCAAGTCCTTTAGCATTTGTCAGTGATGAACTGTTCTTTGACAGTGTCTTGAAGCAATACTTCTTTTCAGTGTCATTACTTCACTTTTTTTACAAAATAGATTAGATTTTAAAAGTATTTAATATTAAAGGTTCCTTTTAACATACAGTGGCACTGTGAATGATTCTCATAAAATGACAGGAAAAAACAAAAAGAAAAAGAAAAAGGGTGAACAGCATTCTTTGTATCTTTAATGCAGTACAAACAAATCTGGGATCAGACCTGAGTCAAGACTTACACAAAACATTCCCTGGTCAGCAGGGAAGCCATTAGGTGTCCTGCTACCAAATAAAGTGTAAGGAATAGGAATAGCTATTATTCTGCTAGTAAATTGTCTAATGAGATTATACAGTTAAACTATGCAGTGCTCTTGTATTTAATATGGAATGTTTGTATTTCTAGGTCGCATCCATTCTTATCCTATGTACAACTCTATCCATCTATTTAATAAAAATAAATATTTTAACCAAAATCTAGTGAAAATGAGAAACATTTTAGCTGATATCTGGCCCATAGGCAGGAAATGAATAAAAGTTCTATATCATTTTACATATATATTCTATATTATCTATATCATAATCATATACATGATTATGAATATTTTAATTGCCTTGAAAATCCAGTTGCTCATGGGCTAAATATTTTGATGGAAAATGATTCTCTGAGAACTTTGCAAAGAAATTCCAAGTACACGATTCTCCTCCTTGTTACTGTAGGACAATTAGTGGAATGTGCTGAAGCATCTTGAAGAATCACCAGGAAATGTATGCAGCTGGGAAAAGGGATTTAAACTGTAGTTTATGATATTACTGTTAGCTTTTGTGGTTAAAACACATCCTTAAATGGGAGCATCTGACTGACTATGGATAGCTTGGAGTGTGTCTGTGGGCAGATTAGGTAAAACGCTTGTTCATGGGTCTCAGTGTGATTGTGAAACAGGCAAAGGATGGGTAGAAGGGATGCAGAGACCAATTATGTAATTTGGATATTGGTCTGATGTCTGATAGAGTGCCACATATGCAGGGAAAGATTAAATCTAATTAGCGTAGGTGACCGACCATTGCATATTAACACCCTTAAATCAAGAAATGCAATAAAAAGTTTTATTTGGGGTGGGGAAAAGGTTGGTTGGGGGTCTGTAACACCTGTTGGTTTCATAGACAGAAGCAGTTTAGGATTGCTGCATCTTAGTTACATCAGTGGTTATTCAGATCAGTGGCAACCAGCCTTTTCAGCTTGTACCTCCCTAGCAGTTTCCAGTTAAGTCTAAGCCACAGTAGAGTGAACTTAAAGCAATAAGCAAGGGTTTGATACTGACACAGAAAAAGGTGATTAAGAGAATGGATGACTTTCAACTGGGAAGCAATAACCTTATTCTGAACAAGAAGGTGGTGGGGCTGAGATGGAGCCCGTACACATTGCTAATGCACAGGGGCAGCAGTTTCAATTGTTGTATCTCACTCTGACATCTCTCATGCACTGTCAAAGGCCAGAAAACTCCACAGTCAACAAGAAGGTGCTATGGTGCTGCTCTTACAGGGACTGGTGGCAGACTGGTGACCTCCCATGCTCACAGACCCATCCCCATCCCTGTTTGCCAGGCTTGTTTGCTCCCACAGCTGCCAGCTTTATTTTCTTTACAAAAGCAAGAGGAACTCCTCCATCCCACAAGCACTTTACTGCCTGCAACACATTGCTGAGACATACCATGGGTATAGCCCCAACTGTTTTATCCACCGCTGCTTTAAGTCTGTGCTGCACAGCTCTGTCTCCCAAAGTCCAGGTTGTGTTCATGTGGCCTGTAGCGGCCGCTCCGCATTCAGGCCCTGTATGCCCAAGGTTTGTTGCATGCAGACCATTTGTTTAGGAAAAACAAATGAAAAACACAATTTAAAAGTGATTTGAAATGTGTATGTTGGTCCTTCCAGCTGAATAAAAGCCGGCCCCTGAAAGGCAGGGAAAAGGAGTGTGAGGTCCAATAATTAGAGGCCCATTGTCATGCAGATGTAGAAGAGGGGCTGCCCCAGTGTCTGTGGATAACTGTAAATCTGGATTTTCTTTGACGTTCAGGGCCCGGCCTCCCTGGCTAAAGGATGTTCAGTTAACACTGAGTGTAATGGGAGAAGCACTGTGATGTGAGGACTGAAGGTAGCGTTTTCTGAAGCAGGGTTTTATTTCTGTATGCCAGTTCTTGACTTTGCACAGTAGACCTCCCAAATGGATGTGGTACTCTGAGGAGATACAGGAGATACTCTGCCTGCCTTAAGGTTCAACACCCTAAAAGTTGGCTTAAGTAATTTCTAACAATTAATTGCACGAAGAAATGAAACTGGCAGTGCAGTGTAATGATACGGTGGTTTTACCTCATCTAGGTACCAAAGCTTTCTATCCTTAGTGCATTCACTGAGCACAAAGCTGTGAATATAGCCAAATGTATCTGAAGCAACAGTGTTTACCATAGAACCGCCTTCTGGAGAAGCTGATTGTGCTTCAGACTCTCAGCTTTCATTTAGGAATGATTTATACACCGCAAATCACAGTTTAATAGGGATTATTCTATAGATCTGTTTTTCTTTTGTACCATTAAAGGTGATGAAAGTTTTTTCCATTTGTAAATGTTGCTAGAGATTCAAGATTCTCTCTTCTTTTTTATACTCACTTATGATTTCCAATGTCATCATTTCTACACAACGCCCCACTCCTGCTGAGAGAGAAGTTTACAGGCTTTGTTGTCTTAAGCAGTATTTGTAGGTAATAACTTAGGGAGCAGCGATATTTACATTTCCACTCTTCAGCCAGAACTTGGGAAAGCTTTGACACTCTAGAACATTTTTTACCAGATAAAACTTAGCACTTCACACTGCCTGAGCAGTTCTCACTGAAATTAAATAGTATTCTTTTGTTTCTTAACAGATGAGGAAAAAGAAAATAATAGAGCATCGAAACCACACTCAACTCCCGCTACTCTGCAATGGTAAGACGCCTTTGAAAAAACACAAAGCGACCTGCTAGCATCTTTCCTTATCCTTTTTTGAACTGAAGTGAATAGGGATCTTGGACATATTGTAGAATTCTAAAGCATGTACTTATTTTGCTCACTAGCGTTCTGTGTAATATTTCTCAACAAATACCTTACTCTGATGAGATTTATTTGAACGTAAGAGAGCTCTGATACAGCTTAGAAAACCTAGTTGGCATATTTGTTTGCTACCTTGCCAGCTGGTAATTTGTGGTTCGTCCTTTTTGTTGTACTTACTACAAAAAGAAAACTAATACAGGGAATTTTGTTCGAGACTTATGATTGCTTCAGTGTGTGATGATGTCTACCTTTTCTGTTTTACTAGAATGAAATCTTTGACATTTAGCACAGAAGATGAAATAAGAGGTGTGATTTGTTTGTCAAATCCCCCTTAGAAATCTAGTGAGGATTAAAAGAATAGATCATTAGAAAGAGAGAGAGAGATGGGATCAGGTGGAGGAAAGTTTGGGCGTCAGTCTATTGTGCTATGGAAAATGAATAAGTACTATTCTGCATTACTATACTGTAATTTGTGGAAGTAATGGGCAATCTGTAACATTACACACACTTCTGACATCTTTTTCTATTGACTATCTCTTAAACTTTTGTTGACTTTTCACTTCAGTTAAGGGTTTGAATTCTGTTTTATCTTTCATCATATTGTAAGTGATCAGTCATCTTCCAGGAGGTTCTTCTATCTGGCATAACAGAGATCTATTGCAGAGAAGTCTTCCAAGCCTCAGAGTGTGCTATCTGAAATCTCATGCTCCTTAGATTACTCAAAGTCCTTTAAAGACAGGCCCTTGCTTCACCTGTAGGTAGCTCTTTTAGGACTAGGTTGGACTTTTTTTTCTTATAAGAGAATGTTAGAAAAATTATTTCTTTTTCTTCTATTAATCTCTTGAGAAACCTAACAAAACAAATAGCAAAGAATAACTCAGTCGGTTCAAGAGATTCAGACAATTTCATTTATCTTCTCTTCAAAGTTGATCAGTTAAATTTTAGATTTCAAACAAACAAATGAAAAAACAAACAAAGAAAAAAACAACACCAAAATCAATAGGAGGATTCAAAATATGTTGCTGCAAATATTCAATATTTTGCCTGTCTGGATTTGCAGACACTTTCAGTGCAAATAGTGAGATATGTAAATATAAGCAAAGTCTCTTAGTTCTGAATGATTACTTCTTGTTACATATTTGTACAACCAAGATGCTTTCAGGAGCTTAGGAAATGTGAATAAAGAAGGGGAGTGACTATAGAGAAAAAGATATTGAAGTAGTACAGAAATGATGTAGATATATTTTTTTATTTTCTATTATTCAGCTAAACTACTTCAATCCAGTTCAAACAGGATCATTAGAATGATCTAGATAAAATCAAATAATAGCCATGGCTTACCAGTCCAAACTCAGAACGGAGTTTATTTTGCAGCAGAGACAATGAAGAGTCTTTTCCACAGGAGCAAATAGCATTGTAGCCAAGAAGTCAGAGTTAATTAGAACATGCCAGTGATACTGTTCCCAACAGAAAACATGCAAATACTGTTAACGGTATTTTGCCAGATACTTTCAAGCTTCCTCAATCATAAAGATTAGTAAATCCCTAAACTCCTGGGATATTGAGTCCTGCTGGAACGTGGTGCAAACACTAATACTCATTCAGCAGTGTTTGCAATAGAATCCCAGAATTTTGGACACACACACACAAAAAGGGAAAATCTGCTTACATCATCTTCCCTTCCCCTTTGCTAGTGGGTTGGTTTACTTCCTGCCTGTTGTGTTATGCTTCCTACGCATTTAGGTAGGTTGGACATTGTCCCTTTTGAGACTTCTGGAGCATCTGCAAATTTCTTCATTCAATTTTCCATTCAAAACACGTGAGAAAACAGAAAGCACTGACGTTTTCAAGTTTAACTTCTTTAGTTAATGTCAAACTGAATGATTTACTCACTTATTAATAGACCTACAGGTAACAGCTTTCCAGCTTAGTAGCTGTCTCAAATAGAAATTTTCTCTTGGCTTCAATATGCTTTTCTGCCTCTGTACTGCAGCTTTGAATTGGCATTGACTGGAGAAACCATGCTTCTGCATTTGATGCATTAAATACAATTAGAAGATCAAGCATTGGGATCAAAATGCTATAAAGTAGAAAGCTTGCTTTGTGCGAAGATGTCAAGTTTCCATTTTTCTGGAAGGCCAGACACATTACCATCAAGTTATTTGTACTGTGGTAGCACATAGCAAACCATGGGTTGGTAAATGATTGCGGTCAGCACTGTATCAAAGCTGCACTGAGTGTTTCCCTCAGGTCTGGCTTTACTTGCTTGAAGGTTCTTCTTTCTCAGGGCTCAGATCAAGTTTTTGCACTGTCAGAAAAGATGAAAAATGAAATTTACCTGAAAATGCCTTGATTAAGCATTCATCCTCCCCTCTGACAGGAATCTCTAAGCAGGGTTCAAGTGCTGGAGGTTCTGGGGTAAATTACTGCCTAGGTTCCAAGGCTAAATTGAAATAACCTTGCTCTGGCAAACGGAAGCACCACCTTTGTCTCCTGTCACTGTTTTTTACTGTACAGTGCTACTGTCATTCATAGATAATGAAGTCATGGGAGCAGTGGAGAAAAGAAACAGAGGAAATGTCGGTAGCAAGGAAAAAGGAGGAAGTGGCAGGGAAAATGAAGCAAGTCTTAAGGGAAATACATAATTTTTGTCATATTATTCATATTGTCTTTTATTATTTATTTCCTGTCTGACATCATAATGAAAAGAGAGAACAACATCAATCTCATGGGGATCTATCCTTAATACTTATGCCTCTCCAAATGGGAAGTACATTGAACACTGTAAATGTAGTCATTCTGCCAAATTATCACCCAGGAACATACACCAGCCTGAATGTTAACTGTTAAGGCATGAACATTCAAATACCTAGTATCCTGTGTTTCTCTCTTGTTCCTGTGTTCATAATTATCTGCATAGCTACAGCTTGCTAAGCACTTCTTTAAAACATTTCTGGCAAGCTGGTTGACCAAACTGTAGTGTAATTTTACTTCAGTTCTGTGTGCGTTTAATTCTCTCAACGCTGAATTATCAAAAGCCAAGACGGCCCAAGTCCATGCAGTTTGGTGGCTTACAACATAGGTGCACCAAATAATAACAGTGTTGTGAAAGTGAAGCAAACAAAAGACAATTGTATTTTCTACAACATACCAAAAAAGAACAGAAAAAGAAGAAAGTAAAGCTAGCCAATGGATTCTCCCAAGGGTAGCAGTTTTGTAGAAACAGTTATAATACATCAAAATTATCTATTCTAGAATTCCTTATGTAATTAGAAATGATAACATCACAGTTGTTCTGTTACCTTCCAACCTAGAAATATGTCTACACTATGAACACAACTCTGATATATAATAATGTCATTTATTCTAGAAGTCCATAAATATAAAGGGGGGAACACTAATGGAGACAGATAAAATTATCACAATTGTGGAAGGATTTAGGGGTTTTATTGCTATACTGTAGTGGTACAAAAGGTCTTACTGTGAACTACTGGATTTCACATGGCTTTATTAGGACACTTAAAATGTCATATATACATTATTTCTGATAGCAATTTGTTAGGTAGCAGGTTGAGTTCATTATCTTTCTACAACACTGTAGAATGAGGCTGAATTCAAAACATGATAAAGTTGTTAAATAAAAGACAGGAAAATAAAAGAAGTGGAGCAAGATGGGGTTTTGATCATTAAAAAAAAAGTTCAGGTATAATGGAGCATTGTTCAGTGTCAGACTAATGATTCTCTGTGAAAGAGAGGAGAAAAAGAGAAAAATTCATCAGATATGAGCAGAAATAATTAACTGCTTTTCTTTCTGTCCTGTCTTGGTCACGGAAGCTGACATTCCAATTAGCAGCTATAGTATACAAACGAACTCTCCACGTTTTGAAAGAAGGTTTTGTTAAAGCGCTATGAATTTGAGGAAAGATGCCGTGATGATATTCCTGTAGAAACCAAGGAAGAATAGATGTTGCCCATACAAACTGATTCCATTCATCTAGCCGGATATCTTATTAAAATAGTTTGCAGTCACAAATGATCATGATAACTGAAATGGAAGGAGGATAGGACCTGGAAGAGGCAACGAAAGAGTGAAACTAGATATTTGAAAAGGTATTGTACAGTTATCAAATGACAGGGTCCTATTTACTGTAAAGCTGGAGATTTCTGAGAATCTATTTATTTTCTAGTAAAAGATGTTGCACCCCCTTTCTTCTCTCAGCCAGCAAGGCAAATGAGCACACTTGCGACTTAAAAGCAGAAATGCTACCATGGGTGACAAGATGGAGGTTTTAAAGTTGAGTATATGTGAAGAACTCTTCAAATTCTTTGGGTCAGCAATCATAATAATGTAATTTCAAGATGAATATTTTTCTAATCTATAGATTTACAATGGCTACGGTTCCATATTTTAAACTCTAAGCAGTTTCTTATTCACGTATGTGATGCATAATTTAAAATGTCATGGTTGTTTGTATGTGTGAGTTATGGTAGTTTCTACAATGCGAGGGAGGATGGTATTTTCCTACTGCATTCAGCAGATCATGAACTCTTGTTTTCTTCACTTAATCAACAACAGAGAGAAATGATTCTACAGATACAATTTTGTGCAAATTCTTTGGTGTTTACGAACAACTTGCTTCCTCCAGGTAAGGAACTTTGCAGCTGGACAGGACTGAGAAGATGTCATGAAACCAATGGTGACCTGTCCTGTAAAAATGAGGGAAATGCTGCCCATCACCAAATGTTTGGTTTCGTTCAACAGATGTTATGTGATAGTATGTCTTTCAAAAGATTAGTACTTTGGAGCATGAGCACAGAATAATGTTCCTTTGTGCAAATCTCCTATTGACACTAGCAACTAACAATCTACATACTCGATTGAAAGCAGAAAGCAAATTATAAGCAAGCTTTGTCAAAGTTAATTGGACTTTGTAGTTACAAACAAAACAGGGAAAAGTGACTAGAAAAGCAGAAGCTGTAGTGTTTGATCTTAAAGATGCAGCTTTGCACACAGTCCACCATACAGGACATCCAACATACTTGCAGTGCTCTCTGTTTGATATTTGCTTTTTAAGGTTGGAGGAGAACTATGAGATTGCGGAAGGTGTTTGCATTCCTCGAAGTGCTCTCTACATGCATTACTTGGACTTCTGTGAGAAAAACGACACGCAACCTGTTAATGCTGCCAGCTTTGGGAAGGTGAGTCTAAAGAGCACTATGATACCTCGAGCTCTCACCTGCTTCAGGTGAATTTGGGTTAAAGAAGAACTGTCATTTACTGCTAGAGATACTGATATACTAATAAAACATCTTACAATTCAGATTATGAGGCAAAGGCTAAGATTTTAAGTATTTGGAAAGTTGGAATCACTTTTCATCGTGACTGCGTTGCAGAATATACTACTTTTTTGATGATTTCAGCATTGGTGTTGCCAGCCTATCTGACAGTTGTGTTATACAGTATTGGCAGCTTGGAAGTCAACTACAACCCAGTCTAAGCACTGTGACATGTAGTGCTTTAATAAATGTATATTTAAAACAAAAATAATCAAACAAACAAATACCCGGAAGGGTTAAGTATCAATAAGTTAATTCTGGGTCTATCTTTGCCATTCTTGTAAGCATGGTGTGGAGATCCTTGAATTAAGAATATGGGAACAGACTGGCAAATCCATGATGGAGAAAGTAGAGTGCCTCTGGATGTGCAAATCCCAAAAGCATCCAAAGCATTTGTGAGACCCTGCAGATGCACTCTGTACTGCAATTCTTGTGCTTCTGCTTTCCAGGCCAGCTTTTCTAAGAGTCACTGTGGTTATTTCCAGTCTGAATTGGAGACGCAGTCTGTACAGATGCAGCAGTGCATTGCACAGGTGTGAGCAGTAAAGGGTTACGCTGTACCTCACTACCATACAGTATGGAGTGGCTAAGATGTTATACAAAGTTCTTATTTTGGAATTTCTGATAAGATGATGTTTCCTCAGTAGAAAATAAGATGATATTTTATATTCTTAATTTTTTATCTAAGACCATGTTTTTACTCTCCAGCGTGTCACTGGTCTTTAAAACTTGTCTCTAGACAAAATGTAGAGTTTGTCACTGTTTTTGAGATGCTTACAAGCATCAGTCTGAAGCCTTCTAGTGTTCACAACATTTATTCCATAAAAATGCTGGGTATTCAAAGAGGGGAATATGTTCTTAGGGTATGTGGCTGTGAAAAGAGTAGACAAAGGAGAAGAATGTATTTAATGAGGTGCCATTTTCTGTAGTGCATCTTTATGTTGGCAGTTGAACAAGAC
The DNA here is from genome assembly GCF_039878825.1 of Excalfactoria chinensis. NCBI lineage: Eukaryota > Metazoa > Chordata > Aves > Galliformes > Phasianidae > Excalfactoria > Excalfactoria chinensis. The sequence goes on along the minus strand of NC_092825.1, from coordinate 50,974,642 downwards.
AAGTAAAATGTGCCATATTTTAACATTACAATCACATCATAAAGACCTGCACAGCACTGTTGATTCTATGTTAGATTTCTTTCTAAATACACTCCATATTATGAATGAAATTGTTCATTTTATGTATTATTACTACCCAGCAGTTAAGTGAACTCACAGCGTGTAATTTTTGAATAGTGAGAACAAGAAACAGATTTCTTGCAGACTAACACATTTGGGATGTAGGTAGTATTTACATGATGCTATTTTGCTGCTACTGAAAACGTCCCTAAATTGTAAGGAGTGCAATAACCTGTGATTATTTCATCACAACATGATTTCACCAACATGCAGCAGTCCAGTCATCATGTATACTACTCCATCCTTCTCCCTGCCTTCATACATATGCACTTTGTCAGTAGGGCAGTAGGGTCATCTCAGCCTAGCAGGACAGGTACAGTATCTTCCATCTAAAAATCAAGGTGGTTTTTTGTTTTGTTTTGTTTTCTTTCCCATAGGCTGTTTTCCACTTAGCTGCAGTAGAGTTAGTTCTGACACAGAGATCTACAAAGTTTGTTTTCCCTTTCTGTGGAGATGAACCCATACAGAATCCCGTCCTAAAATAATGTTTTGTATGGCCATTTTGGATCTGGAAACTGAGGTTTCTGTATAGGTGTGTGACCTCAGTGCCTCTGTGAGATGCATAATTGCTAAAAAAATTGTCCTTCACACTCATGATGATCTGAAAGGCACACACGCACATCACATAGCCAATAATTTGCAGTCTGATTCTTCTGATACCCAACTAACCCCCTGAGCAGCAGAAGAGAGACATAGATAGGAATGGCCAACCCTCTTCAAAACTCATTCCACATGATGTCATATGGCATAGAATATCTCTTTGGCCATTTTAAGTTAGCTGTTCTAGTTCTCTTCCCTCTCAGCTCCTTTGATCCTTGCCTACAAATGGCCTTGGCTTTTGCATCAATGCTTAGCCATGGCTATAAACATCAGTGTGTTATCAACATTGCTTTTCTCCTAGAACCAAAACATAGCATCATACCAAACACTCTGAAAAAAACAATTCTATCTCAGCTAAAACTATGACAAATTGTTATCATGTGACTTAAATACCATATCAGCAGCATGTCCTGCATAAATAACTTGGAGGCAGAGCAGGGAAATAGGTGCTATCTGAGGACTTTTGCTCTTAGCTGCTGAAACAGAGACCCCAGCCATGTTCTTCCTCATTGGCAATCATCAAGAGCCCTGCAGCTGTCATCTTCCACAGAGAAAGAGGTTAGTTGTTCTGTGAAACTGTAGACAGTTCGCCTTTCAAGAGCCTACATTAAATTTATGATTCATCTTTGAACTTTAGCTCTGTGGGCAATGTTAAACATTTAGGCTTTTCCTTCAACAGACTGATAGTATTCAGAAAGAGACACAGAGTTCAGCACATGAAAACAATCTGTAAGAAGGAACATCCTAATGAATCGTTACTCAGTTACATCTGAATTAACCCAGCATTTCATTTTTGAAGACACTGCTTGAGACAAAAAACTTGCCTGCAAATGATTTCTCCAGGTTAAGATTCTGTGGGCAAAGCTTAACCGTAATGCAAGTGAAATATTCCACAACAAAGTATAGAAGGGAACGCAAATAGATCATTGGTGAACAGGTGAACTAATGGACCTTGTTTCTTACCATCTCTTACGTTCCCAAAATCCAGAGCTGTACTTAAGTCTTCTCTCTTCATTCCCTGCAGTACTTCCAATTATTTCCAGGGCCAGGTCAGTGTGTGGAGATCTTTCTTTTTCCAGGTTTCTTATACACTTGCTGCACCTTCCTTCTCTGTTATTTTTAGATTCCCTTATATCTATTTGTCTGTGTCTCTCCTTCATCTCCCCAGGCAGCTGGACAAGTAGTAGCACATAGGTTGGCTGGTTGAGAGCAATGGCAGTGTTGACTCCCAGTCTCATACTCATAGTTCTCCAATAAAGCAGTGCCAGACGGCTCACCCGAAGGTTCATCTTTTTCCCCTGTATTGTCTTTGAACCACAGAATCATTTAAGGTGGGAAAAAAACACTGAGATCTCCTAGTCCAATTGTCAACCTGTCATCTTCAGCCTTAATTTCAATTTGCTATCCCCATTATCCAGCCAGGGTTAATTATTGCATATCTAGGATGTGGACTGCACCATAGGCATTTGGTAATACTGGATTACTGGCACAAAACTTGCTGTGAGAAACAGTGAGGATGAGAGATTTGCAGAGATACAGTAATACCTCATTGACCATTTCCTTAGGAAATCTGGCTAATAGCAAGAAAGGTACTCAGAGGAAAAACAGAATTGTTGTATAAAACACCTTTTAAAAAGTAACCTGTATTTGTAAGCCACTTAAAGTACATATAAAATAAGGCTCTGGTGTTGATAATACAGTAATATTATATAGCAAAGGAAGCTGTAGCTTTAATATGTTAGCCAAGTATTTTAGTTCGTTACTTAACCAAGTAAGGTGTGAACATTACAGCCAGTTCTGTCCATACTAACATCAGCCAGTTTTTAGCTACATTACCTGGTTTATTATTACAGAGTGGTTTAAGATTCCTCCAGCTGGAAGTTCTGCCACTGCCTGTAGCTGGGAGGGCTGAGCAGGCGTATGTTTTTGTCTGAGCAACATGCTAACATAAAATATTACTGATAATGAATACTATTAGCGATAATTAAGACACTGAGCTATGAATTACCCGGGAACTGTTGCTTATGGATTGGTTATGTAAGACTTCTTGATTCTGTCCTACCTGTGCTAACTCTGGCCCAAGTGGTAAGTCCTTGAGCTTCTCTTCTGCTTTTGTTTCCTCAGCCAACATTGATTGTTGTTGTTTCTCTTTTGACTCTTTATGACCTTTATTAGTCTTAATTGAACCTCTTGAAGATGTAATCTTCCCCTACGCACCAGTTGCCTCTAACACCCAAGTTCTCATTTCACCACTTCAAGAACGCTTAATTTCTCATGGTGCAACCTCTCCTTTGCATCCTAGAGTTGTTCCCATAACTCCCATATGCCCCCTGGAGGTTAAATAATTTCCTCTTTTGTTTTTGTTTTCTGCTTTGTCTTTTGACAAGGTAAATTGATATTTGAATAGAAAATGAAAGAAAGATGCTGACATTCTGCAGGCTGCTTCTTCCTCAGCCTTAGGTCCTTTTCCAATGTGGGTGCACGCTTACCTGAATCTCACTGCTCTCTGAATGGCTTTGCTGTAAGTTTATTTTAATAAATAGAGAAGGAAGTGGGTCCCACAACAGATTTATAACGTTGGTTAGGAAGGTGTCATAGGTTACCCTAAAATCTACCTGCACCCATGACAGGGGTATAGACGGCCTGCAGGGCCACTATCCCAAAAGGAAAAGAAAACAGGGAAAAAGAAAATAAATACAGCGGCAACGATCTAAGGAGGCACACTATTTTACTCAATACTATATCAGAATACAGAATAACACAATATAATGCAATATAATTGGAATTAAGGCTAACGAATCAAGTAAAATAAGAGAGAGTGAGACCCGAAACCGAGAGGCCTACTGTAACTCTAGGCGAAACGGCTGGAACGCTTCCACACACTCCCCCATGGCTGGCAGGATCCAAGAGAGCGAGTCCAGCACTGAAGTGAGATTATATAGAGTCCGTGTCATATGACTGACCGTGGTGTTCTCTGGGACATTCAGACTTCTTTCTGTGAGCAGCAGATTTATCAAAATTATCTATGCTTAACATGATGTTATGATGTGGAATACTGATAGCAAAATTACAACATTGCAAAACCATGACAGGAGGATCTTTTACATTTTTGAAAAATAATGGACTGAGACACAATTACACTAGCAAAAAAAATAAATGTTTCAATACGGTTTGCTTAGCTCCAGGGCGGTACAAGCTGTACCAGCCAGTGCCTTCTTTTATCACTATGCACTGTCGCTATGCCCAGAAGTTTTGCCAGCAGGACTGCTCCTCCGAGCATGAATAACATAGAGAGAATTTACGGTTTCATCCCATCATACTGGATATATTTGACTTCAAAAAAGGACAGACCAGCCTCTTTGAAATCTTATTGATAATGACATTACTATGTGTTTGGATTCTGTATGGAAATTTACACATCTGGAAATTGCCTGCTGTGCATACAGAGATACTTCTAGAGATGCATTTTTTACCCTGTCCTCCCAGTTTGCCCCTAAGTAGCCTCATAGGTAAGTGTAAACCAATTCCAAATTTACTCTTAGTGCTCTGTTCTATCAGACTGAAATAGTAAGTGCTTTATTACAGACAGCTACTACATCAGGAATGGTTTTTTACTATACTCATTTTTTACAGTCAATATAGGGGGGAAAAAAAGAGAGAGAGAATGGGGCAGAAATCAATCTAAAGCTGAGGATGTGGTTTCTGTTATTGTACTGAAGGATGGTCTGTCAGCACTGTCTGAGCAATCCCCGCTTTTCTTTCACCTCTTTTACAGCCTGACTGAAGGACAGTTAATAGTAATAATAATAATAATAAATATATAATAATATGACATTTTTTCCTGATTCCAAGTTTTCTAGGTCAAGCTCCTCTCACAAACCCGTAATAGTCCCAGAAGCAACATGTCAACCGTTGTGGGAAGAGTGGCAGCACAGGAGGCTCTTTGCTCCCCTGTCTCTGCTTCACAAATCCCTCATATTATTACAGGTTGCCATCCACTGTCTTTTCCCCTTGAGCTTGGGAAGCAGGAAAACCAACAAGGACACCGCAGTTTCTTTGGATAGGCTTCCCCTTTCCCAAAGATTTGCCCTCTAGCAAAGGCTTTTTTTTTAACAGACTTGAAGCATCTGGTTTCCACTCAGACCTTCGGTGTGAGTAGAGTAGCCTCTGGGTTGCTTTACCTCATGCCTTGTCAGAACGTCCCAGAGGCTGTTCTTACAGCACAGGGTCTGCCAGAGTGCAGGGATGCTGGCGCTCAGCCTTTTCCCACAGATAGGCTGGGTGTGATGGCAGGAAGTGTGCTGGCACCAGGAAAGAGCAGGGGGAGTTGTGCTGGGCTTTAGGTCTGCTTGGCTTCAGCAAGGCAGCACAGAAAGTGCTGTGACTCAGTAAGACATGTGAGTCAGGGCGTTCAGTGTTTCAGCTTTGCTGGGATGCAGTAATCTATTTGATCGTGCCTTAGGCTGAATTCCATCTGGCCAAAGGAACTGCTGAAGGACAATGCTGTACGTAGATGAATTCAAGCTTCACTAAAAATGGAGCTTGTCAGGGTGTATAATCTCCAAAGCAGACAGAACTGGGCACGGACTGGCTTTGCAATGTCAGTGCTAGAAGAAAGATCTTATCCAACAGCTAGACTGTATCATAGTATCATAGTATCATAGTATCGTGCGAGTTGGAAGGGACCTTAGAGATCATCAAGTCCAACTCCCAATTCCCATTCAGTAAAGTTATGCAAGTGAGTGGAGAGAAATGGGAGGTTACTGAATAAGAACAAACTGCAGATGTGGGGTCAAGAATGCTGCACCTGCACACTGTGCTCTTCCCCCTCGGACTATGCAAGTAAATGAGTGAGGAGTAAGGTATAGATAAGCATGCCTCTTTTCTTCACACAGCTTGGTGGAGCTGGGGAACAGGAATGATATTTTGTCATGGACTGATTTGATAATTCTCTTTCCTCAGTGGGACAAAAGCTTTCCTGATCTTTTTCTCAAGGTAGTATCTTGTCAAGCCTGCACCAAGCCACCTTTGTTCCAAAAGGTACCTCTTAGCACAGGTATTAATGATTACATTGTTTGAGGATCTTGGAATCACTTTCTCCTGGCAGCAATCAGATGCTGGGTTGCAGCTTAATTTGTTTCTATTTCATTACTCTGGAAAGTTCTAGAAGTCCTTCTAGATCAGATGGCCTAAAAAAGTAAACGTATGTTTTGAAAAGCAGCAACTCAACCTGTTTCAGGGAAATGACTTCTTGAAGTGTTCCTCTGTCTATTGCCCTCAGAGCAAAATTTGACACAAGGAGGGAGGAAAAACCAGACATCCCTGGTTTCTTCCATCCTTATTAGCACGAAGACAAATGCATGGGACGCTTTTCTCCTCCTGTTTTGTTTCAGAATCTCTCCTCATGGAATAATTTAAATGGAATAATTGGGAATCAAAGTCCTCAGTTTGGTAGTGAATAAAATAAGGAAAAATGGATCATAGGATGATGGCAGAATTAAGAATACACTTCTCATTTTAAAAGGGAGGCTGTGTCTGCTTGTGTTTGAGTCTCAGTGCTGGCGATATGAGGATAGGAGCAATGGCAGAAATTACAGCTGGCAGTCATCAGGATGAAGGAATGCAACTTTGCAACCATTTGCTGGTAACAGAAGAGCTCCTGCAGTTAGCCATACTTAAGGTTAATAAGTTGTGTGGACTACAGTACAGACCATTACAGAGGAAGTGCATTTTTCTCATTGTCACTCATAAATATTTCTCTATTTTGCATGAATCCTTAAATAATTTATTTCATTTTGATTCTGCTGTGTGAAGAATGAGGAAAAAATAGAAATAAATAGATATTTAATTTTAATGTATTTATTTAGACACTAAGATGTCTAAAACAACCAAACAAAACCAGCCAAAACTAGATAAAAATCCTGTTAGCTCCAAGTTCTGTGCAATATATGTTGTATCAGCACTGTAATCTCAGTGTGGGAGAAAGGTATGGGAAGGTCTTTCCTTGCTGTACTCACTTGGGCTGCCCAATGCATTCAGAGTGGAGCAGGTACTGCCTGTCTGAAGGGAAAGGTTCCCATGTCTTCTTCCTGCACCATGCATCAGGATTCTCTCCTGATGGGTTAGCCAAATACACACCAGGATATGTGAGTCCACTGGAAGGTGTAGACTATATATGTGTTGCTTTATATCTGTATCTGATGTACACAGCGTGCAGTTACCAAGAGAACTCTGAAACTGTGGGAAGATAAAGAAGCTATTAGCATTTTTATTTTTAATCAGGAAATTCATACAACAAGATCTCCTATAGGCAGAAGGAGAGATCAGGTCTTGAGCACAGCAGAGATGAAGAGAGGGAGAATGGGACTCAGGTTTAGTAACTGAAAAAGAAATCAATATATGAGGGACAGATATAGGTAATTGCAGGTGAAACTCCTGGTCTCAAAAACAAAAAGCCAAGTAGCATAAAGTAATGCCACGTGAGTTTGATGGAGTTTTACTTGGAAAATACAAAGCCTGCATCCCTTTATTCAGCAGATTTGTGGTAAATTTAGAGAAATGTTGGATGAAATTTCAGTTCCATTGAAGGACAGTCGTAAAAGTCCTCTTCACTCTAAAAGTCCTTTGGATACCACCCATGAGATCTTTTTAACGCTGCTTCTGTTGAGGAGCCAGCACTGCTGTGAGAACAGGGACTGGGCTCCATTCAGAAGGAGGTTTAAACTGCATGGTCAGGCCTTGCTTCGTTTCTGCTTATGCAACCCCACAGTGGTGATGAAAGGAAAAGAATCCAAGTTGGTTTTGAGTTCCTAACCTGAATTTTCTTGTCTGACATCTAGGAACACCCTTCCCCTTTTCCCTGCAGATGTAAAATTAACTCATTTTCTCTGTAGGTCTTAAGAAAATCAATACGTATTAAATGCAATTATGGTGTGTTTTACTGGAAGACTTTTCAAGATGAAAGCACGATTTAAAAACAAATTTCTGGACCTTCTGCTTTTTCCATTTACTTCAGTGCACTGTGAACTTCACTTTGTCCTGCCTGCCCCAACTTCCTCTTTCTACTTTAAGGGCATCCTCGCTGCCTTTGGGAATATCATTGCATAGGGATTCACATAAGTGTAGGTAAACGCATTTATACGAGCAGCTAGTTCATTGCTTACCTGACTTGCTTCATTGCAGTCACAAACACTGATGCTAATGTGTACAGGCAAAAAGCATGAGTATGCTGTGCTGTATGTATCCTATACGTACAGCATTAGATCAAAGGATACCGATGTTTTCTTTCAGAGGTTTGCTGGATATTTTTGTTGTTAATTGCTAGCAAAGAACATTTTAAGAGATATGTACATTCCAGCTGTGTTCCGAAAGGTGTATCTCATTGTTTAAGCATGATGAATTTAAAAAAGAAACAAAGAAAAGAAAGAGATCATCTGATCATCTGCTCTGTTATTCTCCTTTCCTCATCACCTCTGCCCTGGTATGTAGAAATTGGCTGATTTATTTAAACCCCAGCAAGTCCCATGGCATATGGTTCATAAAGTGGCATTTACAGTGTGCATTGTAACACTTCATCACTACCAGGCAGACTTTGAAAGTAATACGGGTTCACATTGTTCCAAAGAAGAAAAATTGAGGTGAAAGTAAATGTAATACTTAGCTTTTCTTTTGAGTCCGCTGCTGTAAAAATCAACTTTAGGAGAGGAATGGAATTTTCTGAATGACAACTGCCACCAAAAAAGAAAAAAACAAAAATCCCCTAACCCAAAAAGCCATCCTCAGAAAGTAGTTCTTCAACACCGCCTTTTTTCCCACAGCCTTGTGGAGCCCCCAACCCTGTCTGCAGAAAATGAAAGAGAGAGGGGTGGGATTAATGTGTAATTAAAGGGAATTTGGAAGGCTGAGATGTTGCGGAATGTTAGATCAGTAGCTGGAACAGCATGTGGTGTTCTTTAGGCAGGCTTCATTGAATCCATACAAAAAAAGAAAGAAGGGCTGCTTGCCTGTCTGCTCATTTATCAAACAGCTAGGCTGAACTTTCACAGCTCCACAAAAGTGTTTTACTGTTTGCTGAAGTTTTGCTCCAGAAATTAAAGCTGAACAACCTTCAGAGAGTCTGAGTCTGCATTTTTGACGTGAGCCACGTTGTGCAAAGCTCTCAGAACGTGGTGCAGGTCAGTTTTTTACATGATGCAAAAGAAAGCGGAGTTGTATGTTTGATTTAAATATATATATATATTACCAAAGAAACAGTCGAATATGTGACATTGTAACATCTTTATTTATAAAGCACCTTTTGATCCAAATACATGTTCCAGAGCTTTCAGTCATCAATCAGGATTAAATATTTATCACGGTGGCAAAATGGCTCACAGGGGAAAAAATCTATACTATTTAATCAATTTTACTTGACGCTGTCTTCTGTTTGAACAGTCGTATTCCATCTCGTATCACTGTTCTTTAATTCTACTTGTTCCTCCCCACCCCCTGCAAAATAGGAAACAGCGCTTTATGTTATGGAAGCACATAATATGCTACAGATTAAGAAAGAAAGAAATTTCTCTTGTCAGTGAATCTTCAAGGCTTACCGTGCTCTTTCTTGCATGACTGTTCTGCCAGCTGAGTTTTGCCCCTGCTGCAGACGACACCGAGAATCAGGTTCGGTCCCACGAGGTGCTGAGAGCTGCCTTTCCAGCAACTCCAGCTGAGCTTTTTCATCAGGAGTAGCCTGGCTGACAGCAGATCTACACAACTGACATTCATTAATTTGTTTCCTTAAATGCATCTGGTGCTGGAGAAGTTTTGTTTTTACAGTAGCGGTGTTCTTTTAATCTCTGCTGATGGACCGAAGCCCAGGTTCTTGACAATATCCTGCTGTTTCTGAGATGCGTTCGTTTTCCATAGCAGATCAATTGATTACAACCTATCTTTAGAAAATGCAACAGTGAATTTTCCCTGGTGGAAGTGGTGCGCTGTCAAATGCCAGTATCTTTTCATGGAATCCTCTTACAAAAGGGAGTGTGCAATGGCAGGATTGTGAAAGCCTCTAAAGAAATGTTGCCTCCAAAGCTATCATCAAAAGTTTCCTCTAGTTGCAGGTAAACCAAGATATTTGATCCTGCAAACAGATTTAAATGAATAGTCAGTTCTAAGTACAGCCTTCTTTCATTTAGAGGCAGAAATGGTGTGAGGTTTAAGGAACAGTAATGCCATAAAATTCTTTATCTAAACTGATGGTAGTAAATAAAATCCTGCCAAGTTTAAAAGCCTATTTCCCCCTTTTCAGCACTGGAAAAAATCAAAAGCTTTCTCCTGCTTTTTCTACCCATGTACTTGGGTGAGACCGCAGTACAGTTGTTCTGCTTATTGGTCTTAACAGTCTGTAATGAATTATTAACAAATGTTTTCGTTTCTTTCTAATATCAGTTTTATTCATTTGCAGATAATAAGGCAACAGTTTCCACAGCTAACGACGAGAAGACTTGGAACCAGAGGCCAATCGAAGTAAGCAGTGTGTGGTGTATTATCATCTCACACAGGGCCCCATCTGGTCCTGACTGAATAGAATAGTATGACATCAGGGAATGATTTGTCCAGTTGGGGAATTAAAACCCAACTCCGATACAGTTTCCATTGTAGTTTTTACTCTGTCTTATTGATTCAGTGGTGATAGGGCTGCATAATCCAATGAAGATCTTTTACTGAATTTGTCAGCAATATTTTCCATATTTTTCCTACAATTTGTCTCTTCTCAACTCATTTTACATGACATAAAGGGCATTCACACTTAGCACTAACGGAGCTACTGCTGGTGACTGGGAAATAACAGCTGGTTAACATCATGTTCAAGTTTGGAGAAAAAGTGGAGGAATGCTATGTGGGATTTATCTAGAAATATATATTGGCCTAAACTTAAATTGTCCACAGACCTGGATTTAATCACAGTTTTTGCTGTGTAACAAAATCCAACATCTCCTTACATGATCAAGGAATTAGTTTATCGCCTTATCCAAAAGATGGTACCTCCCTAAAAACAGTTTTCCCTAATAGTTCATTCCAGAATGAGAAATAGGTTCAGATAGAAGAACGCACTTCACATTCTATTTGGGATCTTCCAGTTGTTTATATCTTCATCTTGAGATTCTCTTACCTTTTTCTAAAGCAGCCATTTTTAAAGTAGCTAATAGTAGATCTGAAATTCCTTCCCAAATATAAATTCAGACGTGCTATAACATCACTCAGAGCTACCAGGAATCACTCGCATGTAAATGTTGGATTAGTCTAACAGCATATTAGGAAAGCCTGATTGGTCAGGACTCAAAGCATCAGGGCTTTGCACTGAATATAAGTTACATGGAAGCTCATAAAGACAGGGTGAAAACATGCCCAGGTTGCTTTATGGAATATCTCCTGTGACAGTGCTCTTTGTCAGCCATGAAGTCATTCTGATCCTGGCTATAACTTTGTTATTTGTCTTCCTGTTTAAACAAAGAATGAGCGCTGGTATATTCCCAAACTGGAGCTCCTCTATCAGCTTCAGAAGTCTCTCAGAGACGAGATGCCATTGATCAGCTGACTGAGGGCGTCTTTGCTCTCTTTGCTCTCAGGGGCTAAAAATCAGTGAGACTTAAAAGTTCTTGTATATTTTCCCCCTAACCTGCATGCCTACTGAGGAGGCTTTCAGGTCTCATTCTCTTTTCATTCTGTCTTTGCAATAGTTCTGACCCTAGCTAGCAAGTAAGATATTTCTGAAAGTGCTCTGCAAAATCCTAGGTCCTTGGTAGTCTCTGATAATGCTTCTGAGAGAGATTATAGTTATTCCAATTTCACAGCCTCAGTAGGTATAAGATGGAGTTGTTCTGGTCCAAAAGAGGATACCTACATCTTCATCCCTAGTTAACACCTCAATGATTATAGCATACAGAGAAGCAATTTGATCCAATGAAGAGGGGAGGTATAAACACATCTGCATATTACAGAATTGCAGAGGCTGGAAGGGACTTCTGGAGATCATCTAGGCCAGCTCTTGCTGAAAGGCAGTGCAGCCTACTGGTGTATCAGCCACTCCTTCCAGCTTCAAGCAAATTTGCTGAGGATGGACTTTATCCCTTCATCCAGGTCACTGAAGAAGATGTTGAACAAGACCAGACCCAGTACTGACCCCTGGGGAACGCCACTAGTTACAGGCTTCGAAGTAGACTCCTTGCCACTGATTACAATTGTCTTCTGAGCTCTGTCAGCCAGCCAGCTCTCAATTTACCTCACTGTCCATTGTCTTTCTCACATGCACACTGTGCTTCTTTGCAATGAATACACCAGCACATACGCTCCTTGCTAGACCCAGCACAGCTATAACTGAGGTCTGTTTTTATTTTCAGAAACATCTGATTGCATTTCAGTTGTGTTATGTAAATAAATTACTTTATGCATTAACACTTCAGTCCTTTTATCACCTACTGTGCTGACCAATTGTTGCCAGTATGATTTTCATTCCGTTTCCTTGCTACTGCCAAGGAAACTCAACCACAGAAGTGGCTGAGATCATCTGGCTTCACACTCAGTCTTTTTATAGCACGGCTCCCTTGTAACATTTCAAAGTTCAGAGCTCCAGTGGCATTCTACTTTTGGTCATCTGTTGTGAGGCTTTCTCTTTTGCAGCTTTCTCTTTTATTGCTGTAAGTGTGCAGCTGTTCTCTATCATGCTGAGCTTAGAAAGAGTTCTACCACAGGTGAGCCATGAGAAGGCATCTGAATAGAGAAGCTCATTTCTTTCTGTACTAAAGCTTGAAACTCTTCAATTATATACACAAGTGGTAACTTAAACTAATAGGAACTGTATGGTGTGAAGGGAGTTTAACTTCTTTCTCTAAGACTGTTGTTCTGTAGATTGTGGGTCCATGAAAGGAAAGATTATTCTGTTTACTGCAAAAAGGGTGGTGTGCTCTGCTGTTGCTTCCTAACAGATCAAACTTTCAAGACTTATTTATTGATTTCAGTTTGATTGTGGCTGGTTAGTTGTTGTCACTTTTGCTTCTTTCTTGCTGTTAGAAATGATTAAAGAAAAGCATAAAACTGCTGAGACTGTCTGTAAACTGCACCAGTGATTTTTTGCCATTTGGGATGGTCACATTTCCAGATATCTTCCTCCTTCCATTTTCCCATCCCCAGACATACCAAGCTCACAGGATGTAAGAAAGCAGGCTGTATGGCTGTTATACACAGCTCATGTATGACAGCTGCGATCAAACCGGGAGTGTGAACTGCAACCTGGAGTTGCTACTGCTGAAGCAAAAAAACAACAACCCCCCCCAGAAAAAAACCCCAAACAAAAAAGAACAAACTTCTTTGGCTGGTGTACCATTCGGTGTAGCTTGGCACATGTAATGTCTGGCTGAATCAGCCCTCTCAGTGTCCTTCGCTTTGGATTGTCCTTTTAACAGGCACAAAGCAGTTAGGATCCTATTCAAATAAAGCCAGTGAAACATGTGACATGCACAGCAATGGTATCCAAGCAAAAACTTGCCATCAGCTGTCTGTAACAGAGTAGGATGGATCTGGAGGCTGACTTCTGGTCTGGAATGTACCTTGCGGTCTAAGCCCTGACGTGCAGATTTGGAGCAGATAGTGTGGCTTTTTAAGATATTGAAGGAAGGAAATCTTATTCAAATAAAGTCAGATTAATATTTTAATAAATCTCCCCTGGATTATTCAATATTGAGTTCAAGGCAGCTTTTATTTTTATTTCATTTATTGATGCATCCATGGATGCATATGGAAAGCCCTCAGTCAAAACGGTAAGGGTGGTATATACGAGAATCCTGCAGCTCCCCAGGCCTCCTCCCAGCCCATCTGTGCTGGTAGACAAGATTAGGGCTTCCAGCTATTTGCCACTACTTTCTGTTGGAGATTATAGCATGCACTGATTTGCGTGTCAATGAGTGAAGCTGCTCTAGAAAAAAGATCACCTTAGCTTAAGCTGTAATCAATTAGACACTGCTCTTTTACTATTTGAACTGATGTTAGTAAAGCCAGGTGATTTTTCTAAAGCAGACCAGGGGCAATCAAGTGAACTGATCTGCCTGTAGCACTCCAAAAACAGTAACTGTCTGGGGAGGGTGACAAACATCTGGAGATGGTCCCCTTTCCTCCCACCACAGCTGGATGCAGAAGTGAAAGTCTCATCTTGGTCTGATAGGCTGTAAGGAGAGAACTGGAAGATGACTGAAAATTCCCTTTAAGAAAACAGAGTCAAAGGTACAAGAGCAATATGATTTTGTGCTGCCTTTTGAAACCACTAAAAATTTAGCTGAAGTGGTGATGGGGCTTACAGCTGAGAAAGTGAAGTAAATGTTAGCAAAATCATGGAGTGAATGAGATTCTCTCTGCTGCTTTGATGCAAGGGTTAGCTTGGATAACGAGTGCTCCCATTAACACCTATAATAATACTAAGCCGCGGCACAACCATGTGCCATAAGGCCACCAGTCCATCCTTGCAGTGCAGCCACACCGTGTAACACCCACTGTGCTCTGCACAGGCAGAGTTACGGCATAGTGTAGTATCCTGTGCTGATCCAAGACCAGTAAGACCAATTATGATGCTAAGTTACAAGGCACATCATTTTGAACTGTACATTTTCTGCTGTTCATTGCTTTCAAGTACACGTGCTTTCCCTTCCCCCCTCCCCCCTCCCTTTCATTGCGGTGCTTTCAGGTTTTGAAACATTTCTGATCAGTTTGTTTGTGATAAAGACTTGTGCTATTCAGGGATCAAAGCAGCCCTCGACAGTCTGAGAAGAAATAACAACAGAAGGGCCAGACCAGAGGGGCTGTACCTCTGCTTATTGCTAAACTAAAGGAGCAGCTGCACACCACAACTCTGCCAGCAAGTAGCTTTAGGACGTGCTTTTAAATCATAAGGAAAAAAACACAGAACTCTGTTAATTTTCTGCCCTGCAACAGTCAGTTTTATTAACTCAGAAGAGAACTGCTTTTACCAAAAGAAAGATATTGGAAAACCCGGTGTATTATTACAATATTCTGCTACTGAATCAATGCTTGTTAATGATACAGAAACTATCACGAGGTCTGTTTTGCTATAGAGATTATTAGCATTGTCAATTTCTTTTACTCCCATATCCTTTTACAATGACTTTTAAACAATCTGCTTCATGAAATGTACCTCTCTGTGTATCAGGTACCATTATTATGGGATTGCAGTGAAAGAAAACTCACAGTATTACGATGTGATGTATTCTAAAAAAGGAGCAGCCTGGGTCAATGAAACAGGAAAAAAAGAAGTGACCAAACAGACAGTGGCATATTCACCACGATCCAAACTGGGAACGTTACTGCCAGAGTTTCCAAATGTCAAAGATCTAAATCTGCCAGCCAGTCTGCCAGAGGAGAAGGTAACGCTTTGGAAATGTTTTCTCAGCTTGTCCTGTATCTTTTTTTCCCTGCTTTGGATGAGAACTTGGTCTGAAATATAAAGACTTTAAATTAGATTAAGTTCAATAATGCTTTGACTTTATTTATGGGGAGCTTCATTGCTTCTTATAATAGTAAGTATCTTCCCTTAGTATAGCAACATATGCTATCAGATGTAGAGCATATCTAAAGCCTACGCACACTCTTCTTTCAAAGTTATATTACATACAGCAGGAAAGGCTTGGATGGTAACTGGTTAAATCACCAAAAACAAGACCCCTGTTTTCTGTTTTAGCAATATGTGAACCCACTTGTTGGCAAACTGAAAAACAAATCCGATCCTTTCTTGTGGGGAGAGGAATTTAATGCATTTCTTATCCTTCTAGGCTGGAAATTAAAAGAATCCTGTCTGCGCCTATGACAAAAGTGCCCTGACTGTTCTTGGCTGAGCTTACTAGTTTTCTGATGCTATTCACATGTGTAGTATCAATGTAAAGTGGACAAAAGACTAGAGTTTTATAGTCCTTTATGTCCTAATTAGGGCCACATTCTCGTCTTTGATCTCACTGAGGTTTTTTGCTCCTCTTACATTTGAAGAATCTCATTGACATAGAAAAATTCATGAATTCAAAGGGAGAATTTACCTTTAAGAAGAAAACTTGTGTTAAAGCTAATCTAACTAGACTCTGATGTCATTATTTTTGCAATTGTGCACAGGTAAGGAAAAATGTACTTTTTTGTGCTCTATATTCTGATAGCTTTTAAAGCAGATTTCTTAAAGTAGAATGATCTTTTGTGTGTCTCCCTCTCATTCTTTTTCAGGTTTCTACCTTTATTATGATGTACAGAACTCACTGTCAGAGGATACTAGACACTGTAATAAGAGCAAACTTTGATGAGGTATGGTTAGAAACTGCAGTTGTAGCTTAATGATACGTAAGGTATGAATGGATCTGAGAGCTTATTTTAAATTTAATATTATAAACGTGGTTTTGTGGTGGCTAATCCTTTTCATGAATAATGAAGAATAGCTATTCTTGAGTACATAGATCATTGATAGCATTAAATCTCACTTATACCACTATGTGAGTTAGAGGAATGAAAGCAGTGGGAATGGTCTTGACTCTCCGTTAGGATTAAGGTGGCAATATCCTCTTACTAGATGTTGATAATCCAGATCTTACACCTCAAGAAGTGTATTCATCACAGCTTTCCTAACTTTTAAGTTTGAACTGAGCTTTGTTTGAAGGAATTCCTCTGAGCGTTCAGCACAAACACAGGTCAGGAGCCGCAGCCAAAATGGTGTTCTCTGCTAATCTGTTAACAGTGTGCATGGAGCTGGGGAGCCTAGAGCCTCCCAGACATCCCAGTAAACATGTACCTAAAGTCTCCAGTTCCTCAGTTGTTTTGCAGTGCAGCCAGGAACACACACTCCTCAACAGTTGCTACGATTCATTAGAAATGGATAAGATTTGTACCTGCTGGATTTCAAGGTGAATCTGAGGGTTTTCTGGTAATGCATGCATACAGTCCTATAACTAGCGGTGAATGGCTACAAACATCAAACATTACTGGACTGCAATGTTTTATATCACATGTGGAGAAATGCTTCTTTTCTAGGAAAGCAAATCTGACTATAGAGATGCTGAGGGCCTCATTCAAATATAACTTGGAAAATCGGAGGAAGTGGGTCTTTTGACTCTGCATTCTGAACTAAAGCAGAGAATTCCTTCCTTTTTTCTATCTCACCCTAATTCTCCCACTCCTCTGATTTAAAGCTGAGACTCTCTTAAGCCATTGCACCAATCTAAGTTCTTCCTTGTAGGAAAACTGTTTCTTCAGTATTATTTTACTTCTTTTCACATTTTCCAATGCGTCTCTCAGATCTTCTCCTATCCACGTTTAAGTGGAAACCCAGGAGCATAAAAAAGTATTTAAATCTGATATACAGATTAGAGAAAAAACCCAAGCCCTTGGCCCTTTCACTCCAAGCCAAAACATGTATTCAGAAGGTTTTGCTGGATCAGTGTCCAAATACTTTCTTCAGAGAAGGATGTTATCTTCTTCCAGGGAATCAGTCAGGATCAATGGTGGAGAAGGGGCTGAACAGTAACAAGATATAAATGACAAATGTTATTTACTGCACCTGGTTGCAGTTACAGGTTGTGTGTAAAAAGGTTATCACATAGAAATGCTGGTGTGCTGACCCCTGCAGAATTGACCATATCGTTCACTTAGTAACACCTGTATTTCCTAAACAACAGTTTTCAGATGCATCTATTTTGTATCTGAAACTTCCTCCCTATTATCTTTTTTGCCCTTCTCCATTCTTTTTCCACTTTCCTTCATTGAAGAAAGAAAGAAGAAATCATTGCAGCTTTTTCTTTAGTCACTGTAACAGCTTTTAAGATCTCCAAAGTGTTTCTTTTCAAAATTGATGCATAATAATTTATTGGCTCTCACCACTGTGTACTATCTTCCTGTCCCTCCCCACACCAAGCCCTAGGTTCATTGCTTTGTATACAGGAGCAGAAAGAAAAAGGTTTGGTATGTGGAAGCCAGGGAGTTACACTCGTGTGATGGAATGTGAAAATACTGTGGTACCCATGGGCCTCTCAGCTGTAGGAACAAAAACATACCCTGGCTCCAGCACAGAATGCCTCCTTGCCCTTTGATTCATTATCTCATTCTGTGCCAGGTTAAGTATAAGCCTCTCTAGTTAAGAAATATACCTCATCTGTGCTGTATATCTAAACAGGATCATTTAAAGAAAAAAGTATGTGTGGCCTTCTGTTATTTTCTCTCACATGTCCCTGCTCCTTCTCACCATTGCAGGTTCAAAGTTTTCTTCTGCACTTTTGGCAAGGGATGCCTCCTCATATGCTGCCTGTACTGGGTTCTTCAACTGTAGTGAATATAGTTGGAGTCTGTGACTCGATTTTGTACAAAGCAATTTCTGGAGTTTTGATGCCAACAGTACTGCAAGCACTACCCGACAGGTCAGTAGAACTGACTGCATTGGCCACTTCTACATAGCTCAGCTGTCTTTATTATGTATCTTCTCTTTGCAAATGGTGCCAGTTCTCGGAAAGCTGCTTGTTTCCACCCGAGTTTAAATCACATACCAGTTCAAAGGAGCTGAACGCTGACATGTTTGTGAAGAAGCATTTTGATTTTATCAACACTTGTGTGGAGAAAAGCGTGACATTTTTTGTGTGATAAAGGATAAGAATTTCTTGTTGGTTTATTAACATCAAGCCGACAGTCACGTCCCAGATTTCAGGGAATATCCAAAATCTGCAGGCTGCAGAATGACACATTCCTCCATTTTCTGTTTCTGACAGTTTCAGACACTTTTTTGCTAATCTGGCATAGCAACATGACACTACTCGGAACAACAGTGACAAAAACTGGCCTGGCTGCTCTGTTTGTAAATAGTCCCTTGCATATTCAAGCACTGCAACCTAAGCATTAGTCTGTGTTTACACTCCTGGAACCCAATTGTTATTCTGCTTGCCAAGAGCAGAAAATATAAAGATCGTACTTGAGAAGTCTCAGACAACTTGGATTAATTTAAATGCTATACTGTGATGAACAGATGCAGGCTTATTTTAGGGTCACTTCATTAATATTAACAAGTATTGGACTTCTTTGTTCCAGTGCTCAGTTTTCTTTGCCAATCCACAAGGTAGAGCTCTCTTTTCTCTTCCTACCTGGAGTACATCTGAGTCCAAGAAATCCCAACCATATAGAACAGAGATCAACATTTCAGAGCAAAAAGTGTAATCACTGAGCGTAGTCAACCTATTCCTCCCTTTGATTTTCCCAATGTAAACATCAGGAAACATCCTTTTTCTAAATATTTATTCATCTTTAGTATTATTTGATGCTTTCATGAGGTTAAATTATTTGTTTAGTTTATTCCTCTAAGAGTTTATTATTGGCTTTATATATTTGGCCTTCAGGATTTTAATGCAGCTCTAATTACAGCAAATGTTTTCGAGATGTCATTCTACGCTCCTAAATTGGTGAGTGCTGTTTGCAGTGTATGACTGCTAAAGTACAGACAAAGTATTTTCTTTTTTCCATGAGAAACTTGTTATAAGCATGGGATTTCCTTGATAAGATATGTACGTTTTTACAGGCTTTGCCCTTCATCCCTCCCTCAGCTCAGCTCCCCCCACCCCCCAAAAAAAAATCTATTTCATTGGAAGGATTAAACAGAACAGCAGTCCTTTTCTCAAGCTGCTTAGTTCTTTCATAGCAAATAAGGAGAGACTTGAGTGTGAATATAGACTTTTGTAATGCATATAAAGGGCCAGATTGTGGCTATTAAGCCATAGCCTGCACTGGAGGGGGTGAAGAAGGGTCTCACTGCAATGGAAGCTCCTGGAGGAAATCTTGCTGACTCAGCCAGAATCCTCTGAGGAACTTCCTGGGAATTAATGTTGGCGGTACAGAGAAAAACACTTTTTAGAGGATGGACAGATACCATCCATCCTCTATCATAGGTGTCCTTGCAAAGCAGATCAGGTCTATGGCAACAGTTATTTTACCACCTCTGTCATCTGCAGTGTGTGTTGGAGTACAAACAGAATGGCTGCCTGACAGAATGAAGTAAAGTTCCTCACATCTTTCCCCTGTCTGTGCATCTTGAGTGCTAGAGTGTGTACATATCTTGAGTGCTAAAGGCAGGAGGCAGGTTTTGCTTTGCCCCTACGTATGGTCTAGAAATTCCTGCCTGTCACAGCCCCCACTCATTGGCTTCAGTCTGGAGCAGGGTTGGTTATTGTTTCACTTACTTGCGTCTGTGTCCATTTATATAAATTTAGGGACAAATGACCTGAAATCCCAGGCTTGAAAAATCACATTTATTTGAAAAAGACGAGATTTTATGTTTTTTATATGTTATGATCTTATCTTAAGCTTAAAAAAAATCATTTGTATGTATCAATACAGCACAGTACAGAGACTTTCATTCTCTGTGGTGTTACATTTTTCTGGAAAGGTTTTCAGGAGTTTTCCTTCATGTCTACAGACCAAAGCACGTTCAGCAACTCTGCATAATAGTGAGGTGTTGACCTATAGTCTTCACATGTTCACAGTCAAAGACTCAGAGTATATGTTCTGATGTATTGATTTCTCTTCTAAGTTTAACACAGGTGATCAGAAAGTTTGCAAAGCAACTGGATGAGTGGCTGAAAGTAGCTCTCCATGACTTGCCAGAAAACCTACGAAATATCAAGTTTGAATGTAAGTATTGCCAAATCTCTCCTATTAATCTGGGAAACATGTAATGTTAATGTTTACAAAGTAATTGAAAGTGAACTGAGAGTTCTTTTAAGATTTAAATACTGACAGCACTGTAAATTTTGCTTTCACTTGCATTCTCCACTTGCTCGTGAGAACTAATTTCATTTAGTGAAATGAGGCACTGCTCGAAGTAAGAAAAATTACTTTTCCTTTCTTGTGAGTTCTGATAAATTAACTTTGTTGATAGTAAGCAAACATTAGGGATGATATTAGGCAAAGAAAATTATTAAACAAACCTTTAGGGTAGCACAATTTGAATACAGCTTGAGGCCCTTGCTCAAAAAAGTGCCAGAGTTAAAAATGAAGGAGATCAAATTACCCTGTCGCCACAGGAAAGGGCACTAGCCCTATTCAGACGTGCTTTGTAGATGCCTGCAGTGCACATCACCTATTGATAAAGCCTGCTTTATTTCACA
This sequence comes from Excalfactoria chinensis, assembly GCF_039878825.1. Classification (NCBI taxonomy): domain Eukaryota; kingdom Metazoa; phylum Chordata; class Aves; order Galliformes; family Phasianidae; genus Excalfactoria; species Excalfactoria chinensis. The sequence goes on along the minus strand of NC_092825.1, from coordinate 50,953,766 downwards.
GCTCTCAATTCTTTGCCTTTCATGAGCACTAAATTCCACACCGCAAAGTTAAAGGGGAAAAAAAAAAAAAAAAAACTAATTTAGGAGAAGGATTAACTATTTTGATCAGCACGGAAAATTGGAAGTATATTTTACAGAGAACACTTTAGGATGTGAATTGGAATAACTCATTTTAGGATTTCGCGTGTTGTTTACAAACTCGTTTTCAAAGTTACAGAAAGTCAGAGCTGAGAACATGCTTTATCACATCTCTGTTCAAAAATATCAAGGATCTGCAAAAATATTCTAGTTCTGCTGGGAGAAAGACGGTGCACTTTCTACTCATTCTTGAACAATGCTCTCTAACTGACTGTGTACAGCACAGAGGGAACTCCTACTCTGTGACTGCATCCAAGGCCCGTTTGGGTAGCTCTGCAGGTCTTTTGTGATTTTATAAGAAAAAAAAATGGAGCCCATCCTAGCACATACATGAGCCTTTGTCATTTCTGCTGTGTTTTCCTCCTAATCAAAAGTTGCGATCAAAGGAATTACTGAATGGAGTAACTGCAAATCTTAGTTGCGTTTGCAGTCCTTAAATTGTATAATTCAGACAAAATATGGTCAATAAAACATTTTAAAATTCCAGTTTCTGAGTACAGAAAGTATCTTAATACAGGATCCAAATAATCTTGGAAAGAGATAAAAAGAGATAGCAAGTACCTCCTGGGCCCTCTTATGCCATAGCACGTTAGTGTGTCATGTAATCACTTTTAGAAACTTTGAGCAAATTTTACCAGAAACTGTTTCAGATTTTAGCTCCTTCCTTAGTCCAGCCGGAAGGCTCCTCCAAAACCTGTTTGCATTGAGACTCAGGAAACTTCTCTAATTTCCTGATAAAATATTGCTGTCATTATGTTTTGCCCACTTGTTCTTGCACCAACATTTTTCTTCCCGTTAAACAGTTGTCTTTATGGTTTTTAGCTCTTTTGTGTATCAAGAGAAAATTTGCCATGCTAAACAAGCAAAGCTCTTCCATTGTCCTCTGCATTTCTCTTGTCCTCTTGTTATTCAAAGCATCTATAAATCATCACTTGTAATATGCCTCTGTAAAACTGATTGAGTATCCAGATTTAAGGTTATAGGTCAAGGCTTAAACTAAGTTAAAACTGTGCTATTCACACAAACATGATGTTGCTACAATTGAATGTAAAAAAATGGATATGTTTTTTCAGCACTGATTTTAATTCAGAATTTTCAGAAATAAAGGATCTTATTTATTTAACACTGTATGTAAGTAAATATCTCCTCTTTCCTACAGTATCCAGAAGATTCTCACAAATACTCCGGCGACAGACGTCACTGAATCATCTCTGCCAAGTATATATTTCAGTTACCTGAATTAGCCAAATGCCATTTTTACTGACTTGTAAAATAATTCATTAAATTGACAAGCTGGACTTTACTCAAAGAGGAAGAGTTCATGTTAGCAGTTTCTTCCCACCGTTTACTATGACCATCTTTACAAAATCAAGAACTAATCAACAAAAATACTTTGCTAGAGGGCTGGAAGCCACTGATCATTAAATTAAGCAGAAAACTTTCCTGAAACAAATTTAGGATTTGATTTGATGAACTAACTCATTACCATGACATAAGCGATGGATGATCCATTGGTTTCAGTGCAGCTTGAATCAGGACTATTACTGAGACAGAATAATTAATATACGTCTGACAAAAGCTTCCAAGTTTAATTGCGTATTATAAATGAAAATTAAATTAGTTAAAAACAAAAGGGTTGAACCACTTGGGTTTTAAATGAAAATATTTTTACAACCATAGCAAGGGAATGTAAGAAAATCACCCCAAAGAGTTTGCTTTCACCAGTTACTTTAGGTGACAATTACATAACAAAAATTAATGAGACTATACGTAGCACAAAATTGGGGAGGATGCACTGAATTATTTGGGGTTTCACATATATATTGGAGCAGATAGTTTGCTTTCCTTATCAGTTTTAAAGCTCTACATTTGAAAGGATATCCAGCACCCCAGGGTAGCCAGCAGAACCCTGCGTCAGCCAGCCAGGAGGCAGATCTTATAGAGAGGCAAATGATTTTCAGCTTTTTCTTGTGGCTGAAGGAAGAATAGGAGTCTTCACAGTGTGGGAGAGGGTGATTTGCAAACCCTTGTAGGGTTCCTTGGGTTTTGGCTTCATTTTTGCTATTGCTTTTGGTTTTGACCTCAAGCAAACTGAAAAACCAATGGAGCTGTTTTAATTTGAAGAGTCCAGATTTAGAGTTGCTTATTTGGGTTTGGGTGTGAGTGAGAGCAAAATATTTGCTGTTGATTGAACAAGGCAAACTGATTTCAAAGTTCCCTGTGGCAAGAGAGCCCTGTAACTTACATAACGTATCAGTTTGGTGGGTAGGGTTGAATGAGGAGAATCAATTTAGTGAGCCTAGCTAAGGAAGCGGAAAAGGGGATAAAGGTTATTTTTTAACCAAATAAACCATGAACTAATGAATAAATTGGATTGGATTACAGGCGTCAAGAACGGTGATCCACAGTGCAGACATCACTTTTCAAATGCTAGAGGACTGGAGGAACGTGGATCTGAATAGCATTACCAAACAAACCCTCTATACTATGGAGGACTCACGGGAGGAGCACAGAAAACTCATCATACAATGTAAGAGATGAACCCTCAAATAAAGCCAGGTGAACCTTGGTTTCTTGTTGGAAAAAAAAGAACATCAGTGAAAGTAATGTTTTTGCAGCCATTCATTTACTTAAGATAAATAAGGAGACACGTCTCAAAACATCAGGCAAATCTTTTTCAAGGTCTTGCATTATAAGGCATAGATCTTGGCACTCCTTCATTACAGACTTTCTTTCTAGTATCTAGAAAAAACAGTGGCACAGAACATGTACCAGAATTGAGGGTTGGTGTTTGTTTTTTTTTTTGCTATGAACATGAGCAAAGTAAACCTATACATTGGCCACTGGCACTAATTAAGTCAGTCTACCCTGCTGTAAAATGGTGGGGGAATTGAACTTTTGAACTCTTTTGCCCCCAAATGGCTGTGTACTTGAGTCCCTTGGAAATTTTATTTGTAAATAGCTCCATTTTACATGGTATTTTCTTAAACAAAGGAATCTGATGGGATGAAGCTTTTACCCTGAACTTTTATGAATAAATAAATGTACTGTATTAAGCAAGTTAATTGACTAATTTAGATTCTTTGTAATGCAGTGAAAGGCCTGAACTGAAAACTGGCTTTGGAGATGCTGGTAAATTGGTTTCATAGTCAAAGATCTTATTTTGCATTTATAAAAATGAATTTGCCTTGTCAAGCAAATGTGCCTGTAACCTTAGGTTTAACCCTGAGCACACTGAGTTTGTTCCTCCGAGGCACTGGAAATGACTATCTTTGTCACTGGCGTCATTTGTAACTTCAGTTCCCTTCAAACCCACCTGTTGTATTGATCTCACTCCTTAGGATCAGTCGTGTCTCTAATGACCAGCTTTAATGGGGATCTACCTGGGTACTACTTGTGGGAGCCCTGCATGGGTACATTTGCTAGTGGGGTGATTCTTTCAGTGTGTGGCAAGAAAGTGGAAGGGAGATACATCCACTTGTACAATGGGCCCTGCAAAGTTGACCTCAGCTCTTCTCTCAAACCCATCTTGTCTCACTATGCCGACACTAAAAGTCTTCTTTCTAGGAATGGGTCTTATATCCTCTGCTACCTTTCCAGTGTGCTGTGCTTTGTATTCTTACCTGTCCTGAACCCTTGATTCACTTCTTTACATGGGGCTCTTCCATTCTTAAGAGTCTGAAACTTGACATAGCAACAGGGGAAGTAGTACACAGTGAGAATGGAGTATAGAAGCTTGGTACATTTTTCTGCCATCTGTTATGTACTCAGTATCTACCCAGCATCCACCCACTAACCAAAATGTAATGAATTCTCAAAGTTATAATCCCTATTAGCAGCAATAGTTTTGGCTCTCATTCAGAAAATTCTCACTGTTTAGGAAATACTGTTATATGTATGCTGAATATTTACAAACTTAATGTCATCAAATCAAATGGAATTTTCTTGAATGCAGATGGATTTGAACAGTCACTTTTCCACATTGTAGGTCCATATACTTTAATAAGCAAAAACAAAAGCTATCAGACATGATAATTTAATATATATGTTCAGCGTGTGGTGGGATTCCACAGAGATGTCAAATATATAGAGAGCTTGTTCCAAATCTTAGAACTTTTCCTCTCATTGTCGATGTATTTTCTACTTGACCAAAGAGCATCTCGAAGGTTACACTTTCTGTGATTCATCACATGCAAAAGGGCCTGCTTGCACGTTCTTGACATAAGGAACCAAGAATGTACAATTTTCAGCTATTCCCTCTCAGATAAAAAAAAAAGTAATAATAATAAAAGTTCATGAGCCTTTAAGTAAAGTTAGAGAGAAACATTGTAAAATCATTGGGTAGATGAGAAGCTATTTGTTGCTCAGGTACAGTGGCTGCCTTTGACCTGGTTTCTTCTTTATTCCCCTTGTTCTCAGATCCCATTGAAGTGTTTTTAACAGTCAGTAAAGGCTAAGTAATTACGTTTCCCAAACAGCAGTTTGCAGGTTGCAGTGCTTCACTATTGCAATGCTCTTGCATTGCCAAAGCAGGCAACTGATTTTTCTACTGTTGCTCCCCTCATTGCACAGCATGGGAATTACTGCATCTGTTGGCAGTTTCTGCCCAGCCAAATACTCAGATAAGAAGACAACATTTGGATGTCTCTGAGATCTTATCCTGAATAAAGAGAGGCTGGGCATTCAGTAGAACAACAAAACAAGATAAAGGCAGCCCAAACAGCATTATTTCCCTTCTTCTATGACTAAGGTTTCTGACCATCCAGCCTTTGCAAGTGTAAGTTAAACAAAGTTTTAATCAGGTGCAGCGCAAATGCTTTCCTGCTTATCTTGCTGATTCATCATGGGATGCTATTGCTCCATTTAGACCAATGAGCTCCTTCTTTGCTTTAATCTCAAACAGTCTCCCTGGCTCACTTCTCTAGCTATCACCTCTAAACTTTGTCTCCTCCACCTCCCCCACTATCTGCCTCCTATGGTGGGAATTTCTTAACCCTTGTTATTTGCAATTAAGCATAAATGGAAATGCACAGCACATTGAGATCATCCTGTGACACAGCAGGTAGAAAGTATCTTTCTTCTTGATTTACTGGGCCTTTTATTTTAGCTGGGTTGAAGAACAGTTTCTTAAGGCATCACAGCTCATGATTCTTTGCCTTTTAGCCATTGATTCTCATTAATAAACTGGAGACTTGCAGTTTTAAGAGCTGCAGTTTAATTACTTGATTGTTGTTTACTTTCTGTACTGAAGTATGAATTTGCTAACTTTGGGGAGGTTAAAAAGTATTTGTGTTGCTTTTTAAACTCTTCCTCATAGCATTTGTAAATTGGTAGCAATTTGTTTTGAAGAAGTAGAAGTTTATGGAACTTCTTTGTGTGCGTCTGGCATTGCAAACAGATGATTTGCAGCAGTTAAATAACGTTTTTGCAACTAAAGCATTATACAGATGAGAGCACTATCAACAATACTCATCCACTTGATGCTTAAAAGATTCCTTATGCGTTTCTAAATCAATTTCATGCATGACCTTTTTTCATCAGCAGGGTCAAGGCCTAGCTTCACACTCTTGGTAGCAAACACCATAAATGTTTCACTTCCGGGCACCACAGACAGCTGAAGGTTAAATCAAAAGAAGAAATTTAAACAATAGGTCCTGATTTGCTCACACTTAAATGCCATTTCCAATAACTCTATCAGTTTAAGCAGAAGCAAGATGGAGACCGGGAAAAATTACTGTATCAGCACCAAGGAAGTTATATTTGTTATGGCCAAACAATCTATTATAAAGAAAAGAAAAACATAGCAAGTTGGTTGTGTTATTGTCAGCTTTTAAAGATTTTGTATCTCTTTTGCTCTAAGTGGAATTCAAGCACTGAAGTGGGCTGTTGTTTCTGCTTTGTCTGCCAGTGTATCAGGAGTTTGATCACCTTCTGGAGGAGCAGTCCCCCATTGAGTCATACATTGAGTGGCTGGATTCCATGGTGGACAGATGTGTTGTAAAGGTTGGTAAGGAGTAAGGACTTGAGTCACCAATGCACTTTATGAGCTCTGTTCAGGTTATACATTATTAGCAATAACAGAAAAAGAGAAAGTGAAGCGGTTAGTAAGCAGAAGGAAAGCAGCAGTGGACAAAATGTCACCACCTTTCACACGCAATATGAGAACTGCTCACATTCAGCATCCTGGTTCACTCTGCTCTTCTCTATCCAACTCAAAAAATATTCAAGAATGGAACAGGGGCTAAGATTTTCAGTCAAATCAATACTTCAGAAGTATGGAGAGATGAGTTCAGAGTTGTTCTAACTCTGTGGTGCAAATGAAAATGATAATCTGGCTTGTCATTTTACGATTTTACTGAAAGAGATATGTAGGCCAGCTAATTCATTTACATGCACTCAAATGTAAAGAGGAATGTCTGTGTTACCATTCGCTTGAGGACAAAGTTTTTCTGTTTTTTTCAGTTGATTTGAGATAACCAGGGAAGTATTTTTGCTAGTAAAACACCTATTCATATTCACAACAATAAAAACATGAAGGAACAAAAGCTCTAATTGAAATACTAATATACATTTTCAGCATGGATCAAGCATTCTTGATTTCATGTCTAGGATTGATCGTGTAAGTCATTAGGTTAAAATAAAGACTGAGGCTTTTGGGGGCAGTTCTTTCCTCATTTATAAAGGAAAGTCAGTCTTAGAGCTGAATGGTACTTCTGCTTTCCTCTTTCCAGTAGTTGCAAGATGGCTTTCTGTGTATGTTGTTTTCTTGTTCATTTTATTTATTTATTTTTTAATTTTTAGTGTTTATTTTAATGTGAAATTAATGGTAAGTATTTTTTGAGTTTTAAAAAAGGAAGTTAGTTACATACATTATTCATCTGTATCAGATGGTGGAAATGAACATTTCTCCACGTTAGATGTATCTGTTTTCTTGCAGGTAGCTGCCAAGAGACCGGGCTCTTTGAAGAAAGTAGCTCAGCAGTTCCTTCTGATGTGGTCCTGTTTTGGCACTCGAGTGATTCGGGACATGACTTTGCACAGTGCACCCAGCTTTGGTACTTTCACTTTGTTGTAGTAATTGCATGACACAGACCAAACAAGACTAAACCATGGCTTGTGGTTTTCATGCAACCAGGGATCTTCTACAAAACAAAAAAGGCTGCTAACTCCTATGGATATTTTCCTTCAAGATCTAGCCTGGAAATCATTATTACTTATGTTTGTTGTAGCTGAAGTTATCAGTCACAGGTCAGCTGGAGGAGTCAATCATTGGAGCATTCCCTAATGAACTTCTTTGCAGAGCCAGACAGGTTACCTAAATTGCTGTGTCCATGTTGTGCTAAGACAAGTGATTTCATGCCCAAGCAAACAAAAAGCTTTCCAGTGAGGCATTTTGCTAGCTTTGCTTTTAAGGGCTATAGCTTTTTAATCTAGACTGTGCAGAGTGGACCTATTTCTGCGTCCTATAGAGACTGCCTTCCATTCTATCTAAACAACACATTGTTTAGTAGATAGAAATCATCATTCCATCCTGACTGTATTCCAGTAGAATACAGTAGAATACAACATGTTGTTTAGTAGTGAAAATGCATGCTATTTTTCTACATGGTTTCAAAAGGAGCTTTTCCTTGAATCCTGGGATAGAAACAGCATCAGTTATAAAATCGATTTAAGACCAGTGATTGAAAATAGACTGTTGTGTTATGAATGTGGACATTTGTGGTTATTTGCAACCAGAGTTTCAGTTAGGGATGTTTTTTGTACATGCATGTTTGCCAGGTTGTATTCATTGAACATTAATGATAAGTGAACTTATAAAGGCATTGAACAACTGTAAGGTTTTCTGCCACCTGTGTTGTAAAGTACTTTATGCCATTAGATGAGATTTAGATATCATCAGAAATAGGAACTCAGAGTAGAATCTGTCTTTATAATTTAATATGAAACTTCTTTCATCAGCTTTTCCCTTGTAAAGGATTTTTCCAGGAGCTATCAGTGAGTCACTATTAGACATCAGGTTAGTGAACGTTCCCAAGATGATCACAGTTTTCATCTACTAGATTCTGTTTTCAGCACCAGTATCATGGTCATTTCTATTTTGAACCTCCTCTAGGACTCATTTTCAACTTGAGTTATTGCAGCTTTTCTTTTGTTGTGGGCACAAAAATAACTGATGCTGCTTAACACAGTGTACATTCCCACAATGTTCAAAAATCCCTTTGTATGAAGGAATGGTGAATTTTGTGCTCCAGCACTTTGTGTTGCCACACATCTCTCTGTGGACATAAACCCAAATCTGTGAAATACACCAGCAGCCAACAAATGAAGAAAACACCTTATACTGGTTGTCTGTTGTTGTCTGGAAGTGATTCTCAGCTGTGATTAGTAATAGAAACATTCGTGAACTCATTATGTTTCAAGACAATGTGAAGATTGACAGTTATTCACTTGTTTGAGTTTGAATATTAGATCTGCCAAAATAACTTGCCTGTTCCCTCTCTTATAAATTTGGGTCTTGAATTTCTCATTTATGAGAACTTTGTTAACTGCTCAGTCTTATCATTTGCTTATTTTCGTCTTTATAATTCAGTGCGTGTAACTGTGTACAAATTCATGCTTCCTTTTCTATGGATGCACGTCTTTGAACATGAATTTGATATTTTATATATAACTGCAGTCAGGAAAAAAACAGTCATAACTGATGCGTTTTTCACGGGTGTTCGGTGTTATGTGGCACTGAGGGACATGGTCAGTTGGGCATGGTGGTGATGGGTTGGCGGTTGGACGTCAATTAGATGATTTTAGTGGCCTTTTCCGACCTTGATGATTCTGTGATTCTGTAATTTTATCATCAGAATTAGACCAATAACAGCTTTTAATTTGGTAGCGAAAACAGGATTTAAAAAAAAAAAAAAAAAAAAAAAAAAAAGATCTTTAATTCTTTTTTATCTGCCATCTTTCGCTACTTAGGCCAGTTACCTGCCTCAGCAGAGTTAGATTTCTGGCCAGAGGACGTGGGGAGTTGCACAATGGAAGGATTTTCTCAGCTTCTCTGTTGAAATTGTTTTTCTTATGTACAAACCACTTATAAAATAGTTGAACCGCAGTGGTCTGCAGCCTGCTAGATGGAGTTTTCTTCTGGGAGTGAGATGGCAAGCATTGGCCCAGTCCCAGTTCTAACCCTTATTTGAAGTGGGACCTTCTCAGGTCCATCTCCAGTGGAGGAAGGATGAGCTCTGAGCCTTTGGGTTTTCAGGGAGGAAACCAGACCTAAATCCTTCCCTCATCCTATCAGGGAAAAGCTTGGGCTATCCCTACCTTTTATTTCTTCAAAAATGAACCAAGAGTTATTTAGCTGCAGACAAGTTATAATAATCTGTGCTAATGCTGTTAAGCTTTCGCAGCAATGCCATTTGACTCACTTTTCATGACTTAGAGTCAAGCAAATCCCAAGAGAAAAAAACAAAACAAGCTGAAGGTAAGCAGATCAAAGCCAGAAGTCGATAACTCTTCTGTGCTTAATAAAGTTCCTTCTAGCACTTCACAATAGCACATGCATTTAGGTGAGTTCCGTGGAGAGAAATGAAGACATTGGCACACTCTTTTAAAGATTTACATTTGTATACCTTTGCTCTTAACTTAGATAAAAAGTTTTGCATTATTGTGGTATTGTAAACTTACTATATCTACCATTTTACTACATAAGTTTCAGAGGACTGATTTTTTGCTGATTTTTTTCCACTCAGATGCTCATGGCGTTATTAAGATAAGAAAGAGGGAAGTTGTAAAATCAAGCCTTAGGTGCTGAGGTCTTTATATATGCAGGACACTATATTTCTGTCTTTGAAATAGGTTATATGCAAATTTGATGAGAGAAAGTTGCAATGTCTGGCACTGGACTGGCCAGCAGAGAGCTTTGATTCTGCAAAGCTTTTACGTGTGGTGACATGGGCAGGTAGAAACAATCCTTGTCAGGATAAAGCTCCTATTTTTCCCTCTCACTTTTTCTCCCTCCCAGCTTCCCTCCCTCCTTCCTGTCTGTGCATATCAAAGGCACGGATGGTGGTGATGTTTAGGTAATGCATCCAGTGTATTAACATAACTAATTAGTAATAGAAGACATCTCACTGTTTTTGGGTTGTTTGGTTTTTTTTGCTACTTACACATAATTGTGATATCTGTTAATAACAGATGACATTTACTGTATGTTAGCTGAGTAATCATTGCCATGATTTCAGTTAACTCAATCTGAAAATTAGAGCCAAATGTTATTTATTATTATAATTGCAGTCTCTTGAATGACTTCTTCCTAAAGAGGGAAGGTTTACCAGCTACAGCTGAATCCTTTTCACTGCTTAAAGACATACTTGAAAGAGCTACACAGTTTAATGTGAAAAACAGTAGCTTGCAAACACAGAATAAATTACTGTACATTGTGCTGAATAGCTATTCACCATGTAGCTGAAATACATGCCTTGATACTGGTTTCAGTCTATAGCTTACATTACTTTTGAATCATTTGAAAATGTAAAAATATTGCATTCATTCAGCATCAACAACTTGTTTGTCTGGTGTCTTTCACGCCAATTCTGGGCTCAAAAACTCTGTACAGAGTTTAAAAATACACAGTGGGAGAAATAATAGGGGAGGAAGAGAGAATCTGAAAAGAATGACAAGGCTGCTGGGATGTTTTTAAATGCTGCATTCAGTATTGCCAACCCCAAGTCTTCAAAACAGAGCATTAGACCCCCCAAAAACAAAGACTATTTTTTTAATAGCAAATGTTGCATTCTTGTCATTTGCCTGCTAGCATTTGAGTGCTCAGGGTTCACACTTGTGAATGTTTTTATGAAACTATGAGCCACTTTCTTTTGATTTCTTATTTAAATGGAAGTGAACGAAGAGTTTGGTGAGAAACGCCAAATACCCTGAGCCTTTTACCACCACATGAAGTTTGGCAGCACTGAGGCCTGATTTTCTTACCTTGGAAATACTCACCAGCGGGAGCCACACTGAAATCAGTAAGACTTGGTTCTTAGTAATCTGGTTTTCCACTGGAGGAGCTCTGGATCAGTAACTAGGTGATCAGTCAGGTCCACTGACTTCATAATACTGCTATATTACATAGTGTTTTATTCAACAAGACTTTTAATTCAAAAGATCTCTAAAACAGAACTTCTGAAGTAATTAGGTGAGGATCTCCAGTATTTTATCCTTGCAAGGCTGGGGAAGCATGCTACCATTTTGACTTGCACAGATGTGAATGCTTTAGGTTCAAGAAGAGCCAAAGATTTCCTCCTCCTGGCAAAGGTGTTGCAATCACTTACTCCTTTTTTCTCTGCTGCCTTGACCAAGAACACAAAGGCTCACGTTTTCATCCCTGTGTGTGTGATGCTTGTATCAGTGATGGCAGAAGCCATGCAGGCGTGGAGTAAGAGAACGAAACACAAAGGCCATCAGGTCGCAAAGGAAAAGAATGTGCTCAGAGTTGCTTTGAAAGCTGAATTGCCAGCTAGAATTGTGTAAGGATATAGGGCCTTTCCAACCACTTCTGCCTTCAACAATATACTTCAGTGCAGAAGCTGGACTGGAGGTACTTATGCTTCATCATGCTAAAATCTAGTGTCCCAAGGTAAAGCTAACTTTATTCTCTTCTAACCCATCTGTTTTTGTTGCCATATGTGCTCTAGGGCGAGCTTTTCTTCACCACCCCTGACATGTATTTTTCTTTATACATTATGGAAAGCAGTTCCCTTCCCTTCTGTAAAACGAAGCTAGACAAGCATTTTTAGTAATTTCAAGTATATTGTCCATTTCCCACATCCTTCTTACTCTCCAGGCTAGTTTAAGCTTGTACTGATTTTTCTCAAGCATTGGTGACTAGAGTTATGTGCAGAATTCCAAGTGAGCTTTCACCAGTGCCTTGTGCAATAATATTAATACTTCCATTTCCACAGAGGCTTGCAACTATGTTCATTGCCAACTGCATCAGAGATTTATCAGCTAATTTATCCTCAGCTCTGTCATTTGTAATTGGGGAACTTAAAGATTATTTTTTTTCTATGAATCCCTAAGGATAGAATTTCTTACAGGGTGCTAATAAATGTTATTTCTATTACTCTAGTCCACAGCATCTCCCAGTAGTTCCTCCTAACATCATTAACAAGTTCTCCATCTGTACTCAGCTCTTACTTGAGGATTTGAAGCAGAGAGTTATCAACATAATCTCTTTTTACTGTTAAGTTTCAAGTCGTTCTTTGAGTCCATCCCCACACTTTGTTTTGTTTGTAAAAAGATAGTATCACAGAAGAGATAGTAGCACAGAAAACAGGTCAAATTTGGTATGATTCAAACTGGTAATTAGATAATGTGGTAGGAGAAGTAAGAGGAAGCAAAGCTTGGACAAAAGTCTCTCCTTAAGATATGCAGAATTGCCGGTGATGTCTCTGTGTCTGACAGATAACGTGTGTCTCATCCAGCCCATGCAATGCACTGGAGGTATATACCACCGGGAGATCTGGAAGGCTGTTCCTACCTTCCTATGGTTTAATCTCTCATTTCTTTGTCCACTGACACAGGTGCTTCAGTTTTGCTGTTGTTTTTTTTTTATACCAGAACATCACTCAGGCAACCAACTCAGGAATCTACTTCTGACAGAAACTTGTATCTGATAGTGCAGCTAATTTCACTTGCAGTGTAATTGTCTAAGTTGTTCAATTCTAACGCAGGCAAAGAAAGCTTGATATCAAGTGCCAGATCTCAGGTAGGCAGCCTTTTTAACCACACATTTGGTCGTATATGGCTGTGTAAGTACAGGAGTGGACAGTATGCTTGTCCCTAGATTTACTTTGACCTCTTTTACAGTGAGTAACCTACATACTGCAGTGGTAGTGCTATAGTGAGGCAGTTCTACTCAGTGCCTTTTGTGTTGAATCCCCCTAATTAATGAGTGTATTGAGACAGTCAATGGCTTTTCTGTTTGTTCATTTTATTACCAGGGTCTTTTCACCTTATTCACTTGATGTTTGATGACTACGTATTGTACCTGCTAGAATCACTCCATTGTCAAGAGAGAGCTAATGAGCTAATGAGGGCAATGAAAGGAGAAGGAAGCACAGGTGAGTTTGCTCTTTTATTCATCATTTGTTGTTTTATTCCACTGGATTCACTGTTTTCTAAGTAAGGTTATTTCTTTGTCCTCACCTAACCCTGTGAGTCCTACCTAGGAGTGCAATGCTATATTTTGGTTCCATTGTGATTTGAAATCTGTCATTTGCCAAGGGGCCTCCTGGTATTAATGCATTCTGAAAGAGACCTGCTTCGTGGACTGACTCTGGATGCCTAAAATGCTGTTCCTAAGCACAAACTCAGTTTTTTGAATAGAGGACCTTTTACCTCAGTTGATCTTTGCATTTCAGTGGGCCCAGCCTTGATTCTGTCTCAACCTAGTTTCACACTAAATAAATTCATTCATATCACTGGACCTAAATAAAAGGGAGAGACTGAAGAATTGAGCAAATAAATAAAATAATAATAATAATAATTTTTAAAAAGGCTAGAATTTCTGATGTATTTAAATTCTGATTGTCTGTACAGAAACAAATTCTAAGGCCTGCTCTACTTTGCACTGACATGCCAGAACAGAAGCAGACAGACATTGCCATTAGTCTCCCTGCTCAGGGATGGTCCCGATCCACACTGATCTTCCTTCTTTGCATCTTCCATTAACTTTGGAAAGCTAAATCCTTTTGTCACCGTATCTTACAGGAATAAAGGCCTAAACTGTCTACACACATATTTCTTACATGCACCTCAGGAAGAATAGCACTTTCCTATAAGAGATCTTATTAAAATAAATTCACACCGGTAATACTGAATCTTACTGAAGTGCTTCTTTCAAAGATTTAAGTGAGTCTTGGTATGGATTTCATGAAATATGTGAAGAACTTAACTGCTCACATAGTATTTTGTAAGTTTCTCTGTGTTTCCTTGACTTTACCTTTAATCATTTGTTCTTCCATTTTTCTCTCACTCTGCAGCAGAAATACGAGAAGAAATTATCCTGAGTGAACCAGCTCCTCCAACTCCCTCCCCAGTGCCGTTCTCCCCAGCTAAATCTGCCACCTCAGTGGAAGTGCCCTCTGCCCCCTCACCTGTCAGCAACCAGTCCCCAGAGTACGGTGGCATAGCAGCTACAACAGGTAGGCACGTTTGTGGCAGCTGGATCTGCTTGAAGATGGCTTTTGCGTTCAGTCACCTGAAATTGAACTCGAGGACACTATGTATCCGCTTTTGAGAGATGCGAAGCCTTCTCAAGCAGGAATCTGTTTAAACTATTGGTTATACTTTCTTAAATCCAAATACTGTGTGCAGTTTAACAGGAACTGGATCTGATGCTTGGAGTCCAGAGCCCTAACAGGAGTCCTCAGAGCTCAACAGATCAGAGTCTATCCCGTTGCTGAGGCCTTCAAGAGAACAGGCCTGTTGCTGTATTTCCAAATGGTTTTTAAATCAGTTAAATTTATCATATTTCTGGCAATGCCATGAGTTTTTTTATGAATACTTATAATCATCTTCAATGACATTAATAGGAATCAGTCTCTATGAAAAGTGTTATATACCTCAATTTTAAGGCTTGCTGAGGCGTTCAACATCTTAACTAATAATTAATACCCACTTCATACACAGTGGGTAAAATGAGAATTGGCTATCTTTTGACATATTTGAGACCCAAACATGCTTAGATATCTGCACAAGCTTTTCTTGGGAACGTTTTTGAACATTACTGGTAATTTTTAACAGTAGAAATTAGGAATTGAAGGTTTGAAGTGTGTTTCATACTGTTTTCAGCTCTGTTTCTCAGAGCTCGTGAGCTTGTTGTGTTGTGGTGGGCCCACAGACTAGAAAATCACTTCTCACAGTTATTCAGTTTGTGGGTAGACGACCAGAACACATTAAGCAGAAAAGTGATAGACCCACCTGGCTTGCTGATTAGTCTGTATTAATGGGTAGCCATCCCATGTACCCTAACATAAAACTCAGTTGTTACCTTTTGTACATGGAGAAGATGGTCCATCTGTTGTATGATCTACAGTCTGTGTTTTATTAATTCATGAAAATCAGAAAGGCAGAAATATGAATGGCTTTCAGAAGACATTCTAGGCAGTAAAATACCAGCTTTGCTGCTCCTTGGTGCAATGGGTTTATAATCAGAATGCGGAAGCTATCACTTGTGATCACTTCTCACTGTCGAAGGCTATACTACATTTAGGAGGGAAATAGATTGATATCACCTCCAGAACAGTTAGACAATAAAGCAGCTTGATTCCTAAACATGTTAGGTGATCAGATCTGCTTTGGACCAGGCAGTGCTGGAGGTGGTGTATATGTTTGAGTCTTGAAATGCCAATTTTGTGAGTAACTTGGTCTGTACATGTTATGACCCTATTAGAACATTGTGATGTTGTATCCAGAAATTACAGGGATGCAGAATTCTACCTTAGAAGTAAAAGACTGAAAAGTTGGGAACTATGTGCTCTCCAGTGGCATTGACAGGGGTGGAAAGCTGAGGGACTTTTTTCTTAGGCTACAGAGACTGTAACTCTATATGGATATCTTAACTATTAACCCAAAGTTTATTCTATATTTAAACAATAGCCTATATGTCATCTGTATGAGCTTCCACCTTCCATGCCTTATGTAGCCTCAGATCCAGGCAGGCCTAGAAACTGCATGAATCTTATGTATTTCTCCTGAATCCCACCTGTAATCATAAAGTAAAATCATGGAACGGACTCACACAGACATTACAAATGTTATTCCTTTTTGGTTTTGTGTTGCATCTTGTTTTTTTTCTTATAGCCTATTTTATCTTCTGTCTCTCTCTTTTGGTTGCCCTGGCAAGGCCAAGGTCTGCTGATGTGAAGTTTGAAGCCAGAAAAAGAATTACTTGGGTGCAATGGTTGAAGGACCTACTGCCACAATACAGACAGTAGAACTTGATGTAATTATTCCCATAGCAGAACCTCTTAGGCAAGAAAACTATTTCTAATCATTTTAGCTCTGGTTTTTTTCAAGCTTCTTACTTTTTAGGTTATTCAAAAACCTTCAGTTGAATTGTATTTTATTCTTGTAATCTTATGCTGTCTAATTTTTGCCAGCAGAAAGTCATTTTTGCCTAGAACAAGCCAAATTTGTCAGTGCAAACAGACATCTGGTTAAGATTAAATACAAGTATATGGATATTTCCCAGACCTAATTTGGACAACTAGCAATACCTTCATTTCCCATATGCATTATGTAGATGAACTGATCACCTTTTCAGTTTGCTAACCATTGCACAGTGGGATGCAAGATCCATTCGTATAAAGTAATACAACCATGTTTCAACTATTGAAAATTGATGTAGTTTAAAATGTCAGTGCTGAAGATGTAACATATATATATATATATATATATACATATAATCAAAATGTTACATATACAGATTTTTTTGGAATTGGTATGTAGAATATTTTGGGACAGGAACCTCTGGTCAGGATAAACATATTTAAATGACATTCTATTGATTTACTTAAAGAGCTTTCATAAGGCAAATATAAAACTCTGAAAATGCTTTGTACACATTGAGAACTGGTCCCATTGGCTACCACTAGTTTTATTTCTCCAATTTAAAGTATCATTAACTTTTCCTTTTCTTATGACATTAGCAATAAAAGTTAACTATTAAACTTGCATTTTAACCTTTTGCATTCACTCAACGGTCAGCACAAGAGACAGCAAACTAAACTTTGCCATTACATGGTACTAAGCAAAAGAAAGGTAAATTCTCTGTGTAGCATTCTGTGTTAGAACATCTGGCATGGCTTAGCTAGCATTTTATTTAAAACTTTGGGTTAAATTACTAGACATTTAAAAGGATAATTGGTCTCTATCCGTTCTAAATTACAAAGGCCAGATTAATGATTATTCAAACTGCAGCAATATTGTCATAAAAATGATAGCTATATGGCTGACTATGCTATTCTCTCTCAAAGCTCCTTTGAAAGCTGTGATTACTCATTTGCTAATGCAATGTTATTTGGACAGCCTGAAATGAATTCTGAATTGCTGCTACTTTCTAACACATTAGTAAACTGATGTTTGCAGTTTACTGTTTAGTTTCATGAAATACATGTCTGAAATAAGTCTTCAGGTTATCAGCTCTCATTTTAGGTAAGTGTTTTTCAGGTCTGTGCTAGGTATTTATTTTTGGGGATCTTCTCAAATCAAGGAGATAACTTGCACAGAGCTATCAGCTCTCATATTTGTGTTTGAGTACAACGACCCTGTGTTTCTGCAGAGTTCCAGTTCCTGAACTCAAGCAAATATATGAGAACATCAAGAGTAAGAGTTTAATTCTAACAACTGTGGAGTGAAAAACTCAACTCCCAATTTCAACAGGCAGATTTTTCCTTCCCAGTGGTTTTGTTGTTGTTGTTTTCTACATTAAGAATAATTTGTTGTGTGGAGGCAGAATGGAGGTCTGACTTGTGACTGTTGACTGGGAGTTGACATTAGTGCTTGCTATCAGATGTAATACACAGAGAAGTGAATACTTTGCTTGTAGCTGGGTGATCACTTACTCCAGCATACAGCAAATATAAAATACAGCACAATGAAGCAGCTTTTGGTTCTTTTTGCACTGGTATGCATGAAGGCACCAGTGACAACAGTCACTGTTAGCAGTCCCATTTATACTCAATTCTCCTAAATATCACATAGCCTATTAGTTAGCATCCTCAAAATCAAATTTATCTTTAAAAGAGAAAAGAAAAAGAAGTGATAATAAATGAACTTCCATATTTTAATCAAACACTGAATGTTCAGAACACAAAGCAGAACAAATTGTTGCTCAACCGCTATTGTTTTTCCTTATTTCAGAATGTGGCTCAGTTGGGTTCAGTTGTATCTAAAAGAGACTTCACCTCCTGGAGTTCAGTTCTGTGGCCAGCTGGGGAAATGAACTGTATAGCCCTGGGATGTAGATGAGTGTTAGAAAGCTAAATAGGAAAATCTATGACTACTCCCATTCCTTCTTATCCACCCACCATAATGTTGGCAGTATTCTGATAGACCTCATATATATCTGTACACAAAATCTCAAAACCTATCGCTGTCTTCTGTCCTCTTCCTCTTTGTAACTAGATCACACTGAAAACAGTGTGGAAATGGTGAAGGAAAATTCCATTTTCCTTCTGAAGACAAAGAGAATGGAGGCAACAGTAGATTTCCAGCACTATCATGAGAAGATTGTATGATCAGCTTTCTGATTAAGTAAATCTTAATAAAGATTTACTATGTAAATCCAGGGTAAAGCTCAGCATACGTTCACTTCTAATTCACAACCTCCAAAAGAAACTGAGTATTTGTGTTCAAGAGGCATCTGGATGAGGTGCTATCAGATATGTTTTAGTAGATTGGGTAGTAATGGTGATAGAAGGATGGTTGGAATCGATAATCTTGTAGGTCCTTTCCAACCTTGTGATTCTGTGATTCTATTTCATAGAACAGCTGTGCGAAGTACAGTCTGATAGTACCTGGGACAAACTGTGGTTGGGATAATTATAAAAAGATATTCTTCCAGTGCAAGACCTATTCCTCGTTTTTATATTGTCTGGAAGGGCACAATCTGTGTTATACTCTAAACACTGAGTTTAGAATTGAACAGAGATAGCTTCCAGTTAGACTGGAATGCCAAGAGCAGCCACATCCTTTCTTCCAAGGAGCAGACTTCCCACTGGGAGTACAAGAAACAACTTGTCCTGAACTGACTCATTTTCCTCAGACTGAGATAAGATCACTAGAATTTTTCACAATGGCTGTGGCCAAACAAATTAACTATACGTGGTAAAATGTGGAGGATCTTTTGGCCGTGTTATAGCTGATTATTAGAGCTAGGAAGGTCATGAGTTCCTTGACTCAGAGGGCGAGCTGAAGTAAAAAGTGAGGACAGAACGGTATTTTTATCTAAAAGTTAAGTGTTTGGTTTTCTTTTGATGATTTTTTTTTTCCTTTCTTTTCTTGCTTTTCTCTTTATTTATTTTATTTTATTTTATTTTATTTTATTTTATTTTATTTTTTCCTGTGTGTTGTGTAATTTTGAGTTTAGCCCCGTTTTGAAACCAAGTTTCAGATTTCATTTTGGACAGCAACGTGAGGAAAATATGTTGACCTTTTGAAATTGAAACATTTCACTAAAATTACCCACAGACAAGTTGTTGAAATTTTCGAATTAGTTTTTCTTTTGTTTTCAAATGAAACTATTTTGTGACTGTAGAAATAGCTTTGGCTGCTTCCTCTTAAGCTATATTTTCTAGTGAAGGCAGACTTCCTTAAACACTTTTCCTCAGCTCAAGGAAGCATGACTGCTGATGACCACAGTAGCCGTGCCTCCTCGTATGCCTCCTCTTTAGTCTCAGGGATCTCAATCGTTCTTAATGGGTGGAGGCGAAAGCCTGAAAAGTCAAAAATCAGTGACAGAAAATGCAGATGTGAAAACAGACCTACCAAATATATCCTTGGCCATAACACATACAAAGATGTCTCTAATACAACAGCCCCAGTTCACATCGTGCCTTACGAAGCTCAGAATGTCTTTGGTCAGACTCTGAATTTCCCATTGCAAAAAAATTACTGTTTTGCTAAGTAAAATCACATGCAGATTTTCTTCAGAAAGCTGCGCACATCTGAGATAGTTTTTTCATTCCCTAAAACAAATGGAGTAGACATGGGCCTGGGTAATACATTTCCCTCTTGGAATTAGGCCCTTTCATACTACAGGAAGTCCCAGAATCCACAGTGAATAAACAAGTCACCTCCTGCAATTCCTTTTAGCTAGTGAAAAAGAGTCGAGAGGGCCTGGACACCCCGAACTAGTGTTCAGATTGGGTTAAATTCAGTGTTCTGGTCCTCATTTGCAGAGTAATCTCAGCCAGTATGGTCATGACCTCCAGCAAGAGCTGTGTTATACTGGAACAATGGATCTGTCAGCCTCCTGAGTGAAAGGGGTGTGTGCAAAGGACAAAGGTTTCTCAGCAGCTGGTTCATGAATCTGGAGTTCTTGCCTGGAAGGGGTCAGGATGATTAAAAAACTCAGCATCTTCCGAGCAAAATGGAAAATCCACTTCTTCACTTCGGTCTTCCCACATGTGAAAAAAAAATAAATAAATAAGTCATTCCCTGTCAGAAGAAACATTATTTACAGGAGGAAAATGGCTATTCTGTATGTCTGTATCATTTTTATAATTACCACTGTGTTTCCACTACCAAGGCTGGTACCTGGTTAGATGGATTAGGAGAGAAACTTCAAAAGTGTTCAAGAAGTTTTCTTGTGTAACACTCTTCTTCTTCCAGTCTTTCATTGTTCTAGTTGTACGTTCTGTTTCTCTCCAGACCTGATTAGCTGTGAGCTAAACAGGCCAGAAGCTCATTGCATGTGAGAGGGACCACCAAGGGTTGGTGCGTTGTGTTTATGAAATGCTAGCACCGGTGTTCCTCTATTACTAAGTCCTACCCAAGTTTTTCTGAGCTCACAGCCTCAAGTTATAACACCAGCCTGAAAGTCCACAATTTGAAATGTTCCAGATATGTCTCTGATAATTTCTGCTTTTATTTATGCATCAGACATGACTGTTTTGTTCACTTTGCTGGATGCTGTTTCCAGTATCAGTGCTTAATAGTTTACTTTCCAGTAGCTGTTTCAAAGCATAATGCCTCTATGAATTACAGACTATCTTATCTGTGTTTCTCTAATGCCTGTTTGTCTGTAGGGGCTATGCAATCCTACACGTGGTCACTCACCTACACCGTGACAACAGCTGCTGGGTCTCCGGCTGAAAATTCCCAACAGCTGCCCTGCATGAGAAGTCCACACGTACCGTCATCATCTGTCACACATCGGATACCTGTTTATCCCCACAGAGAAGAACACGGGTGAGTGTCTTGTTTGTTTTGTGTGCTATTTTGGGTGAACCTAAGCTTATGGTTTTTGAAAATGCAGTGAAATCTGTTTCTTGGTATAGTAAGTCCGCATTGCAAAGATACTGGTATCATTATTCTTTGGCTGTTGTACGGTTACTATTTGATTTATCATCTTACTAAATCCTTATTAAAGTCCAAAATTTGGTAGGCCTAGAAAATACTTGATAAAAGGGAAGGCTTTGATAGCTTTCTCCCTATCTCTAATTCCTTCTCTCACAAGCCATGTTTTATCTCAAAGGTTATATATGTCCAAAAAACTAACCTCCCACACCATGTCTCTGAGAAGACTCTCCTCTTCTGCTCAGCACACCCGGTAGCACATCTGAAGCACCAGATCCAGTTCTCTTTCCCTCTATTCTCATTCTCTATTCTCTGTTCTCAAGAAGAAGAGGCTCAGGGAGAGTCTTATGACTGTGTATAAACACCCAATGAAGGATGGATACAGAAGATGGATACAGATTCTTCTCAGTGGTATCCAATGACAGCACAAAAGGCAATGGGCACAAACTGAAATTATAGAAGAAATTCTGTTTGAACTTAAAAATAATAACAGTAATAATACAACAGACAACTTGTTTCACTGCAAGTGTGATCAAACACTGGAGCAAGTTGTATGGAGAGGCTACGGAGTCTCCATCCTTGCTGATATTCAGAACTCACATGGGCACAGTCCTTGGCATCCTTGTGCAAGGAGTTTACACTACACAATCTCCAGGGGTCCCTTCCAGCCTCAGTGAGTAGATGATTCTATGACTGTTGTTAGGCCTGCAAATCAAAAATTCCTAAAGTATGGGAAAATGGCCACATTTTCAACATTATATCCTAATCTCATCTCCATCACCAAAATGTGCTCAAGGCACTCAATTAAAATAGTTACAGCAGGAATTTCTTTAGCATTAGTTGATCTTGGAAAACTTCAGAAGATCAGATAAAGTCTCTGCTCTTTTCACAAAACTTCTGTGCCTTCCTCATGTGAGCGAATGTGTAACTCATAGATATCCAAAACTAAATATAATCAGAGAATAATCAATGGAAAAGGGCCTCAGGAATACAGCAAGTTTAGCAAGAGCCCAGATGCTGACATAAAACAAGAAGTTCAAAAAATGTCACTGATTTTCTCAGTCTAATTTCATACTCACAATATTTGCAGAAGCGCTTTCCAGTGTGAAAGACTGCATAGTGTTTGTAAGGATAGTAGCAGATTAGTTTGGACGCTCTGTCTCCTTCCCTCATGGATGTGAGAAGGTTTGGATTTATGTCTGAATGGCACTGCTGTGCCCCTTCTGGATAAACCTTGGATATCGAGCAATATGATTGAACATTTCCTGATCTTCTTCACTATATAGTAGTACTATGAAGTTTTTCCTAATCATTACATATGCTTATTTTGAATCTGCTACAAAATCAGCATATTGATACATCAGTTTTTATGCTTCAGGTCTAACGTGACATGCTAGTAGAAACATGTTTCTGTATAAATGTCTGCACAGAAATCCTTTAATGACCTCACCCATGAAGTTTTGAAGCCCAAGACTCATTACAGTTCTTTTAGAAGACACTGATTCAAAGAGAACTTGTTTAAAGAACCATATCTTCAGAGAGGAGAAAAAATAAGAATACAGTATACCTTATATGCAAGATTCAAACAGTTGGCTGCCCTGGGAAGAAGCAGAGAGAGATCAAAGTCTGCATTGAGATTTCAAGGTTTCTGGAGAAGAGACAAATGGAGTGAACAGCTGTTCACTCAAAGACTGAGCCTCACTCCCATGCAGAGAGGCAGGCAGAGAGCATAAGCTGTATGCTGACCATTTCCCCTTTGCAGGTGAATTTCACAGAAAATGCAGATTTTTAACCACCCAGCATACCTGAGAGTATTCTAACAATCATTCCACTGGGGTTACTTCCAATTTTTGCACACTAAAGATGACCTCCTTTGTGAAATATAAAACCTCCAGAGCATCTTGAGATGAGAGTACCTAAAAGATCACAGCAATTCATACAGAGGTATTCCACAGAGTGAAGATGTTTTAAGAACTGAGGACTTGGAATGATATAAAGCCCTCCTAGCTCCCAAGAAAGATAAATATAGACTGCTGAATTGATTTATACAAGTATTTTTTCTGTATTTCTGGCTGGTTATAGAGGATATAATATAAATTCAATGGTAAAAACTTCTCCTTGAAAAATAAAAGCAAGTAATTAAGGCTAACTGCACATTAACAGACAGGAAGAAAGGGCTAAATGATCTCCTTTTCTTTATTAAAAAAAAAAAAATCACAAATAATACTAGCGTAGATTTTTGGAAATGAAGGAGAGCACAATTTTCATAACCTACTTTAAGTCACCCTGGTAAACCTTCAGTTGTACTCTCCACATGTATACGGTATCTGGATGGTAAACAGATCTATAGTATTAATAGAAAAAAAATATCTTCATACCTAGTTGGAATGTTCCTTGTTCTGTTTCATGTCCATCGCTTCTCAGCCCATCACTGCACACCTTCTAGAAGAGTCTGGCTCAGTCTGCACTGTACCCTCCTGATGGACAGTTGAAGATCATTCCTTTGCCTCTCTTTTTAAGACTGGAGAAACCAAGTTCTCTTCTAGAAAATCACATGCTCCAGTCCCCTATCTGTCTTGATGGCCTCCATTAGTCTCACTTCATTGTGCCAATGTTCTTTTCATAGCTGAGAATCTAAAACAGGCCTCAGTACTTCAGATGAGGTCCCTTATGTGCTAAATACAAGGGAATAATCATATTTAGGCCTGCTGTCTACACTACTGCTAGTACAGTAAGGTAGTTAGTTGTCTCTCTTCATTGCCAAGGCACAGTGGTGATTCACATTCAACTTTTTGGCCACCAGAACTTGCGGGCAATTTTCAGTTAAGCTAATTTCTTTCCCAGTGGCCCCAACCTACACCACTACCAGAGTAATGCAGGATATTCCATCATTCCCTGTATTGTACAAATGATCGACTGAATATTTTTTTAATGGATCATATCCATATCTGCTAAACTCTAGAGTTACTGACATTTTCTATCTGGACTTCCCCTAAGACACCCCATCTGTGTAATGTCTCTGTTACTCAGTGACCATTGGTGAAGTTCAGAAGTGACTGTAAGAGATGGTACTTGGCAGAATTTATTTCTTACTATTAATTCCCAGGGGCACTTTCTTCTGAGAGAGATGTAGGGTTTCTTAGCCAAGCACTCTCAGATAGCCAGGACCTGGCTTTAGATAGGAATCCAAGGGTCCTCTAGACTATAGGGGAGACCAGCTAGATGAATCTTCTCTTGAACCAGAAAAAGCTGCACTGTGAAGTGTCTCACAGTGCCTTATGAGACTGCCAAAAATATCTGTTGTGGATTTGTCAATTGCATTGGAGGAATTAACACATGAGATGTCTGCCTTCTGTTATGTGGGACAGCTCTGTGACACAGTCGTTTCTCTCTTCCCCAACTCTCCAGAGAGCCTATCAAAATCCTCCATTATGAACATCAGCTTGTCTGAGATAGATTATAGAAACCACTATTGTTTACAGCTAAACAGCAGTGAATAGAAGAGCAAGAGGTAAATATTCAACAGTGAATATAGAGTCAGGAGTATATGTCTAGAAAATATTTTTCAGAAGACTACTCAGCTCTCATTGTGAAGCTGTCTGGTTTGACTGGTGTAAGACTGGACATGGAATCTGTAGAACACCATTTTAAGATCAAAAGAATAACAAAAGGTTTTTAAACTTCACCCAGTGTAACAATTATACTGAACTTCACGGGGAAAATAAAGGGTAAAATCCATACAAATAACTTTCTTCCACCTCCCACAGTGACTTGGCTGCCCTTTGTTTTGTTTATTGCTATTTCATTTTGATCTAGCATATATTTTAAGGGCCCTTAAACTTCTGTGCTGAATTAGTATCAGGTGTTCACAAGGCTACACAGAGTTGCAGAGGATGCAGAAAATGTAAATTCATCTTCTGCTAATGAATGATGCACATAGTGGTGATCTACAAGCACTGGCCCTGTAGTGCCTTATAGCTAAGGAAACTGCTCTCTCCTTTACCTTGGCTTTTCCAAGTTTGTAAGGATAAAAGAAAGTAGGCAGGTTCTCCAACCTCAAATGCCATCCTGTCCTCCAGTCAGCTGCGCTAAAGCTGTTTATTGTATGTATGCTTCAGATGCAAACAAACACATCTCTCTCCTCCCCCTTCCTCCCTTCCCCCCCCCCCAGTGTGACTGCAGAGCAAAGAGATGGCTGAACTCCACAGTGCAGTTCTTTAAGTCAATTATTACCACACCTAGTAATTTACTAGGAACGTGGCAATGGGATAATAATGAAAGGGAGAAAGTGCACAAATGAGCATGCAAGGTAAAACTTGTCACAGAAACATCCTGAGTCTCTCAATTTGTTGTTGTGTTGAACTTCTCACTAAGTAGGAGCAGCTTCCCAGCTGATCTCAGAAATATACATATATATACATATATATGTATATATATAAAGGTTACTTTAGAAATCATTCGCTACGCAAAAAAGTGCTACTGTATGTCACATGGAAGTTACTGAATTATTAGTGGGAATATAATGATTATGCCTACTAAACAGTGTTTTTAATTGAATTTTAGATACACAGGAAGTTACAACTATGGTAGCTATAGCAATCAGCACCCCCATCCAATGCAGAGTCAGTACCCATCTTTACCACATGATACTGCTATTTCTGGACCACTTCATTACTCCGCTTACCACAGAAGCTCTTCACAGGTAAGTTGGATTTCTTTCTTGAAAATGCTTGCTACAACATTTTAAGCAGGAGGGGATGTCTTTGGGGTATTCCACACACATAGAGCCCTTTGTGCTTCATCTGCTAGAAATTTCTGTAAGTCTAGTAGGGAGCACCATGTTTAACTACAGTCAGACCAATTGCAAAGATATGAATTTGGCAGAGCTTTGGACTAGACGACATGAAACATGCATCTCATTCTGGTCTCTGACATCAACCTACCAGATGATCTCAAGAAGTAATTCCTTCTTTATGCCTTATTTTCCCAGTCTCTAAGATAAGAATAATGGTAGTAATCTCCTTCTTAAAGCTTTTTAACATTAGCTAGGAAGACTGTCCTGTGAAAACCCAGTATGCTCATTTGGGCCAGCTCAACAATGGCTCTCTAGTTGATGGAAGAAATAATTCTACAGCTTCTCACCCATTTGTGTAGCAGCCAAAGAGAACACATCAGGTGTGAGGGTTTAACAAGTTTTATCTTTAATGGAAACAGTGAATAAATGTTTAAGCACAGTGTACTGTAATAGTTTTGTATGTATTGTTTTTTTACTACAGGCCATATCCTGTTATCAAGAGATTTTTTTCTAGGGCACATCACTTTTTGACTTAAATTTTCTCATGAATCTTCTTTACTCTCTTATCCTTTACTGGAGAAAACCTACATAAGTGGTAGTTCTGAAATGACCTCTCAGGCAGTGAATCTGTTGGTAAAATGGAGAATTAGGCTTTTATTGTTTAGAAATGTTATCACCCTTACAAGGAGTGTCTTTCATACCTTCTATTTGTGACACTGACATAGACAGCACAAGTTCAGCAAGAAATAAATTAAGCAAAGCAAGATTGATACATTTGTAGTTTCCTCATGTCCTGGTTAATATGCCCTATAGAAATAGCAACATACATTAAAATCACGTTTTTGTTTTTCATTCTGTAATAAGCTGTCTCTACAAGTACAGATGTCTGATAATTTTTTCCTCTCCAACTAGCCCTTCAGTTGTCCTGGATGCACATGAAGAACAGTTGTCCTTTAATGATTACATTTGAGAACAACATTATTTCAACATCATTTCTTTTTCATGCTACTTGTAAACTGAGATGCACTCTCATAGCAGGATAAGGCTAACAAGACCCTATAAATGTGCTCATTCTTTGTTGAAAGATATAAACTGGAAAACAAACAAACAAACAAAACTTTAAAAGAATCTTAAACAATCTTACATTAAAACAAAACAAACTAAATGAGCTTCTGTAAAATGCTTTCACTGACAATAAATGTATATAAATGAAAAGTGCTGTTGCCCACAAAGCCTAAAAGGGTGTTATGGAACTATATTTCTTCTAGAGCACTTCCTAAGTAGAACCTGGGGTTGTAGGAAGACTCATGAATTTGCAAAATCAAAATACAGGGATCCAAATTTGCAGTGAATATGTAAACAGCTGCCACTGTATTCAAACCCAAGGAGATGAAGCGTGTATTGCTGTGGTAATATAATCAGCCAAGAAGTGAAGGCATTGACCATCTCTCTTCAAAAGAATTCTTTGTTATAATTTACATTCAGTTCAAATATAGAACTCTGTCTCAGCTTTAGCTCTTTAAGATAGTGTCAACAGATTAATTCCTAAGAAAAAATCTGTGTGGGGGGTAAGTTCTCCTCTGCAAACATGGAATCAGAGAGAGCCCTTGTCCTAGAGAACGCTCAGAGTTGAAACAGACAAGATGTAAAAGAGGTGGCTTTTAGGTTACAGCTATAAATTACTGCTTTGGTTTGGAAGAATACCATGTCTATCCAACCACTTTCTGTGGAAGACAGCAATGTAATCTGGGTTTTATCAGGCCACTTATTTTAGGGCTATTTTCCAGCCCAAAGCAATATTCATAAAGAAAGAGTTGTGTTTGACGTTTTTGTTTGTTCCTTTCATGTAACTTTAAGATGGATCACTTCACATATAAAATTTACAGACAACCACCAGAACAAATGGAATTAGAGCAAAAAAGATGGAGGGAATAGCTTTCTTTTGATGGAAGTGGGGAGTACTGAACTTTGGGGAAGGAAGAAGGGAGTGAAGTGACCCTTTAAACTGGAATTGCCAAGATATAGCATATTGATCTTCACACACAGAGTTATATGATAGTTGCATTGTGTACATTTTGGGTTACCCATTATGGTTTTGTCAGTGGAATCCTTACAGTGGGGCTGTGAGGGGGAAGAAGTCAGACAGCTGTAGATTTTATACTGCATACAGCTCTTGGAGAGCGTAGGTGATTGTCCCAAGACAAGTCTATCCTACCTGAAAAGCATGTTGTCCATGTTAGTGAGAGACTCTTGGATAATTTGAATCCACTAGTATTGAAGGATATGAAACAATGGTATTTGATAAGGCTGATACGGCTGAGACGCTGTGCATCACCTCCTCCCATAACTGACTGGTGAAAGCTCATGAGGATATTGTTATCTCTCACCTCTGAAGCATTCATTCCTGGAGCTTACTTTGGCTTGTAGAGCAATGTGATGTGTACTTACGACAAATGCAGGTTTTATTAAATAGCTCTCAGACAGATCAGTGACTTCTCAGAGGGAAGTAAATGTTCTGATGCAGTAATTTCTGCAGCTACTAACCCAGCAGGAACCTAAAAATGTCTCTTTCTGGCGATGCAGGCTGACTAGTTCCCACTGCTGGCTAAGAGTCTTTTTGTTGACAGGGACAGTCTGTTCAAACCTTGGTCTTTATCCGAATATTTTTTTTTCTTTCATCAGCATCTGTGATTAGTTCTCAGAACAGTTGTTTCCTTGTAACTCCAGGCCCGACTGCTCATTTCTTGACTTGGCTTACTGGCCAAGAGCCAGGCACACAAATAGAAAAGAGGTCTACGGATTGATTTGGTACTACCTAGTTCTCTAAGCAACAGTGCTGGAGTGAATATAATCACATTATGTAAACTCCATCATTATTTAGGAGTCTGTGTAATGTGTGTACATAAACAGAACTACTGACTTGATGTTTCATTTAGTTCACTTGCCATGAGTTTTAGGTGAACAGATGCCAGCGTATAAAAAAGATGAGTTTGTCTAAAAGCCTCTGAGTGTTCCTATCAGCCTCTGTCAAGCGTAGCAGAGAGGTACTCGCTTCAGAGGTAACCCCTTCACAATGCCACCATCTAATCCGCCTCCGCAATCTGCATTTGGATGGCTTTTGATCACAGCTTTTGTCTGCAGATTTCACCCTGACTGAACAGGATTTGATCCTTTCAAGCTATCCGTAAATATTGCAATTCATACAATTCCACTTCTTCCTTAGACATAAATTAATTAGCACTGCAGTCATTTTTTCTCTGTAAATCACAAGGATAACACTCATAGTAGGAAGAGTAATGAATGAGAGAAATCTGCAGCAGGATGTTTTTATACTTCAATATACCTGGTAACAGGTAAAGATGCCTGTCATATGAATGTGTATCACTGTAAATGCAGTGCAGTATACAGCAAAAAATATGGTATCTATGTTAGTACCCTAATGCATGGCTATAGTGAATCATAATGTAGGTCCATTTATCCAGGTCCTATATCTGGCTATGGCCAGAAGCAAATGTGTGGAGGAAAATCATTAGTGAAACGATAGGTAGAGACTGGTCCTTTTACCAGCATAGCCACACTGTGCTGACTTAGGGATGCCCTGAGTAGGAAGCAGCAGCCAGACTGTTGTATTTTCAAGCCAATTATTCTACATTAAACTCTTGGAGTTTCTTTTTTGTACTCAGAGACTCCTAACAACTGGCTGCATGAAGCATGTATTCTGTTTTAATTTTTAACCTGCTCTCTGCATTGGATTGCCTATATTTTGATGAGAATGTTGAGAAATAGGCAATATTCCGTCTCTCTTTGCTTACTCTTACCATTGGAGATGTTATAGATCTCCATCATTCCTCCCACTTCCTTCCTCCATCTCTTTTCCAGACTTAAGAGTTATCATCTGCATAGATTGTGGTGGATGCTCTGCGTGTGGGAATAATACAAGGATGGCACGTGGAGGGGGAAAAGGGAAAGCTCTACCCAGCACATAAACAGTATAAGCTTATGACTATACCAATGCAGTCAAAATGATGAACCCTCCCCAGCTAAACCATTCTGTCATCCAATACTGAGTAATGACAGAAAGACAAAAAGATCCCACCCATGCAACACGAATTATTGTTCCTAACTCTATGGTTTCACAACAGTCTTGAGATTATTAAAATGCAGTTGAAGTAATTATGTATTGAATACAACAGGGAACATGTCTAATTTTTAAATACTAACAAACGAGGTTTTCATGAGGCTCCAAATGCCGCTCCCAAAAGCACCAAGGTCATTTGGAGTGTCTTGAAAACGTCACCCAACCTATCTGACACAGAGAGATTTACTAAGCTTCGTTTTTGGAGCAAAGGCTCAAATACCAAGTTGTAAAGATCAAACTGATCAACAGCTCCAATGCTGCTATTTTTTATCACATCTTCATGAAGTTAATTCACAACCAGCCCTTCACTATAGCTATCATTCCTGGTATGAGTTATTTGCAAATCTTCAAGTAGTGGCCAACACAGAATACTAATGTACAGCATTCTGCAAAAACGTGAGCGAATGCACTGTAAAGTCAGAGCCACATTCATAAGGAAAATATTTTGCTGTTTGGACAGAGACAACTTTCACCTCCATGCATAATCAGTCAGTGAGCTGAGGATACGAATAAGGAGATTATTCTCCATCCCCACACATTAGGAATTCAATCTTCACTTCTTGGTAGGACATATTTAATGTAGTATTATCTAAAATAATAATAAAAGACATTGAATTAATTTTTTCATTCTTAGGCAAGGCCTTAACAATAATCTTCTTAAAGCGTCCCAGACTTAAAGAGCTTCTTGTCTAGGTCTGAGGCAGCAGTTGCAGCAAGTGTGAGTTAGCCCAGAAAATGGTAATTTCCTGTCAAGAGCCCTCCAACAAATGTCGCTTTTATATCTGGCAAAGATCACTAGGCCCCAGTGTTTTGAGTTCAGCATGCTTAAGCACTCTTCATTAAACCGGATGTAGAGTGTGAAAGGTGATTCAGGCAGCATGGGCAGGCATCCGCCCAGATGGCGATGCTTTGGACACTCCAACAAGGCTGAATAGATGCTTCATTGGGTGAGTTAATAGTCAGGCAGGGGCCAATGAGTACTTTAAAAATATTGTCTTTCAATAGTCTCTTCACTGTAAGGAAAAAGAAGCCACTGACTCATTTGCGATTAGCTGACCTACCATTACAAAACTTTCCATCTTGCATTCAGTCATAACAGAATTTATTGTAAAATACTAGATATTTAGAGTCCACGTTATTTTCAAGCAATTATTCCTTTTACATTCATGACACATTCATAAACACAGCTGCATCGGGTGAGCCCGATGAGGGGGAAAAGCAGAGTACTGTATCCTGTCCCCTTATGCACAGCCATTAGCTCTGCCTTCTAGAAGCCTCAGCATGGTCTCTTGACTGCAAATAGGAAGGGGATTATCTTTCCTTTCAGTGCATCCTGAAGTTCATTCAGGGAGCCAAGGTTTCGATCCCAAAACAGCACAGTTTTTGTGCATCCAAGCTACCTAGAAGACATGAGGTTGCTTCCCCACATAAAGTCATGTACAACTAGGAGATCCAGGACATCCTCACCATTCATTTTGTTTGCTTTGCAGATATATTGAAGTTTCACAGTCTACAAAATATAAGCAAATACAAGTGTTGGGTTTTCAGCCCCCCAGTAATAGATCCTGGTCTTGGCTCCTACCATCTTCCATCTCAAAACATTTTGTACGCAGTTGAACATTTCCCAGCATACGAGATCTGCCAGGAAAGCAGCATATGGAGTCAACAGCTATGAAAAAGGGACTTTTATTTAATGCAGGTCAAGCTAATACACCAGTATAACCTAATAACTAACGAGCTACAGGAGGAAGGAAAGAGCCATCTTCTAAGGATCACTCATCTGTAGTACTAAATATTTAGGTTTCACAAATCGAGGTTTGATAAACTCTCCTGGTGGCTGCAGACAGAACACAGATGACTCACTGTTGTTAGATGCCTGGCTTTTTGACAGCTAACGTTAGGTGAGACAAATTGGACTCTAAAGCTATAGCAAATGATGCGGCAACTTGTTCTCTCTGAATTTGTTATGGCAGAAGCTTTGCTCACCAAGATGTTCAGATGAAGGCACACAGCAGGCATAAGCAGAAAGTGACTTCTACATTTTGCCTGTTTGTGTCTGCATTCTAAATCCATTAACTGTTTTTCCAGGAGATAAAATAGGAAAATCACTCAACTTTTTCTGGAACCTTATGCTTACTTAGAATACTTGCAAGTTGGTTGTTTCTTGACAGAGTGTCTTTATTATAATGAGTTCAAAAAGAGAACCAGGATTCTAAATTCAAATCTCATTAGGTCAAACCACAAGGCTTGAGTTTCATTGTTGCCGGGTACTTGCAAGTCTTCTCTTGTGCAGAAGGTTCTAAAAGCTCAAGAAGTCTGAAAAATGATTCATCTGGAAAGGAATATAAAGATTTCTGCAGTCAGTGCCTAAGCTCTGTCAAGTTTTTCTACTGAAAAATCTCCCAGTGGGGTGAAGGTGGAAATTTAGATGATCTTGTACAGACATTTGGACAGCGTTGCCATACAGCTTATTCTGGTAGCTGTATTAGCAGTTCTAGTTGTAGTTCTGACATTCCAGTATGGTGCTGCCATTTACTAGCCTTTTCCAGCATCTGATTGCACAGGTGATGTGCTGCATATGCTAAATAATGCAGTGTACAACTTTGATCTCTTCCCTCTCATCTGCTAACTGGTCTGTCTCTGCAGGGCACAGTGGAATATGCTAAATCACAAATTGCTGTATATTGGCCAAAAATAGTCTTCTCTTTCTCCTACTTAATTAGGAGTGGCCAGCATGTGGCTTTTGAGCTGTTCAAATATATTTGCCAAGGCAGGGCAGCCTTCTTGGCTGTGGGCTGAAGAGAGTCAGCAGAAACTCCTCATGGAGACATTGCTGTAATTGCCTTGGGGACCCACATATGCAACTGATTAATGCCATCCGCATCCGGCAGTGGAGTAATGTAATGAGACCCCTTGGGAATCACTGTCATCTCCCTCTGCTGAACAACTCCAGCAGCTCTTCCCACAGCCACCCAAGATATAGTGAAGTAGTTTTACAGTCCCCAGCCATACGAAGCTTTAGCATGTATTTTGCAAGTTTTCTAAGAGTCAGATGCAGGAGAGGTGGCAGTCCTACTCCGGTGACAACGTAATAAGGAAATGTCACAGTTTCAAACAATCCAATACGACGAAACTTAAAATCACAACACTTTTTGTATAATAGGTACAGCCCTGTATATATGGATCCGTTTACCCCAGTTCTGCCGTGCTCACTGTGTCCATCTGGGGCATCTAGAAACCATCTTGCCTAGCAGGTGTAAAAAGTAGAAGATCTGAAGATACACAGCTGATCAAGGGGAACAGGAATCCTCACCATCTTTGCAATAATATGGGGGCAAAGCGGGGAAAGCTATTTCTTAAGCAGAGCACACAGATAATCCACTCTTTTAAGACAGGCAATAAATATATACATGTAAAGCAAACACTTATAAGCACAGTTTTCTTCCTCTTGGTTGGGCAGCCTGTGGCTACAAGGAGCAAATGCCGTTCTCTGTTTTCTTGCTTATCCTCAGCACAGCTCCTTCGTGAGAGGCATTTGTCAAACTTCTTTGGTTTCTGGTTTCCAACTGTTGCTGTGAACAGCTGGAGAATAGTGGGATTCTTTCTGCATGTCTCTTCCTGTAAATTCTCCAATTAGCTGCCCGCTCTCAGGCCAGACCATAGCATTCCCCTCCAGAAACTGGCAGGGTGGCTTGTGAACATTTAAAAGGGAAGGCACCTTTCCAGTTAATAAAGATACTTTTGCTCTCCTCCCACAAAAGCTATTTGAATGACCGGGACTCGGAACAATTAATGCTGTTGTGTTTTTTTGTTTTGTTTTTATTGAATAGCAACTTTCTCAGTTGTGAGAAAAATATCAGACAAATCCAATTTAATTTTCTGCTGCCAGATATAGCTCCCAGTAGCTAGATTTTCAATATTTAAATCATAGAATCATTGTACGGTTTGGGTTGGAAGAGACCTTTAAGATCGTGTAGTTCCAACCCCCCTTCTATAGGCAGGGACGCCTCCCTCTAGACCAGGTTGCTCAAAGCCCCATCCAGCCTGGTCTTGAATGCCACCAGGGAGGGGGAAATGTTGTGACTCCTTCGCAAGACGCCCTCTCATAACTGACTGCAGGTACTTGTTATATGATAACAGTATCATAAAGGTTTTGGAGAGCTGCTCAGTCATCCGATCTTGTTCATGCTAAGCAAGGATATGTGATACCACCAGCCCTTACTTTAAAATTAAGTATGTGGGAAATAATTCTTCATTTTTCTCCTTTGTTGCAGTACCCTTTCAACAGCCCAACATCAAGAATGGAGCCCTGTTTGATGAGCAGTACTCCAAGGCTGCATCCCACACCCGTGACTCCTCGCTGGCCGGAGGTGCCGGCTGCGAACTCCTGCTACACGAGCCCACCCATGCACTCCACAAGATACGGCAATTCTAGTGACATGTACACCCCTTTGACCACGCGCAGAAATTCTGAATATGAGCACATGCAACACTTTCCCGGCTTTGCCTACATCAATGGGGAAGCCACCACAGGTTGGGCTAAATGAAAATGACTGGTATCAGTGAAGCCCGTATACTTAAGAAGAGTTACACAAACTTGATCTTATGTGGGACTTTACGTGGACGTTCCTGAAGGGAGGTGAAGATAGAAAAGATCCTGGGAAGATAAATGTAGTTCGTAACGTGGACAGATTGCAGAGCAGCATGGCTGAATGTTCCTGTAGCCGAAAAACACTTCTGTGCTATTCTAGACATCTTTTTAGGCCAATCTGTGCCTTTTCTAATTCCGGCATGTGGGCCAGCCCTGTGTGATGTCATTGTCAGTGAGCCATTCCTACCCCCCACCCCCCTTCTCTTATTGACAAACATTAATGAGCCTTACAAACAAAGTACTGGAACGGAATCTATTTATGATTTGTGTTAAAGGCAGGAAATTCACTCTCAGCAGAACTCTGACAACTGTTCTTCTTTTAAGCTTTCAGTGCATTTCTTAAAAACCATTCTGCCAAGTCATCGTTTGTTCGCATCACTTCTTCTACCTGGCTCCTTAAAAGACGTGTGTTGTGTAGATTGCAGTTTACACCTAACTTTGTATATTGATGCACCTTTCTGTTGATCCAGTAACTTTACAAAAGAGAAAACACATGTAGCATCGAATTATACACTGCCTTAATTTGACTATTATTGTATATGTATTTGTGTTAAGTTTGCACAATCTGGAAAAAAAATCTAACTTCTCTGGTCAGTAATGACAATGTTAAGAATGGACTTGGGGACTGGGAAGATATTGGATTCAGAGCCACATATGTTAAATGTGATGATATGAAGCAATTATGTAAGAAAAAAAAAAGACAATGCAAACACGAATATTCATTTGATTCCCCATTAACAGACATGACAATATTCCCTCGATTCCTTCATGTGGTGAGAACTTCTACAAAAGCAAAATTCAAAGCTGTGCCTTTGAACTTATTCTGTACTGTGTATGTGTGGAAAAAATGTATTGTATTTTGGGGAGAACTTTTCTTAGACATTTTCTGTCAGATTTGTAGCTATTTGTGAGTTTTTGTTAGATTTTATTAACATAGCTTTTTCTTCTGTATTATAAAATGCACCAAGAAACTGTGGTGGACTTATTACCCTATGGGTAAGAAATAAATAAATGGAGGTATGACATCAGACATTTTAGCAATTGTTTTGTAAATAAAATCTTTGATAGCACTCGGTCTGATAATAACCACATTTATGCCTACAATGGACATAAGTGTTTGTACAGTTGTGCAAGGTATATGAGGGATTTTCATGCTCAAATAAAGTTCTTGAAATCGAATAGATACCATTTAAATTTACTTACATACAGAAGCTGCAAACCTTCCAAAAATCCTACAGGTGACATTGTATTTTTTTATGCAGCAAGTGACTTGTGAACATGTATAACCAACAGCAAGTGAGCAGTCCTCCAGCTGTGCTTCCAGCTACAGGCCACTCCACTCCGTTTGCCAGCTGATGACTTTATATTGTTTGGTTTGTGTCCTGCCACTGTTGCTCACCTAACTCCAGATATCTACCCAGGCAGGTAAGATATACTATTTTATTTTCTTTACTGTAATTTATAACAAACATGTTGCCACTGGAATACTGGAAATGGGAAATTCTGTCTTCCTTATATGAGCAAATAAAGTGGCAAGATGCTCAGATATTGTGTATTCAACCCGTCAGTAAGCTACTGAGCATTTGGGCTGGAAAGTAACCATGGGAATGAATTGGAAGTCTTCAAGAACTGAGGGACAGCGGGTGTTCTAGGCCACGTTTAGCAACTGTACAGGCTTTTAAACATTCAGTCAAGGTCCTGGCAGGGTTGTCAGAAACAGCAGGAGCCTATCTCCACCTTTAGATACACAATGAAAATCTCGTTTCCTAGGTGTCACAGACCTTCTGAAAATTTCCTTGTGTAACCTGGTGTTATTATCTAATATATATTCACTCTTCACTTTCATTAAGTGACGGCAGGACAGGGGAGATTGTGTCTAGGATAACTCATCTGTTTAATCTCATTCAAGCTACCTCCAGGCAAATCTGTCTGCACATGAAAAAGGTAAGTCATGTCTTTAGCAGATAGAGTTTTATTGTGCTTGAGACCGAATTCCTACTTTGCACTTTTTTACTGAAGGTGCTTACATCAAAGCACTGATTCTGGCCTATTAATTATTACCAAGCAAAGAAATATCTGCCTAGTAAAGACTGTGAGAAATGAGTATGGAAGAAAGGCAGTCACTATTCTTGTAGTAATCTAGAATAAACTCACGTTCTCTTCCTAAACGAATTCCAAATCTCTGCATTGCTTCACATCCAACAAACCCACAGGGATGCCTTCATTATTTCCTACCATTGGAACAGTCTCCAGTTACCTAAAGGACTGATGAGCACAGCCTGCCATGGTCTTTTCAAGGACTGGATGTATTGATGACACATTTGAGAGCAGGAATTACCAAGAACTCAAAAGCTGGAACTCAATTACCTTGCCTTGAAGAGCATTGGAGATTGTCAGGGAGGTTGTTCAGGAAGGAGGATGGATACTGAACATGTGTCAGTACAAGAAATAATACAGGATTTATGAGTGGAGAACTGTACCACCATGTGAGAAGTGTTGGGAAAGGTAATTCCGACCAACAGCAGCATCACAAAGTTCTGTCATCAAGAAATACCCTCAGAAATACCCTTTTCACCATCAGAGCTTGGATTTTTTAAGTCTTTTGCAAAAGGACCCCCACAGTCCTTCTTTAAAAATACACATATACATCGGATGCCACAGGAGTCTGCACGTATGTTTTCAGCTACCTTTGAACAATTTCTTGAGGAGGGCTTTGTAATTTAAACTGGACGTTCATGTGGAGCAATATATAGATCACTGAGCACAGATCTACAGAGTTCATCATCACCATCTGTGTCAGAAGCTCCGCAAGGGAAAGTGGGCCCCCTCCTTGACCACTGCACGTCAATGCCCATGATATTAATATAAAACACCACAGCTTTCAGGTCACAGGGGTATATACCAGGCTGTGAAGTGTGGTGGCTCAAGAGAGGATGATAACCTCTGGGTAGAATGGTTGGTAATGGGCAGGAATCTCCTAAATCATCCTAGAACAAATTGCCAGACCTCCTGAGCTGGAGTCTGGAGACTGTTAATTAAGCCTTTCCCTTGACCATGGTAACTAAAACTGATGTTTCTTATCTAGCCAAATATTTATGTGTAGAGGGAGTAAATATGCAAGGCACAATTTTTTTTCTTTAGTTTTCATACCACATGCCAAAATATTCAAACTTGTTGTCTTTTCTCCTCTGCCTTCTTCCTTTCTGTTTCTATTTTTCTCCTCTTCTTTTTCCTTCCCTTCCTTTCCCTTCCCCTTCCCCTTCCCTCCTCCCTTCCTTTCTTCCTTTTCCTTCCTTCTTCCCTTTCCCTTCCTTTCTTACTCCCTTCCTATTTCTCATTTTCTTTCTCTTTTTTCTTTTTCTTTTCTTCTTCTCTTTGCTAGTTTTCTCTCTTTTCTCACAACATTTTCTAATGTGTTCATGCATTATTTTATTTGTTTATAGTCTAAAATACATAAGAATATATATGCAATAAATACAATATAAGATGTATTGTAGCATAACTAACATATGTAACATATCTGTATATTTATTTAGCTATATACACACAAACATGTATGTATGTGTATAAAAATCCACTACAATTCTTCAAGATTTTTCATTACCAGATAGAAAAAAGACTCAGCGGGGGATGAGCAGTGAGAACTCCATTCACAGGCATGAATCCTGTTTTTGTCAGGCTACCTCTTGCTGCTAAGGTCACTACCCTTTGACAAAAATGGCCTCTGACCTCCCCAGCCTCACAATTCTGTTGTGACTGACCCTGAAACCCATGAAATTCAGGGGCAGACATTGCTTTGGAAGGTTTAGATAAAGCTGACTAACATGGGAAGGGCTCGCGGTATGCACTCATCTGAAAAGGTCTGGCAGTTCTTTGGTAGAGGATGCAATTTATTCCGTCCCCCGCTTTCACTGAAATCCTAATCCTTCATATGCTGCCTAAAGTGGAAACCAAAATGCAGCAATGATGAATAACAATGTGCCTTTAAGGGTTCAGTAACAGTTTTTTAGCCTTTATTTTTTAGTTTCGGGTATCTTTTTTTTTAATAAGTAAAAAGATTCCAATGGACCCTGTACAAATAAAATGAATATTTTCCTATGCTGTGAAGTAAATCTAAGCAGGTTCATGCTTTGTAACAGAACAGTAAATCTACAAGCAAAGGATTATTTTGACCAAGCTTCTTCCAGAAGCTGCGTTAATATACACAGTCTTGCTTCCAAAAAAAAAATCTGGGCACACTTCAAATTGGATTTTGCTACTCCTTGCAGTCTAAAGACCATGTTCTGTTTTTGCATCTCAGATCAACCCACTGCAGAAAGAAGCCCTAACCAGAATATTCAGATCCTACTACAGCTCTGCATATTAAACATGTACGGGTGTACAGTTTTATTATTGCGGGGTTTTGTTGTTAACTTCGGTATATTGCTTTCAGCTCTCCAAACAGTGGGTAATAGGGCATTTTGAGAGTGGCAATAAGCCCCATCTTCTCAACTGTAGCTTAAACCTGGAGTCTTGCAGTGCTCTGTAGAGATGTAACCAACCTGTGTGCTGACACACAGCACGTGGTGTTGGCCCACTCTGCCCTCCCAGATCTCAAGAGCAAAACCTAACAGTGGCGAGACGCTGGGATATCCGCCCCACACCTTCTGCTTTCTCACACCCACGTGAACACCCTATGGAGAGTTATTAAACCCCTATGAAGGGACAGGCAGGTAGGGACACATAGGCCTTGCAGTGTGTGGGCCTACAAACCCCACCATGTATAATCCATGTATCGCTCTACAGCCCATCCCGCCAGGCGCCGTCGGGGCTGCCCTCAGTGGACTACAATGCCCATCATGCCCCGCGGCACAAAGTCCTGCGCGCACGACAGCGCCACCTCGCTTAGCATGCCGGGATGCGTAGTCCTCACCGGGATGCTGGGCGGGGCGAAAGGGAAAGCAGCCAATAGGAGGGCGGTAGATTGCGGGCTCTCACTCCTAGCGGCCAATAGCGTTCGGGCACTGCCTGCCAGTCAGGACGGTTTCCACGGGGAGCGTCGCGTCACATCGCGTAGCGTCACATCGCGTCGCGTTCCGTCACGTCGCGTCAGGGGGCGCGGGGCAGGAGGTCGGGCGCGGCGGCTGCTGGCGTTGGCGGCCATGGAGCTGGGTGCGGTGCTGGAGGCCGTGGAGGGGTGTAGCGGTGGAGTCGGCGCCGCCGCCGCCGAGGTCGCGGAGCGGGCCCTGCTGCGGTACAACGAGGAGGTAACGGGCTGGGGGGGGAGGAGGGAGCCGGGCGGCGCCCACCGCCACGCCCCGGAGCTCTGCCCACCGGAGCTGCTGTCTCGCTCTGCTTTTCCGCTCTGCGTGCCACACGAGGGCTGTCCCGCGGCCTGCCCGCCTCGAGCGGCTGTGAGCGGCACGTAGCCCTCGGCGGAGGCTGAGGGACAGCAGCGCCTCCGTCCAACGCGGCGCTCCTCCGGCCCGTTCCCGCTGCTCTGCGTGGGGCTGAGCCGCCCTCGGGCAGGGCTGTACCGGGCGGCCTCCCAGCTGCCCGCTGCTGGCCCCGGGTTTGGCTCTGGGTGCGATCCGAGAGCGGCTGTGTCGAACTGGGTGTCTGCTGAAATTCAGGGGGTTGTGGCAGGAACCAACGTTCGGGTTTTTTGTTTAAGATTCCCTGCGTGCGGCAGGGGGGTTGGAGCTTGGTGATCCCTGCAGTCCCTTCCAGTCCAAGCCATTCTGTGATTCTGTCATTTCCCATATGTGAGGTGAGGGGAAAAAGCTTACGTAGATTGCTGTATTATTGGGCGAAGTCTAAAGGTGGAGACTGCCACATCCAAAGGGCGCTGCCTCTGAAGGGCTGTTAGCTCTGGAGTCTGCTGGACTCATCTGCTTTAGCTCTTAGGCTTCTAAAGCACTGCAAAGGGACTCCGTTTAGAGAACCTTCAGTCTCCTTTGTTTACTCTCTGAGATGGCCCCGTGTTAAATGCGTTTTTAGGAAGCGTGTATGTGCTTCTTGTGCTTGTTGTGCCGTGTTCCACGCCTTCATAGGAACTTCCTCAAATGAGTTTTTAGGCTTAGGTGGAATTCTCAAGGACGGTGAGAGCTGGAACACTTTCTGCTCAGGGATTTCTGGCTTTTATACAGACTTCTGGAGTGATGTGCGTGGCTCAGTGCTTCTTTGGAAGTGGATCTCAGCATGATGTTTCACTCACTGTGTTTCTCGTTCAGGGCTTTGCCTTAACACTTCCTGTATCTATTTCTGTGCAATGTTAATGGCTCAGATAGATTTCTGGGGGGAGGGCAGGAAAAGCTGGATGGAGTTCTTCAGGTTCTAGGTCTTCCTTCTGTTTCTTAGTCTTTTTAAGTAAGAAACTATGCTTTCACTGATGAGGAGTAGTAAATGTAGTTTTAAGGTACAGGGTGCTATAGAAAAGCTAAGAACTCAATAGGAGAACACACCTCGCCCATTAGCAATGGTTATTCCAAATCTCTGTTACTTCTCTTATTATTCATCTCTCGTTAATCTTCTCTTGGTTAACTACTCATCAGTCTCTGTTACCTACCCTTGCTTGGTGTGTTCTTGAACTCCTGTGGTTCACTGGTGGTGTTGGGAGTCCCATGCCAAAAAGGAGCTCATTTAGGGCTGGAGCACCTCTTCTACAGATGCAGGCTGAGGGAGCTGGGCTTGTTCAGCCTGGAGAGGAGAACTCTGCGGGAAGACTTCTTTGCAGCCTTCCAGTATTTAAAAGGAAAATATGAAAAAGGACAATAATCAACTTTTTACTTGGGTAGATAGTGATAGGATAAGGGGGAATGGTTTTAAGCTTAAGGAGAGAAGATTTAGGTTGGTGTCAGGGGGAAGTTCTTTCCTATGAGAGGTGCTGGCACAGGCTGCCCAGAGATGTTGTGGATGCTCCGTGCATGGAGATGTTGGATCCAGGTTGGATGGGGCTCTGGGCAGCCTGATCTGGTATTAGATATGGAGGTTGGTGGCCCTGCCTATGGCAAGGGGATTGGAGCTTCATGATCCTTGGGGTCCCTTCCAACCCAAGGCATTCTGTGATTCCTGCTACCCTTAGCTTAGAAGTTCTTCAGTGTCATTAATTCCTATTACTACTGCTCTGCACCAACAGCGAGGTGACTGAAGTTGTTGGTCGGAGACACTTGCTGTTGGGTGGAATGGGAAAAGCATGCTGGTTGACATGGCTGCTCTCTTTAGCTGAGACTGGTTTTAGTTAGACCTTTAGAGTTTTGTAACTGAACAGCTGATGTTCATGCATAACAAATGTAATTTCTTTTTTAAACAGAATCGAGCCATTTTCAGATTTGATCCAGCAGATGAGGATAAAAGAAAGGTAAGTAAAATAGGCTGTTGAAATCGATACGTGCTCTGCTTAGAAGTACAGCAAAGGGAAACCAAAACTCCAGCTAAAATCTCTGTCTCAAATAAAGTAGTGAAATTGTGGAAGACATTTTTTTTAGTAGGCAGCAGTGTCCCAGTGTTCCCTGTCTATGTCAGGTAATTGGGTAGTAGGTGTTGAGATGAAGGGATAAGCAGAGAGCTGAGAAGGGAGACGTGGCTGCAGAACAGTGCTCCTCCAAAGGAAGCTGTCATCATCAGAGCACATGCTGAGCTTGCGAGGCTGCCAAAGTGAGAAATGTTTGCTTTATAGCTTGGAGCTGTGCAGGTGTGTCAGGGCCTAACAGCTCCCATGGGATCCATCCGCGTCTTTGTGTTTAAGACTTCAACTGCCCTTGACTGCCACCCCCTGTTATCTTATGACATAATATGTAATGACAAACTTTTTTTTTTGTCTAATTAGAGTTGGAACCAATTTCTATAATTATAAGATGTTGATGAGTGAACGAGTGAGATTATATACTGCCTCTGCTTTGATTTCATGCTTGAAGCTTATTTCAGAATTAGTGTTTCTGTTAGAGTGGCGCATCTCCAGTTGGGGACACATTAATTCACTCCACAGTTTTTCTGCAGAATCTAAATATCTTCAATCTTTTTTAGTAGAAATGAGTGAGATGGTTAAGATGGTCACTGTGTCCTTTGCATATCCAAGACCACGAGCTATGTGTGCAGCAATCCTAGATTACAGTTCTTTAAGACACAGATATCTTGTGCCTAAGGATAAAATCAAGCTAAAAAGGGCCTTCAAGTGTGTGGTTCAACAGAAAAGCAGTACTGAAAGTTCTGTGAACTACGGTCATGTGCTGCTGCTGTCTCTTGTACATCAAAGTAAAACAAGAACAAATGTTGTGTAGAAGTCTTCCTACAGCGTTCCTGTAGAATAGGTTTGTTTGACAAATATGGGAGCTCCCTGAAAGTGTCCTTTCGTGCTTTCTTTTCTGTATTTTACAGAACAGCTGTTACAGACTTAATGAGATTTGATTTCTTTTTCTTTCCACTGTTGGTGTGCGTGGCTTTCTTGGTTTGGATTTAGATCTGTGTTAAACGCAAAGTTATAGCAGGATTTTTATGGGCAACAGCTCTACTTTTGGAGGTTTGGATTTATATTGAATGCTATGGTTGAGTGATAGCCAGCGTGACAAAACTATCAAGCCTATGTGTTTGTAAGCTGAGCGTTGTAGAAGTGCAAATAGAGGTCAGTAATGTTTTATGCAGTGCCCTCAGCCTGTTGATTAGGGTTTCTGGCTTGATAAGAAGTATTCTGGAAGCACTTGATAGAATTTTAACTTGCATTGGCTAAATTCTTGTATGTTTATGGGGCAAATTGTTGTTCTTTCTGTGACATTAATTTAAGGCTCAACAGAGGTTAGCAAGGAATATATTCAAGATAGTAAATGGGCTTAACAATTCTGTACTCAGCAATGGTGTTTCTTTGCATAAGTTTGTGTTTTTGTACTGTTAATTTCTTAATTAAGAGTACCTTTAACGAGGTGCATTGGTCACATAGGATTAAGGCAGCTTTTGGATGTACATGCACGGTAATGAAAAGCTGCATACTTGTGTTGTTGTTCTTGAATACACCTTCATCATTCTCCAAAAAGCAGATGATAAAAATATGCCATCCTGGTTTCAGCTGAAATAGAGTTAGTAGGGCACCAATGCCTTGGTCGTTGGGTGACGGCCATTCAGTGGGGCAGAGCCAGGGTAGGTGGCCTGAATTAAGTGATTGTTCCACACCTTGGGACGCAAAGGGGAAGGCTGTAAAGCTGTGGTGAGTTGGATGGGGACATGGCTGGTGCTTTGGGGATGCTGGGGGTAGGTTGGCAGGTGGTGAGGCACTGTGTTGCTGGTGGGCAGGCAGTTGTGTTGTTGTTGGTTGGTGAGTTGTGAGTTAAGTACATTGTAGCTATATATATTATCAATGTGTTTCTGATTCCATTTTCCTTTTCTGGCTTAGTAAGAGTCTTCTTTCTCAATCCATGAGTTCTGTTTTATTTCTCATTCTCTCCCTCATCCAGCCTGGAGGGGTGTGAGTGAGTGAACGGCTGTGTGGTGTTTAGCTACCTGCTGGGCTAAACCACAGCAGAGACCTCTGAGGAGATGCCACTGAAAATCTGTATGGTTCTAAAACTTCAGAAGACATGCATGCAATTATCAAATGTTTGGCCTTACTCAAAGCTGACCGTTGGTAATGTGGGTGACAAGACCATATTACTTCTTAATCTGTGGAACGCAGGTGGGATCTTGATCTGGCGCTC
Organism: Excalfactoria chinensis; assembly: GCF_039878825.1. Lineage (NCBI taxonomy): Eukaryota > Metazoa > Chordata > Aves > Galliformes > Phasianidae > Excalfactoria > Excalfactoria chinensis. The sequence goes on along the minus strand of NC_092825.1, from coordinate 50,909,301 downwards.
TCAATGTGTTTTTCTTCATTCTTCATCATTCCTTCCACTTTATTTTGCATCGAGTAGGAGAGCGTGTCCAGGTTGAGAAAGTGGTAATGAGAAAACAGCAGGAATTAAAAGAGATCATTAATATTAATTATTAAAATAGAGTTTAGAGGGAGTGTCACAGTCCATAATGAAGTCATGTGTTAGACTTGAAGTTCGGGTATCAGGGAGAATACAGACATACAGAACACAGAAATTTGCCAGATAGCAGAGGTAGCAGTACCTGCTTGTTAGCAGTCCTGTTCTGTGTAATTGCTTTATTCGTGCATAAGATTAAATTTTCTTTTAGTTATTCACTCTGGCAAGCCTAACAGATGCTGTAGATCATTCTGGGCAGTGCCAAAGTATAAGTAAGAGATAAACAGCAGTGCACTGCATGCTTGGTTTCTTTCCCTCTGCCTCATCATGCAGCTTCAGCTGTGATTTTAAGCTTTTAAGGTTGTCTGCGGTGTAATTGTGTACAGTGTGGGTGCAACTGAGCTTTATGCTGTTTCATAGTGGATGCTGTTAGAGGAAGAACACCCCATGTACAGTGACATGCTGTGAAATATGAAAGAGTAAGGTTGGAATTACAGCTTGATTATGGAGACTGGATGGGTCAGCCAGCAAAAGCTTTGTTTGGCTGTGCAGTTGTGAAATGGCTGTTGAATCTGATGCTTTAGGCTGTACATTAGCTAAATTGGCAGCCAGTTTATGATATTAAGCTCCTGCGGGAAAGTGGGCTGTTCCTTTTTTGAGGGCAGAATGAGGCAAGGCTGTTGTGCTTGATGAGCAGATCTATCTGGACACAGCAGCTGGGCACTACATGCTTGTGTTCTACCATCTTGTACTTCTAGGAGCTGTAGCTTGTCCCAGTCGTGTTCTGTTTAATGATGTGTGTCTCTGTGTTGGCCTGTGCTTTGAGCTCCAGTAGGTACATTGCTGGTAACCTGGAGAGGGGTCTAAGGCCTGGTGTGTGTGTGGTACAGCAGGCATCCTGGGTGACTGCTTTTTGGCCTAGTACAAAAAGAAATGCTTTCCTTAGAACCACTTTCTCATCATTTAAATAGTGGAGTAAATAGGATTAGCTTTGTTCTCTGTCATTTCTACCTTGACAGGCCCAAATCCTGCTTGTGGAGCTTTCTTGTGCTCTTTGCAGATCTACAATGGCAAGAGAATCACAACATTGTTTTGGCCTGGAAACTTCTGACAGCGCTGACTTCCTGATTAGCCAGGGCATGCACCTGGAAGGAGCTAAGCATTGTTTCACTGGGTGATAAAACAGAGTTAATCTGTCCAAGGTAGTACACAGGGCTGGCTTTTCAATTGGCTGAAGATGCTGAATTTGAGTGGAGGGAAAAAAAGGAAAAGCAAGCAGCAGCTTGTCGCCTCCCGATCTGGCGACAAGTTGAGGCTGCCGTGTGAAAGTACCGTGCCTCAGCACACGGGGAACAGACGGGACTCACACACAGTGCGTAACGCCGAAAGTACAAGTTTAATGCCTCACAACAAACCCTATATAGTGGTACAGGTGACCGCCCCTGTGTGACACTTGTGACCTCCCTGACTCCACCCCAGCTGCACGCATGCACCACCTACCCAATACCCAACACAGCTCTGTGTAAGAGAATTATTCATGAGCTATATTCTTACCTGACATTAGAGGGTGTTTATGATGTATTTCCTCTTACATTTTGTCTGCTTCACCGCTGGTGTTGCTTGAAGCACTTGGTTTTGACATTACAAAAGCGGAATGGAAATGTTGATAATGTTTGACAGCTCTTCTCCTGTTGTTACAAGAAAGCTGTCTCGAGCTTCCCATGTGGGGTCAGCCCTGCGATATATGAATCTCGAGTCAGAATATCTTTGTGTATTCGTAACGTATTGCTCAGGTTGAGTTTGAGTGTAACAGATCTGAAACTGAAAGCCACCTTTAGCAGGCAAAAATTTCCAGAACAGTTTCCTCCTCACACTCACACTGACTAATATTTTAAGGATGTCAGAATCGTTGATGCTAAACCTGCAAATATATTGTGGGACTCTCCCCGTTGCTTAAATTCATGTTGAGAGATTCCTTGAGGCTGTGGGCTGTACTGCATTTGAACTTTAGAAGGATGGAAGCACTAAAGTATGTTGATGTAGCAGGATGCTGTCATACATAATATAAAAAACCAACCTTGTTGATAGTGATGTTGGCACTGTGATGCTTCTGGGAGGTCTGAAGGATCCTGCAGGCACAAAGGCTGGGAGCTGCTTTGCTCCCAGTACTGTCAGTGCAAGCTTTTAAAGTCTGCTGAGGAGAGTCCTATACAAATATTAAGCTTAGACTCTCCTGTGGGCATGCTGTGGTATCTTGGAATTAGTTGATTCTCTGAAATCTTGTAAGACAGCACCAGTCTGCAAGGGAAAAGTTATGAAGTATCCTTCATTAATGATAAGGATTTGTTCCAAGTCCTTCTGGTCCTGCCCAATCCCACCCAGCATTCTTTTTAACTTGTCTTACATTTGATGTTAAGTCCATCTCTCCTTTAAAACCCTTCTCTAACCACTGGATTACAGAGGCTGTACAGGGCTTCCCCTCTCCCTGTTCGAGAGGGAGGAAAGCAGGGCTGTATGAGTGCGTCTTTGTCAAATTTCACCTTGCTTCTCTGTGATGGATAGAAGGAACACACCTGGTTTGGTTCTTGACAGCACCATTTATAGTGTACGCTCCTGACCTTACTTATGGAGTGCCACCCAGCCTGGGCTGAAATGATCAGACCTGCAATTTGAGCCTCTGCCAAAGAGGCCAACCTCCTGCTGTCAGCAGAGGCTGAACAATGAGATTTCAAAGTGAATCAGACTGAATCCTCAAGGAGTATGAGTGTACACCCTCCCCCGCAGGAGTCTTATCTCAAAGGCCAGGCAAAAATTGGGTATGGCCTTTTCAGAGGTTATCCAGATCTCTCTTTATTCAACACAGTTGGATCTAAGCATTAGATGATATTGTCCTGACTTCCTGAGAAAATGAAATACTGAACTATTTCAAATGTACTTAAGCTTACTATCTTAATGCCTCGGATGACTGACTCTGAAACATAATGTCAGAATAAAATGATTAGCTTATTATTTTAATGCTGCTCCTCTAAGCAGAAACGATCAGCCAACTTCTTAGTAAGCAATTCCACATTATGCTTCTCTGGTCTTGAAATCTTAGCTCTGATTTGCCAAAAACTTCGTTTCTCTACAACGCTTATTTTTTGTAGTCTAGTGAAAATTTAACAAAGCAGAAAGAAAAACATGGAATAACTTTGTGTTATGTGAGAAGCACTTTTGTTGTAAAGGAAGCTTCTGAATAACAAGGAAAGCTGTGCAGGCCTACAGCTGTAAAAACTCACATCCAGTTGCCATAGTTCCTGCTAACGTTTTTTATCTGCAAGTGTAGATGCTGCTGTGAATCTTCATGCTTATAGCAAAGTAGAAGGTAAGTCTGAGGAACAGACTGCAATACAGCTGAGGTTAGCAATAGCTGAGCTACGTGACTAGTTGAGCAGATGCATTTGCTTGGGTGCATCTTTGTCACCGAACAGATGCAGAAGTAGGTTGAATTAAATCAAGAATGTGCTTCTATTGAACTTCTGAGAGAACTTGAACTGAGATTTGGAAATTATGGAAAACATGGGTCAGAGGATGAAGATGAGCTAGAATGATTCCAACCAGTGCAGGAGAAGGAAAGCATGACGTGGTGCCACATGCCATTTATTTAGGAAAATGGGAACATCATGTGCTCTGACCTCATAATCCTTGTTAAAGCCAAAGACATTGTGGCTTCTGGTTCATCAGTGCTAAGACAGTAAGCATACACTCACTGTGTCTGTCACTTTTATTTCTCAGCTCTCAAAGAAGGGTGAGGAGGACTAATTCCATTCTGTGTCCAGTTCTTAAAAAACTAACCTTGTCTTGTTAAGTTCAACCTCAAAAGTGTGGTTAAAAAATAAGAAGTAAAATATGTCGTCTGTGCTCATGTTGCTCTGCGTGTGGTATTGCCTCCTCCTGTTCTGTCAAGATGGATGTGTTTATACCGTGGAATACACAAAGAAGTCCTAAAAACACTTGACCTGAAAATAAGTGAAGATGTTACAAAATCAGGCATGTTTCCTGTCTTGTGCTGCTGTAGAATCTTTGTTCTTGTTGGACTCTTGTGGCAGTTCTGTTCGGGATATGCACTGTGACTAAGGAAAGTGGAGAATGGGAAGAAGCAACAATGGGTTTTTTTCCTTGCTTTAATTTAAATGTGAGTGATGAGCAAACCTCTTCCGGTACTTAAAGAATCTATGGCGGACTGCAAAATAAAAGAAAGAAAATATTATTAGTAAGATAAGAAACGAGAGCGTTGTGTTTCTGTGATGTTTAGCAGAGTTCTTGTTCACCTTCGAATCGCAGCTTCTCTAGGATTGAATAATCAGTAACTAAATTAATTTTTTTTATTCAATAAAGCAGTACTTTTTTCTTGGATTTGGATTCTTCCAGGATGGAAACCATATTGCTTTGCTTCTGCTCTAATCCAAAGGCAAATGTGAATAAAGAGGCAATTCAGTGATAGAGTGGGTTTTGTTTCCTTGTTTCAGAAGTTTCTATGAATAATTCTTCATGCAGCTCTTAAGTTTTCCAAAACGCCTGTTGGCACTTAGGATGAACCAGCAGAGTTTCACTTTTTGCTACCAGAAGCAGTGCAAGCAAGAAGCTGTATGCTGGTTCCTTTATAATTGCTCTTGGTGGCTTGCTAGGGTCCAGCTCTGGAAGGTTATGTAAGATTTCTACTGCACAAGTCTTAGATATTAAAAAAGTTATATAGATCTATTGCTCTAATGAATAGGAAGCTCAGTAACTTGTTCTCAATTGTGGCATGGTTTAGTTACTAATGTGGTATGCATAATATGCTTTTATAAAGAACCTCTATCCTTGCTTATATTGTGGAATCTTTTATACAGCCAAAGTGTCAGGAATGTGTAGGGAATGAAGTACCATACAAACATGCAGATTCTTTTTTTTTTCCCAAGTTTTAAGCAGGTTACACAATCTCAAACCGCAACCTTTGTTTTCAGTTCAGTATCTGTCTTAATTACAATTAGCCACATAATTGAAATTAATCATAGGTAGGAATCTTCCACTGCTGAGTTTCATGAAGATTTGAAGCCATAAAGGTGATGGTTTTTATGACCTTTAATTAAATTGCAAGGATAGCCTTCAAATAGATGGAGGGAGGTAAGGCTCCTGTCTCCCATGGTGAGTCGGTGGGAGTTTGGTTCCCTTTGTGATCCCTCCCACAGTGCTTCTGACATTCTGTGGTGATGCTTACCTAGCAGCAGGTGGGCAGGGGTCAGGATAAATTGGCCTTTTCCTATCTGAAGTTCAGTGCTGTTGTTTATCACATCAAACACACTTTAGTGACTGTTGCTTCTGCTTGCAGAGTGAAGTTAACTGTGTGGAAAACTCTTCTAACAATAAAGCTAAGTTCTTGTAAGAGATGGAGCTGTGTCCAGGTACATTGACGGGAAGCCTAAGCTGGTCACTTCTTGTTTCCTAAATGTTTTTACTTCTTTTTTATTTATTGATTTTTAAACACCTCAAAGATGTCTCCTTCAGAAACATTAGGTCTCACAGGCTGTGCTCAGAGGGCTGTACAGCTCTGTTAGGTTAGTGTCCTGTTCTAGGTATTTGCCCATGAAATTCACGTGGTACAAACCTATGCTGCCATAGGGTGGTCAGATGCAGTTTCTATAAACCTCTAACTGAGAATTGTCATGTTGCTTGTGCAATAGTAAGAGGTGGAGCTCACCCCTCGTTCCAACTCCTGCTGGCTAGAGCCAGTCAGGGCTGCTGGGAGGGAGTCAGGCCTTGTTTGGCTGGGACGTGCTTTTGGGTGGGCTTCACCCTGGGGCAAGCACACTTCCAATTATACTGACTTTGTTTACAGAGTATCTTTTTAACACTCTTGGAGATTTGTAGGGCTTTTTTATCCCTTATTCTTCTGGAGCATCTGTTCTAGATTTGCTCTAGACAACCTTTCTTCTTTATTTTGGCTTTAGTTATAGTGATTGTGGTAGTGAGGTTTTGCTTGTCACAAGTGGAGCTTTTGCTTTGATCTTTGTGTCAGGGTGATGGAGTGCCGTGCTCCCCACCTTTCTGCTGGCTGCGAGAGATGCTATTTCAGAGACTATTCCCTTAGCGCTATTTTTTATTCCTTTCTTACTAATATTACTATTCCTGTAGGCTCCTATATTGTTTGCATATGAATGTATGTTGCATGACACCACTGTGCGAGTTTTGGGTCCTGAGATGACTTCTGCTGCAGGGCTGTTTGGGGCAGGTGCTCCTCTGCTTCTTTGGGAGTTTTCAAGGCAGTGGTCAAGACACAAAGCTGGAAGGTGAGAAGCAGAGAGGAACTGTGTCCTATGAGGACAGTGCACAATGTCATTTGTATTGCCACTTACATGAGAGCTTCTTGGTAACTATACCCGTAGGTAGTGTTACTGTAGTGAACATAGGGTATAAAAACCCTACAGAGTCCTCTATCGTCCAACAGTCTCTTCTGTCCTGTCTTGTCTCCCTTCTGATTTTCTCACTGCTCTTTTCTGTCATATCAATGTTGATTCTTTAATTCAGATATTGTTGTTTTGGCCTGGAGATTCTGGGAAGTATTTTTTCTGCATTTTTCTATTTGCCCCCACAGTCACCTCTGTGTAAAGTATTGGTGAACATTTCAACTTAAGGGGCGAGTTGTGTTGACAAAGCAATAGTTTTACTGCTTCCCTGAAACAACCCAAGCATTCCAATAAAGAGTCTCCTATTGTGTTCCTGTGTCAGTCAGAGATGGCCATGAATAACATGGGAGAAGTTGGTAGACTGTGTTGAAACGGTACAAATGAAGTCCTAATACTTGTATGTGGGGCAGTTCTTGAAGTTTGGTTTCATTTCCCTCAGTTTCCTGACTGGAACAACCTCCACTTACAGTTTTGTAGGTCCTGGAGGTGTGGCTGTTCTACTTCAGTATGTTTTTAAAACCTTTCACTTCTCTCTAGCCTTTTTATTCTCACTTCTCTGGTTTTCAGACCTGAAACTGAGAAAACCATGTAACTGGAAACGGTTGGTAACATCTGTGCTACCATTTGTGCTTAACACTTTTGCCAACGTTGTTGTGTTTGGATGTGCCTGTGAAGAAGACTGCTATTGATGATCTTAGGAGGTCCTTCGTAATGGTTTATATATTTGTAATGGTTTATATTTGTATATATGTATATATTTGGAGCTAAGATAGAATACCTGTTTTGCCAAGTCAAGTTAGCTGAAAACTTAAAACTAGGAGCTCAGCAGAAGTTGTTTGGCCGTTGCTAGCAATGTTTAAATGAAACTGATTAGGTTTTTGTTTGTTTGATTTTTGTCTTTGCTTAGAAACTATGTGAGGGAATTCTGAACATCCTGGAAAAAGACACAAAAACCTCATGTCAAACTGCCTGTCTGGAAGCGCTGCGGATTCTATCCCGGGACAAGAAAGTTCTAGTGCCTGTAACCACAAAGAGGAACATGCAGATCCTCATGAGACTAGCAAAGCTGGATACCGTGGAAGATCCTTTGGAGAGGGTGTCTGAATTTCCTGTTATAGTAGAAGCTTTAAAATGCCTCTGTAACATAATTTTTAATAGTGCTGTTGCACAGAAGCTCAGTTTGGAACTGAATCTTGCAGCCATGCTCTGCAATCTTCTGAAAAAATGCAAGGACCAACAGCTGGCTGGTGACATTAAATGCTTTGATTTGCGTCTTCTCTTCCTCTTGTCACTTCTGCACACAGATATTAGGTCGCAGTTGCGGCAGGAACTACAAGGAGTGCAAGTTTTGACTCAGGCTTTGGAAAGTTCCCTGAATGTAAGATGGACAGGAGAATATAAAACAGTGGAAGACCGCAACAGGCCGCCTTTATCTTTGCAAGAAACAAATTGTGCCATTGAGGCACTGAAGGCTCTTTTTAATGTAACGCTTGACAGCTGGAATGTCCACAGCAAGGTAAGGCTTAGTTGAAGTGATTGTTCTTTAAATGGGTTTTGCTCAGCCTGCAAGGTCCAGTACTAACATAAACAGCAGTTTTTGTCCTGGCTCCAGAGCAAGGATTTTAATTCTTTATTTTTGCTACTGTCATTCTAATAGAATTTAGATTGTGTTTTTCTTTACAGCAGCTGAGGTACTACTGAAATTTTGTATTGGTGTCGTAGCTTTCCTATATGAAAAACCAGTCTGAGAAAATTCCTCCGAATACGTGAATACTGAATCTGTCATACATTGATCAGAAGTACTTGGGGAGTTGGTGGACCTCTCCTATGAAGAAAAGCTGAGGGGGCTGGGCTTGTTTAGCCTGGAGATGAGAAGGAGATTTCATTGTGGCCTTCCCCTCCTTGAAGGGGATCTACAGGAAAGATGAGGAGGCATTTTACCAGGAACTGCACTGATTAGGAAACACTGAGTAGGAAACAGTTTTAAACTAAAAGAAGGAAGATTTAGATTAGGTCTTAGGTAGAAATTCTTGATATAGAAAGTGGTGAGGCACTGGCACAGCTGCCTGGAGAAGCTGTGGGTGCCCCATCCCTGGAGGCATGCAAGGCCAAGTTGGATGGGGCCCTGGGCAGCCTGAGCTGCTGGGTGACAACCCTGCCTGTGTAGGGGGCTTGGGGCTGGCTTTAAGGTCCCTTCCCACCCGAGTCATTCTGTGATCTTGGGGTTTTAGGAGGTGTTAAGTCTCTAATGCTCATTGCTTATAATGCAAAAATAACTTTTTTGCTCTTACTCCTACTTAGGCAAAAAAAGGAAAAAAAAACAAAACAAAAAATCTCTTTTCAATGTGTTTTCAGTTTAATGGGGGAGTAGCTTGGATGATATAATGAAATAATTGGAAGTGTATGTTTCCAAACAAAAAAATGCAAAATACAGTAGAATGTGTCAAGGAAGACTGTTTAATGAGAGTCCGAGACCTCTGAAAGAAAATAAACTGTTCAGCAGTAATTAGTTGGCTAGGAAAAACTCTGTAATGTAGCTGTACCAGCTGGCTGCATCCCTTGAGATTGTGGACTGTGGCAATAGAGTAACAATTAAAGCTGAGCAGTTTCACTAGTTTCATTTCTGGTTTTCTGGGCTTGAGGATATGCCCATCAACTGTAATTTCTAGCCATTTGTAGCTGAAAAAACAAGCAGATACTGTTCTGAATGTCTTTTTCTCCCATCATCTCAGCTCCAGTTTTGGATTTAAACATGATTTTTTTAAGATTAGGTCATGTATGAGAACCAAACACACTTTCTTTGTTATCTTGTTCATAGGATTTCTGTTGTTTTTTTTTTTAATGGCAACAGCGGATCTATTTTGTTCTCACAGCCAAGTATGCTTTTTTTGTGTTGTATCCTCCAATTTATAAACTTAGGCCTAGACTAGAATTGTCTCTAAAATACTATTACTAACTTTCTGCTGGGTGTTATATATCTGTGGCATGTGAAGCTAAGAAGGTAGCAGTGATTAAAGTAGACCATAGACGGGTCATCGTTCATTTTAGTGTGTTGTACTGACCAACAAATAGAGTACTAATAATTACATTCCAAAATGTAAAACCGTATCAAAATATGAAGTTTATATCTTAGGGACACCAATTAAGAAGATAAATTCTTACATTTAAGGTTAATTGGTTGGGAGGAAAAAAACAAAACAGAGAAGTAAGGGGTTTGATTCAAAAACAGTAACCAAAGTCAAGTGCATGAATGTTTTGCTGCTTAAGAATTTAAGAAGGATCATCTTTGTGATTCTTGACTTCTGTATGGGGGAAGTAATGTCAGGTATTAACCTGGAAAATGAGCCAATATTACATGTTGGCCTCTTGAGGAATAATCTCTTGAAATCTCAGTCTCAAAGTTGGTATTCTTGCTCAAGATTTCTAAGATTAAAAACTGAGCTTTCAGCAGAAGGATGGATGGGAGGAGGTAGGCAGTTGTGTTACCTGGTGAGGTTTCATTGGGCACCTGCCTTTGGTGTAAGGGAGGCTTTCTACCACAGATCTTTTCCTCCTTGAAAAACCCACACAAGCAACTATCCCTTCAGATTTTGAGACATTTTGATAGTCATATCCTTTCTATTAAGTTGGCTTTTTGGATGATAGCTGAAGTCATTCTGGGTTAGGAGAAACTTATTTTGTGTTTAGAAATGGAGTTTATATAACAAATTCTCACTAAACATCCTTAAAAGCAAGCAACCCTTCAATTAAAGAGCTCTTTGATAATTGTGAACTCTTAACAAGGTATTAGGGGATGTTCTGCTTAGCAAGTATCCCTGTGGAAATATTAATGATCTGTAAGAAAAGCAAACAGCATGTTAATTAGGGGGGCCGAAGATGCAGAGTTTGAAAAGTTGAGAAGCACGTGGGCTGGAAAGTAAAAGACCAGAGAGATGAGGTGTGTGGGTGGAAAGCTAAATGAAACTCATCATGAAGAGAACCATCTGAAACACCCGTGTTTAATGACTGGAGATGATTTCAAAGTAGTAGAGCCAGACAAGAGCTGCAGGTGGTACCATTGGCAGATTTGGATGCTGATGTTACATCAGGGAAATGTTACGATGTTACGAGGGGAAATGGCCTCAAGTTGCGCCAAGGCAAGTTTAGGTTGGATATTAGAAAGAACTTCTTTACAGAAAGGGTAGTTAGGTACTGGAATGGGCTCCCCAAGGAGGTGGTTGAATCGCCATCCCTGGATGTGTTTAAGAGTCGCTTGGATGTGGTACTCAGGGATATGATTTAGCAGAGGTTTGTTGTTGTGGTATTGTTTTGTGGTTGTTTTTTAAGAGATAGGCTACTGGTTAGGCTGCGGTTGGACTTGATGATCTTCAAGGTCTTTTCCAACCTGAGTAATTCTATGATTCTATGATTCTATGTGATGTATTGGGGTGCTTTGTGTGAGGCCGGATGCACAAAGAACATATGATGGATGCCAAGAAGAGCTAATAAAAAGGACGAGACAATGACAGACACAGCTTTGTGATTACATTTACTGGCATTCTTCTGTGTGACTGCTCTGTGGTGAAAGACTGGAAGGAAGTGCTGTTTGAAGAGAGCAAAAGTAGGACAAATAAGGGTGCTGAATGTAGAGAAGTTATTAAGGAAATGTAGAAAAATGTCAAGGGAACATAAGCGAGCGAGCTAAGAAAGGAAACATATTGGGTGGGAGAATGAAACTGTTGGCAGCAAAAGGACTGAGTGAGAATGAAGTGAGCAAAGAACATATGTAAATCTAAACTGATGAAGAGACATCAGTCCTGGGTGTAAACAGAAAAGAAGATAGGAATGTTATGTTAAGAATAGTTGCATGGAATTGGGCAAATAGTTCTAGCAGGGTTTTCTATTAGTGGGGACTTGTTTGGCTGGAAGGAGGTCCCCTAGCCTTGTAAAAGGCCTCATTTGTTAAAAGGCCAGCATATGAAAGTACCTTGCATTAAGTGAACTCTAAGGTGAAGTCCTTTTATTGATAGGGATGGATGTTGTGATCTAATAGGTATTTTCCGTTTTTAATTTTTATTATTCTAGTGACCTGAAATCCTCACTTGCAATCTTCAAAATGAAAAAATATCTTCATAATTTATATTTATATAGAACGAATCTCATCAATTTCGTTACATGGCTGCCATCCTTCGGTACTGCTTATTAACCACGGGCCCCACTGAAGACAAAACTGAAGAGTTGCACAGGTTGGTAAAATTGCAGAGACAAACTGCTTATGTTGTTATTGCAAAATAAATAAGTCGCTTTCACTGATATCTGAAGTGGGAATTTGAGAACCAGTGAAAACTGTAATTTTATAGTGGGATGCAACTCTTGTTGTTTTGCATAGAAGTTGATGGAAAATTGTGAGGCTTTTGTATGTGATTTCTGCAATTTTGATGCATAGTGGAAGTAACAGGTGGGTACTTTTATCTCCAGTGGTTCAAGGGTACAAGTAGTACAAGTATTACTTCCTGCATAACTATTTGTTCCAAGTAAGTCATCTTGCAACCCTGGGTGTGTTTCTCCTCAGTCCCACACCCAACTGCTTTCTTTATATTTACCTCCAGTAACTCGGACAAAACTTGGTGTTCTTACTGCTGGCAGGTGTTTCTTCTCTGTTCAGTGTTAATAGTCTTTTCCTATGACATTTTTATGTTGAATTAAATCGAGTTGTTCAAAGAGCTGAGCGGTACAGGAGCATCAGACACTTATGCCACCATAGCTTGGGTGATAAAAGCCTGTTTTGCAGCTCTCTGTCTGAGAAATCAGTTTATCGAAGTGCAAGATCCTTTTCTGAACCTGCAATATCCAGCAAAGATACAGCTTTTCACACCCAGCAGGCCTGGAGGAGTTACATGAGCTTTACTAAAAATCTTGGAAAGCTCTTAGAGATCAACAGTCTTAGCAGGCAAGCACTAAAATCCCACATCAGAACCCTTCTCATTTTTTGCTGGCTGGTTTGGAATAATTTAGGAGACTGCTGCAATGGTTGCCATGACTCGAGTTAGTGCTGAGTGTGCCCTGAAAGGCAGTCAGTGTTTTATCTGTGCTTCTGCTTATGGTGGATTTTTGCTTTCTCATCTTCCTAAAGCAAGGACTGATAGGTCTGAGTTTCCTGCTGCTGGGAAGATTGAACAGATCCATGTAAGTTCCACAGCTACAGGAAGATAAGAAATCTTTATCATTTCACTTTGTACAGTCAGCAAAGATTGCCTGATATTTTGATGAATTATCATACAGTGGATGCTCTTCTTGTAAAAATGTGCCATATTTCCTTGTCCAGGAGTGCAAGACTGGCCTAATTGCCCTGTAAAATCTCACCCTTGTAAAATTTAATTGTCTTGTGCTGTTGCAAAGGGATGCATACTATGAAAGTCCTCGTGTGTTACCCCTTGCAGACACTTGCAGGACCAAAGAGGGCTTTGTAGATAGAGGTAAGCAGTGATGGAGGAAATGCAGTGTTAGTGTGATTTCTGTCTTTTTGCTTTTTTTCAGTCAGAAGGAATATGTTTTGTAGATATGCTGCTTGCATCCCTCCTTATGGAGGTGCCAGATAAAGGCAAGAATTCCCCCCAGTTCTGGGGAGGGGGAAGCAGAAGGAGGGAGGATGAATCACTGCCTTATTCCTTCAGTTGTCTCCCTTTCTCCATGAAATTCAGCATACCATTGCATTGGCCTTTTCCTGCTGTGCTGGGAATATAACTTTCTCCCTCTGTTAGCCAACTGTATCTAGTTTGTTCAGCTCAAGTTGATAGAAGAAAGCGTGCAAGTGTAACACTGCTGCCTGTAATATTTGATCTTGATTTATAACACGTGCGTGGTTGTTGGTTTCTTTTCTAATGTTAGAGTAGCACAGCACATGGTTAGAACTTTGGGGTTCAAATATTTCAGCCCATCGGCAGAACCTGAATGTCATCTTGGAACACTACACACTGCAGTGGAAGCTGAATAATTTAGGATGCTTTTCTACTCCCAGTGTTCATCACAAGGCAGTACTGGAACAGAAGAGGTGTAGTCAGAAGTTATGACCCTGCAGATCTCAGGGGGTTGGGTATCTCACTTCAGTACCCTGTTGTAATAAGCCAAGGAAATCTTTCATTCCAGACTGAAGTTTCTGTAATACTTGTGTTAGCTGTCTGTAGCCAGCATGGGAAAGCAGGTTGGGTCGGTCGGTTGGGCTGCTAAATAGGCTGGGCTCTGACAATGGGGTCCTTACTGCTGCACTGAGGTGAGAGTCAGAAAGAGTTCAGCTTCCCAGTCTGCATCCCAACCAGTGGTAACACAGTTATTAAAATGTCATTAGAAATAGAATGAAATACAAACAGACAACAGACTGGAATGCAGTATCAGGAAGCGTAAGTATGGTACCTGGAATTCCTGTTCACTTCTGTAAGTCTGCAAACCTGCAGAATGTAAGATGTGCAGCTGAAGGGTTTGGATGGCCTGAAATAGTGTGTTGTATGAGTTGTTGTGCTCAGAGTGTCTGAGTTAAGGATTTATTTTATATGAGCATCAGGTACTGGATACATGCCCTTAACTGTGTTGTACTACTTGTTGGTTTGACTTATTTTCTGAAGAAATAAGCAAAAACTACCTACAAAAAATCCCGTAACTAATTTAGTACCTGCTATTGTTGTCATTATTGTGGTTCTGTCCTGTCATTACTTAACGTTTGAATATGAACAGCTTACAGCACCACATATTAGAGCGAGTGCCGTTTTTGCCCACTAACAAGGCTTTAATCAAGGCATTCTGCAACTCTAAATAGGCCTTTGCTTCTGAATTTGCATATCAGGAGGGGGCTGGGAGCATGAGTGGGTGGATGTCATGTCCCAGTGATTAATGATCTCTGGGAAGCCCAAAAGGGGAGAGTAATATACGCAGTATTTCTACCCCCTGGAGTAGGAATGCAAACACTATTGTGCAGATCTGTGCATAGTCACTGACTTCCTGGTAGCTGGAGAATTTCATACACTCCTCTACCACAAATAAAACTGTCAGTGAAGTGACAAAGATCAGAAAGCTGGGCTTCATTTGTTGAAAAGAATAGCTCAGACACAGTGATCCAGAAAATTAATTTTGTAGGTGTTTGAGAAGTCGGTTGTTTAATAAGGAACTGGTTAAAAAGAGAACTTTGGATGAAAGGATGAAAGCCACCAAATATTTGTTGAATTTCAGTCTGCTTTGCTTCTAACTCTTCCTGAAATATTGGAGAGGAGCGACTTCTGCGATGTAGGAGACATCTTAAACAGGAACGAGGATGAGATTTTTCTTTTCCAAAAGAGCAAGTGGACTGAAATTCAGTGATTAGAAGAGCAGAAGGGAGATAACGCGGCATGGAGCAGCCGCCCAGCCTGATCAGACTCCAAGGAGCACGTTTGGTAGATATCCTCTTGTGTCGTTGCTGTTTTGCTTTCTGACATGTTATTCATTTGTTAGAATTGCATGAATAACATAAAAACTGAGTGCAGCTTCTCTGTAAATACAGTCTAAAGCATTAACTGAACCGAGGAGCTTTCTCCACTCTTGGAATTCTCGGTCACTCTTGGAAACATCGTTAACCCGTAGGTTTTTTGATAGCTTTGAGACCTGCTTGCCTAAAACCACATTGTTCTGTAGTATTTGTAAATGCATCCTTTTAAAGCTGCAATTGGGCATCAGCATTAAATAATGACAGTTTTAAGTTTTGCTGCATCTGTGTCATTTAGCCTCTGTCAGGAAAAGTACAGATTCTGATCTGCGTAATGAGAACAGGGCGGATAGCAAACTTGAAGGATATGTGACAGAGAAGAGCTCCTTGCAGAGTTAAGTTCCACATTGTACTCCACTTTGTGGATTGCAAAAGCTTGCTTGGTAAGTAAGCCTGATCTTTCTAAAGTGTTAAAGCATCCTGTATTTCCTGTATACTGCAAACTGAGGAAAAGTGAAAGCATTCCAGGGAACCTGAAAAGTTACCACCACGCTCCACTGATGTATGGAGGGAGAGGTTTTCTATGGCATAATTCTGTCAGAATAATGATAGGACATGGCCAGATTCTAAAATCTTTTAAGTTTCAAGGAGGAAAAAGCTCTGAGCCCTGCAAGTCAATGTGAGAGTTCCCCCTGCCGTCCTGCCAGCTCAGCTGCTGTAAAGTAGCGCTGGTGGCTGCGTCTTATCCTAGGGGTAGTGTTCTATGGAGGCTAGAGGTGACGCTGCACTGCTGCACTATTGCTTCTGGAGCTTTGTTTTTTTTCCATGCTCATTCTGACAGCTTGCACTCAGGCATAATGTGTGCCACCTTCTTTAAAACGCAGAGAGTAGAAAATAAAGCATTGCTTCAGTTGCAGGGCCTTTTTGTTGTCGCAGTTGTGCAAACAGTATGGTAAGTTGTACTGCTTTTGCTTCTTTCTTCCAAATAAATAACAAATTCTAACAATCTGTTTCAGCAATGCAATCAACCTCTTAAGCAATATTCCCGTTTCTTGCTTGGATGTCCTTATTAGTCCGTCATCCCAGGAGGAAACAGATATAAAATACAATGGTATGAATATGGGAGCAATCCAGATTTTATTGGATTTCATGGAGAAGAGAATTGACAAGGTATGGCCTGCGAAGATTTTTGTCAAAGGTGGCTTCTTTCATTAAATTAAAAAGCGAATGTCTATTATGTTTGTTAGAACTTTGCAGGCAGTGTTAGGAAAAATATGGATGTCATTGCTTGATTCTAGATTGTGAAACACTTTGAAATTGAGGACAAATTCCCGTGAATACCTGAAACATGCTTGTGTTTTTCAGGCCGTGAGCATTTGGCTCTTTGTTTCTATCTGTGTGAAGTTTGTGATTTGATCATTGTGGGGCTTTATTGTAGAGCTGATAGGGTTTGAAATGCACGTTAAGAATGCTTTTGGTTTGTTTTTGTTTTAGGGAAGCAGCTACAGAGAAGGTCTGACTCCAGTTCTCAGTTTATTAACAGAATGCTGCCGAACTCATAGGAATATCAGGAAGTTTATCAAAGCTCAGGTATGTAAAATAGTCATCCAAATTCAAATGGGAAACTAATGACAAATGTCCTTACATCTGTACATCAGTGCAGGGCACTCATACCTTCAAAGCATGGATGGTTTCCTATTAAATTACCCAGAAAGTTCTCTCTCTGGTATTTGTTTTTTCCATTGTGTCTCTTACAGCTGTCTGCTATAGAAATATATTTTTCAGTCATGTAAATCAATAGATAGTATAGCCTGTGATCCATGATAAATGCTGTGAGCTGTTAAATAATATTGGAGATATTTTAAAGCTGTGTTAGTTGGGGAGCCACTGGGGTTGGAAAAAAGCGGGTCAGAAACACGTCACTGCAGTTGATTAAACTTTATCAAGCTGTATGGCAGCCAGTTGAGACTACAGGCATTTTGGTCGCTTCTCCTTGAGCTTTAATCTGACCTCAGCAGGAAGGAATCTTGGGAATTGAAACTTACGAACCAAGCATGGATCTGCTGTTCCGTTGGGGTAAAATGCTGTCCTTCATCACTTCAGCATCTCTTACAAGAGTTGTTAAATACAGTGCAGACCCTGAGAGATTTTTCACAGGGAAAAATGATTTCTGTACTATGTTTAAAGATTAAACAATCACATATAGGCTTAGTGTGGTGGATTTGGGGGGGAGGGTTATTTGCTGCTTTTCCTGAAGTTGAGAAGACTTAAAATATGAGCAAGAAAGGGACAGCTGAGACCAGCTGAAGGATGTGTTTTTCCTAACCTGTGATGCTTTTTGGTTTGCATCTTAAATGCCTCTCCCAGATCAAAGCTGTGCCTGAATTCATAAATGGAATCTGTAATGGCAATGAGCTTATTTTGCATATATTGTCCGCTTCTTTCACCGGGCAGTGTTTTGAAACCCATTTTTGTTTAACCATTTTGTTTGCGGCAGGTCTTTCCTGGAACATTCTTTCTCATTAAATTTCTTTACAAAAAAAATTGCAGAGCCAAATATTCCAAATACAAGTTAGAAAGTGAGGCTGGCTGCCTATTCTTACTACATCTCAGCATCTATGTGTTGGGATGCAACTGGTGTTTTCTCTTCCCACAGGAACACTGCCTCATAGTGCAGGAAATGGATGGGTGCTGCTAACTGCGTGACCGGATGCTTGATATTTTAAATTACCTTTGTAGTTCAGTGTTGGCCTTAGGCTTTATTTAGTGTGCACTATTCAAATTCTAATCTGAAGACAGAATGATTAATTTCCTCATGGACTGTCCCGTGGCACTCATCGTGCTGTTAGCTTTCAACTGTTCTGAAAACATGAATTCATTCGTACAGCGCTTTGGGAAATGGCAGTCATGGTATTATCCCCTTTGGGGAAAGTAAGCAGGGACAAAGTGTTTTTGCTGATTGTTTGAGTACTTAGATTGGGAGGGAAAAAAAAAGACCAGGCCCTGTCCTTCTCAAAGTAGTCAATATGTAGCATGTAAGTATCAGCTCCCAGTGAGTCTGATTTCAGCAAGGGTGCATTGAATTTGCACAGAACACAATGTTTTGTGTTAAACACCTGGAAAACAAAGAACCCGCAGTTCTTATTGGCAATTAGTGACAGGCTTGGTTTTGTTAGCTAGTAAAACACAGGTGATCCGTAATTCTTACAGGAATCTTCAAACTAGCAAATATTTGGTGTTGTGGCGTAGGTTTGTTTGCTGGGCATGTCATGTCCTGTGAATGCAAAATAATCATCATAGTCTGGGGCTTGAGTTTGAATGCACCAACGTGGAGAGGCTGAAGTTAGGTTGCCAGACCAAACATTTCAGGTGCCTTCTGGCTTTCTGGAGGGTTAAGGTTAACAATACTAATGATATATAATGAGAAAACAGTGCGTTTTAGGATATGTTAAAAAAGAGTATTTGCTCCCAATCTTTTTGAAAGCGAGCTTCAGCTTTCAAAGGAGTGTTATCTGGGAGAAGGATGAGCTTCCTTGTTCACTTGTGAGGGCAGTCTCTGAAATCTTTGTTGGCACTTGCAGTATGATTTACTTCCCTGCTTTTCCACTGGAAGTGTACTTGCTGCTCTGTACAAATTATGCATCATATTAAGGTGGGTTTCCTTAGGCTGTTATTCTTAATGCTTTTGCCAGAAACTTGATAGAAACAGAAGAACCTAAGAGTATAAGGTTGCTGTTGCCTGCAACTATGTATTTTGAGACAGGCGTGCTCTTAATCATGCTCTTAAACTGCTCATAGCTCTCCTTTCTCAAATCTGCGCTTGAGGTTCAGTATGCATTTGCCCATGATGGCAGACCAGAAGGGCTGAGTGTTTGATGAAGGTATAGTTGTTACTGGTCCACGTAAACACAACTGGGTTGATATTATATTAGTCCCTTCTTTAAAGCAGCAGACCTGCTGTATTTTCTTTTTACAGTGTTTCTGCAAGAGTTGGCAAAGTATTTCCATGCATTCTATGTTGCTGTTCTCTATTTTGAATGCTGCTAGGTTCTGCCTCCGCTACGAGACGTATCGAGTCGTCCAGAAGTTGGCACAACAGTGAGAAACAAGCTTGTGCGCCTTATGACACATGTTGACCTTGGAGTCAAGCAAATTGCAGCAGAGTTTCTTTTTGTTCTTTGTAAAGAG